>NW_027526203.1:139947584-140337875 GCF_048455015.1 Haemaphysalis longicornis
CTCTTGCACCGGCGGCACGGCGTATTCGTCCTGCACCGGTACCTGGGCTTTAAGGTAGTGGATGGCTCCGGATTAATACTGGTTACCTGGGGATCTTTAAGCTGCCCCGAAATGTCGACACGCGCAGGGGCCTTTGAGTTTCGCCTCCATCGGACAAGAGGCTGCCACGGCCGCGAATCCAACCCGCGTCCCTAGGCTCCACCTGGAACGAATGAGCGATTAGACGCGTTCACTCAAAGCAACCATACGAGGCGTTGCCAGAATGCGGCGCTTTGTGGGTCTGTACATGGAGCACTAGAGATTTCGCTAAAACGTATTAACCCCAAGGAAAGGGAAAATTTAACCGCAAAGCCTGGATTTGCCCGAAATAAGATTTTTTGCAACTTGTGCCAGACTACGCCGCAAATTTGAATTGCGTGTACTCGGTCTAGGGCGTTGCTTAGCTCGTAGCAGCTATATTGATCGAGCGCAGATGAGACCGTATAACGGTATAAAGAAGGTTTGTGCACACAGCATTTACTACTCCCCTTCCCTATTTTGTAAAGTGGCCGGTGATCGTCATTCCCTCGCCCTCCCTTCCCAAGTTTATACGTCCAAAGCGGAATAGAATTTTTCGAATCGGTTCTCTGTACGTGGACGAAATCCGCTACCTAGACTAGGTAATAATGCCAGAAAGTCGTGTTTGAGGTTTTGCTTGCTGCGCATAAGAAAAAAATGAAGGAAGCTCACACTAAAGGCACGTTCCCGCTGGCAACTCGGCCATGCCGTGCGCCGATGCGCAACGCGTGTAGCACGACGAGGCGGTGTTCTCACTTGCGACGAGTGATTATGCGACTGCGTTTAGCGGAGCTGTTACCCAATTTCTACGACTTCATTAGTGCTTCAACCATTCGCAGTCAAAGAAAATTATGTTATACAAGCACCACAAAGGCAGGTATAAATCACTGTAGAACACATGCTATACTAACCTAGAATAGTGCCGAAAGCATTGCGGGTTGCGGGAGAAGTCGGAAATAACGGACTCAAGCAGACTCTTTTCAACATATTATTATCGGAAGAAATGCACACGTTTGCTTTCCCGCCACAACACTTGTATCCCAGCATGCAAATTCCGCTTGTTTCCAGAGGCGCAAGCGTTCCGGCACCTTCGAACCCCACGATGTTTACTACTGGCAATAGACCTAGGAAAAGTCTGCAAGTTAGCCTACCGTCACTCAATCCATAAAGCTATATACGAAGATTACTTTCTTTTGCGATTCAAACGCGTTTCTTTACACTGATGAGTCCACGAGGTTCGTTAATTCGTACATGTGTGCACTGAAGCCACTGACCAAAGAAGCGAAGTGCACGGGACGTTGCTTACCGGCCCAGAGGACCAACCGTGGCGGGCCGGGCGGCGAATCGCCGCCGTTTGGAATGCCGGATGTAAACAAACGATCGTTTCCGGCGACGTCAGCCGGCTCCGCAGCCATGATTGGCTATCCGATTTTGTGATGACGTCGCGCGACAAGGGATTTCAGTCTAAGAGCAATCGGCCCCGCCGTCGAAAATACGAAAAGCGACGGCCGTCTCAACGCTTTGCGACGTCGTGCGACGTGGCGAGTCGCTAGTGGGAATGTGGCTTAACGCGGAAGACTTGAAGGTAGCGAAGCTGTACGCAACCTTCACGACCATCACGACGGTTTAATTCGCGATTGAAGCCGATCTGCCTCTTCGCTGCCGCAACGACCTTTACTCCATCTTTGTTGCTATAAGTCTGAGCTTCTTTCATTCTTTTTTTGGAGCGATAATCATTGGACATCACCTTGGCGGGGCATTTCAAATGCATTGACGTGTCTTCTTCTAAGCAAATGTTGCCACAATTACGGCAAATGCTGGCGTCTTTCTCGTTCCGAGCAAGTGTTGCCACGATTACAATGACCGCTAGAGTTTTTTTTTTTTTTTTGCCTATCTTGGCCAATCTCCCTAAGTGGGTCTACTTGGCTTGACAAACGTGCTCGTGGGATGCTGTGCGTTCGCCACGAGGCGCGCACACACGAGGACAGGACATTTTCTTGGCTTTTTTAACTGCCGGGCGGTCGCCGCGGTTGTGGCCAATCACCCAAAGTGGATATTCTTGGCTTGACAAACGTGCGCAGCGGATGCTGGGCGGTAGTAGCTGAGGGATTAACCCACGAGCGGTAGGACTTTTCTTGGTTTTGTTAAAAGAACCATGAAGACAAAATGGAAGTTTGGTTCATTAGAAAGAATGCTTTGTCCTGATAAGAATGATTCCGATTTCATCACAAAATTCGAAAAAATAAGGGATATTAAAGAAAACGTGTGGAGCAATGGAGACTCGCTAGAAAGTTTCCGGCAACCTTTCAATGACGTCACAGAATCTTGTTAGGGCGATTGACGACGGCCCATCTAATCCATCGCCCGTACACATGACTGGACGGCTGTAGTGGGACCACTAGTTCCGTTTGATCAAATCACTTGAATGCTAACGTGCGGTGAATACACTGAAAAGTATGTTTTAGTGCTGGCCCATGTCAAGTCACTCGCGCCAATAACACGTCACAATGGCGCGAAATTTGAAAGTTCTTATGTATTTCTTCGATTTTTATCGGTTAAAACGTCTTTCGTGGACGGAATGAAACTGATCAAGGTATTGAAGCCTAGCTCTTTAGAGTTAGGCAAAGTTGTATTTTATCTTCATGAACGTGCGCAGGAGATGCTGGGCGGTCGTCGCTGAGGGACGCACATACGAGCGGCAGGAATTTTGTTGGTTTTGTTAACTGCCGAGCATCGCCGCGAGGCCCGCGTTCACCTGCGCACGCTCGGCAATTTCTTGGTACTTTTAAATGCGGGCACAAAAACTCTCGATGTGCTACAGAGCTTCGCTGTTAATAAAAAGTGTGTGATCATCAAAAAATCAGCGGCTGCCGGCCAATTAGGTTTTCAGCAGTCAAACCTTTATATTTTTGCGGTACGGCGCAAAGCGCAGCATCGCGACTGGCTCGGGGTAGAAGAAGTTCCTTCATTCGCTGTGCGAGTTAACCCTCAATGAAACCACTGACATATTCGCTAAAACAGCGTTGGCCTTACCGATCGTCGAGATTCTTATCCGTTTTCTTGCATGTTGTTGGCCCTTTATCGCCAATGCCTGTCGAATCAAGATGCCTCCGATCATGGTTTTAACACTTCTCCTGAACTTGAACACGTCAGGTACCGCTGGAAGACACGTTTGTGCCAAACTCGCTAGTGCGAAGTATCGCTGACTTCTTTTCGCTGTGGTGTGCCGCCCCTTAATCGGTATTTATATGGGGCAAATTTCATAACCTCCCCCTTGCGCCACTCTTGCCAAGAAATTGAATCCGAAGAACATTTCTTTCTTTTTTGCCGCCGATTTTCTAACCATCGGAGAAGGCTCCTGGAGATTCCCCTGCTACGTCTTGGACTGCCTTTGACTGTACCGGTGCTTTTGCCGTTTGGGGGGACTAGGCAGGGCCGGGGCCATAGGGAAGTGCGCAACGCCATCCACTCCCTCATTTCGGAGACAGCTCGTATGCAGTGTTAAAAACATTCCGAATAGGCTGACTTTTAGTATAGTTTTCCTACTCTTCTCTGTTGTTTTTCGTGTTGTTTTTGTTCTCTCTCATTAACCTAGATTGAATTCTTCCTTCTCCTCCATTATTTTGCCTCGCATGATTGATTGCAATGGAAACATCACTCTTCTTAGCCAATCCCCCTAAGTGGGCTTGCGCCATTTTTCGGGCCCACAACCACCACCACCACCGCATTTCGTTCCACTCCTCCAGCGGTGTTCAGACACCGGCTTCCCACAATCCTTTTTTCGGAACAACAAGCACGAAGGATGGTGCCCTCCCTCCCTCGGAGGAGCAGCATCGGAGATTGCAGACGCCGGCTACGGGCACGACGCGTCTTCGGGCCACCTTCAGCTCGGAGCAGCCTGCGCAGGTGAGCGTCCCAACGATGCTCCACGAACACATCGGCGGCCTCCAAGCGGCTGGAACGCAGATGGCCACGCTACGGGCCAGGAGGACTACGACAGACTGCGGCCACCGTCCTCACTTCATGAGCCCGTCATCCTCATGTGCTTCAGCATCGACTCTCTCAACTCCCTAGGGGCATTATTGACGACTGGATTGTGGATGCCCGTCACTCCTACGGCGAGTCGCCGTGCCACGCCCGACGTGAACGACTGCACGGGTACCTCGAGTGCTTCGAGAGGGCGGAGAATGGCGCACGAGAGGCGTTTGAGACTGCTACGAGAACCGCTGTGCGGGTTAGGAGGCTGAGGAACTGAACGCTTATTCTCTGCTGAAATTTTCGATGTTTGCGAAACGTTGTCGAATGTGTTTCGTAGTAGCGCGAATATTTGAACTTTTTAATACTTCATGCTAATATAACTTCGGATTTTGGAAAACTTTGGCTCTTTCGTAATATATAACCGGGTAGAATTTTTTTGGTTCGTGAATGCGGGGTTCCATCTTTCACGCAGTTTGAAATAAGGTAGAAGTGGCACCTGTCTGGGGTTCTTTCCCCCCACGCCTACTGAATGTTTTATTGAAGGGCCACCAGGGCAATGACGCCACTCCGACGGTCTTGAAAGAAGCGCCGTGGAGCCACAAGACGAGACAGCAAGTGCGAAAGCGTAAGTGCGACAATTGTGTTGTTTGGGGTCGCTTTAGGCTCCGAAGTTCCAGTCCGATTACCCAATGTATCGCGCAAGGCGTATTCTGCTCAATTACGTAGATACATGAGTATAAAATTTAGAACCTTCCCCAGCACTTATTCTTTGCGATTTCGCTGAGAATGCGGACCGTCAAGTGCATTTTTAAAGCCACTTCACAAAGGTGATGTTACCCACCTTGAATAACTTTTTAGATATTTTTACACTTGCGAGATTTTTTGCAGGACCGTCAAAAACATCACCACAATTTGTCGTAAAAAAATTCTGAACCATCACCTAATCGGGAAACTGCGCATAAAGTCAGCTGAACGAAAAATAGTTTTTTCTCTGGGTCACCACAGTGACAAGTCCTGGAAGAACTGTACTGCGCAGGAAAGCTGCGCCTGATTATTGTGTTGTAGAGCGCATGCCACGGAGGCGTTGAAGGAGATGACCAGACCACGTAGCAAAGCCGGTTTTATTCCGAACGCAGTGGGGCCGCCATCTCTGGTACCAGGGGCGTGCGAGCCCTCCGGCGGGTGAGCGCGCTTGGTGGCCTACGTCACGCTGCTGCCGCTGACAGAGTGGCTAGCCGCGACTGGACTCTCCCCCCAGAGAGGGGCTGTTGCGAAGCTTTGATCAATCCGGCGCACATGACGGGCGCGGTGCTGTGCAGCCACGGTGGCATGACTGGTAGGTTTGATGTCGGCGGCGGTGACGTATGTCGGCTTCAGGCGCTCTAGGGCTATGGTGTCGTGCGAGCCATGGATGTCGATGTCGTACGTGGATGAGTGTCGCTCTATCAGAGAGTGTGGTGTGGTCGCAAATGGCGGCGCACGGGTCAGTACCGCACAAACACGCGTTGCCTCTTGAAGGTCCGGAAGCACATAATTGGGTTTCCGCTCATGTGTAGGCTGCGGTCGAAGGTCAGCGGGGTCAATCGCACAGATTTCACGTAGTCCGCGGCGGAAGGTGTCTAAGACGGTATCCTGGGACAGGTCGGCTGGTAGTCGAAGCTGGGTGCCATAAATGACTTCAGCCAAAGAACACGTGAGGTCACTCTTGAAGGCGGTGCGTATGTCCAAAAGCGTCATGGGCAAGCGCTGGACCCACTGCGTTGGGCAGTCTTGGGCTGTGAGGGCGGCCTTAAGTTGCTGGTGAAAGCGCTCGACGAGCCCATTTGTTTGTGGCGGGTACGCTGCAGTACGCAAACGTGTCGTGCCGAGGAGTTGAAGGAGCTCTGCGAACAAGGTAGACTCGAACTGGCGTCCGCGGTCGGTGACAATGGATGATGGGCATCCAAGGCGCGCTAACCACCTCGACACGAATGCTGACGCTACCGTGGACGTGGAGATGTCGCGTAGCAGTGCGGGTTCAGGCCAGCGTGTGAATCGGTTTACACAAGTCAGTAGGTAGCGGTAGCCTCAGCATGTGGACAATGATCCGACAAGATCGATGTGCACTGCGGCGAAGCGCTCATCAGGTAGTAGGGACGTCTTTGGCGGCGGAACTGGGTACAGGTGTACCTTGCTGGCGTTGTGCACAGGCGCGGGCCCAGTCGCGAACAACGGCGTTCATGCGAGGCCAGACAAAACGAGCCGCGGTGAGTTTCTGCGGGGCACGAATCCCAGGATGGGCCGTGTTGTGCAGGGCGAATAGCTCGCCACGGCATGTTTTGGGTACGAATGGTCGTGCCTTTCCGGTCGACAAGTCGCAAACGATCTGCTGTCTGTCGAGTGGCATGTCTTCAAGCTGGAGCGCAGTGGGCGATGTGCGAAGGCGGAGCAGCTCCGTGTCGTCTGCTTGCTCAGCAGCCAGTCGGCGGAGGTCGGGTGCAAGTAAAAGGCAAAAAACTCCCACCTCCCCTCGCGGGAACCCCTGTGTAGATGCGGCGCATAGGCGGAGCGGCGAAGGGACCGCGTTTTATAGCGCGCATAACGTTGAGGAGACTGCGTAAGCCGGTCCCAGTCGATGACGACGTTGGCGTACTCGTAAAGCGGCGTGGACTCTACGTGTTTGAGCCAAGCGTGGATGTTGCTTCGCCGGAGAAAGGCACACCGGTTATATGCGCAGCGCGCCCGAAGGAGAGGCAACCGCGGAAGCGAGAGTACTGCACATGCGCCGGCCCCAGCGCGTCTGCCGCGGCTAGGACGCCACACAATTCAATACAATCCACTTTAATCCAATCCAATCCCAATCCAATCCAGTCCAATCCAATCCAGTCCAATCCAATACAAGCCAAGCCAAGCCAAGCCAATCCAATCTAATCCAATCGAATGCCCCTCGCGAGACAGTGTTCGCTATCGGAGAGCAGAGGGGGTGAGCGGCGGAGAGCGCAGCTGTCGCGGCGAGGAGATTGGGGGACGGGTGGACAACACCGACGAAGACGACGACAACGACGACGACGCCGGAGGGACAAGGCGAGTGAATCAGATGCTCTGCATCTAAAAGGGGCGAAGTGGAGGCAATCGCGTCCACGCGACGTAGAACATCCACAGGTGTGTTGTCAAGTCCACTGACATGCGTGATATCCGTCGTGTATTCGGACAGGTTATGCGAGCTCCCGCACTCTTCGTGGAGTTTAATGGCTGTCGGGCCGGCTGATGGCGTACGTCAAGGGTTTGTGGTCAGTGAAGATGGTGAACTGGCGACAATCTAGAAGATGTCGAAAATGACGCACCACCAGGTACATTGCAAAACATTCACGTCCGAAGACACTGTAGGGGGTTTGCGGTGGGGTTAGGCCTTTTGAGAAGAAAGCCAAGAGCTGGCACGTGCCGTTTACGTGCTGTTGGAGGGCAGCACCCACTGCAGAAATCGAGGCATCCGTCATCAGTGCAAGTGGACGTCCTGGCTTTGGGTGAGCGAGAAGAGCGGCCTCGGCGAGCGCACGTTTGATGGCACAAAAGGCTGCCTCAGCACTTGCGTTCCAGTCTAATTGCTTCCCGAATATTGCTTCCCGAAAAGCAGGCGGTAAAGAGGTTCAAGCAGAGTGGCGCAGTTCCTGATAAAACAACGGTAGAAGTTTATCAGACCCAGGAACTGGCGAAGCTTGGCGACCGACGTTGGTGTTGGGAAGTGGAGAATGGCCTGGACCTTGTTGGCGAGGGGCCGAATGCCTGTCGCATCCAGCCGATGTCCGAGAAAGTCGAGGGAGGGAACCCCGAACTCGTTCGTTGTTGCATTGATGATAACGCCGTTTGGCAGCTAAGCGTTTGAGGAGAATGTGTAAATAGTGAAGATGCTCCTCTAGGGACGTACTTGCTACCAACAGATCGTCCACGTAAGCGTAGACTATGCGCAGTCCGCGCGTCATTGTATTGATGAAACGCTGAAATGTTTGGGCAGCATTCCGGAGGCCGAACGGCATTCGGAGAACTCAGAGGCCGAAAGGTGTTGTGATGGCCGTCTTGGGTATGTCCTCCCGGATCTGGTGCTACACCCGGACCAGGTCATTTTTTGAAAATTTGGTGGCACCATGCGGACTGGGGGTGAAACCTTGTATCTTGGGTAGGGGCTTACCTATCTGGGATGGTGGAGAGGTTCAAGAACCGGTAGTCGCCACAAGATCGCCAGTCACCGTTCTTGGGTACCATGTGCGGCAGGAAGACGGCCAGACGATGCCAAGTTACAGCATATGCTTGAACTCTGCACTGGCTATCTTGAGTTTGTCGGGAGCAGCGAGACGTCGCGGACGAAAGAAAACGGGTGTTTCAGTAGTTGTGTTATGACGACGGACGTCATGTGCGACGGACTGAGTCCAGTCGGGTGGTGACGTGACGGTGGGAAACTCCTTAAGCAGGGCGGCAAACGGTCCTTCATCACTTGTAGCCCAGGAAGGCGCTACGTCAGCAGCTGCTGTCGCTACAACGCCGTTAATTGGGAGGAGGGTTGTCGCGTCGAGAAGCCGCCGTCGCTTGAAGTCGACCAAGGGCGGTATTCTCGTAACTGTCCCTTTTGAAAACGTCCCTTTTGCGTCCCTTTCATCGTGGCGTACTTCCGGTTAAGCAGTGGACGTGGGCAGTAAGTTTTCCCGCGCTTGCGTTACGTCACTTCCGGTTGTTTGGTTTTAGCCAATCAGGGCTCGCCAAAAGGGACAGTTTTGAAAGGGACGCAACAGGGACAAAACTTGAGAATACTGCCCCAGGAGGCCGTGTTTTCTGAGAAAGTCAGCCCCAAGGATGGCAGAGCAAACGTCCGCGACCACAAAACTCCAGCGAAAAGTTCTGCGAAGACCCAGATTCAAAGTCAGGGTTCGCTGCGCGAACACGGGAAAGCGCGTGGAGTTCACTGCCTGGAGGTATAAGACTGCGCTGGAGGGGCAATCGTGGCGTGAAGCTGGCAAGACGCTGACTTGCACTCCCGTGTCTGCGAGAAACTTTTGCCTGGTGGTGTGATCAAAGATGGAAACAGGCGAAATTCTACAATGGGGCCAGAAGCGTTCGTCGCCGCTAGCGGTATTCCGGGCCGTTTCACGCCCATCAGCATGGCAAGAGGCAGGGCGAGCGTCTGCGCGGAAACGGCGGTGGCAGGAGCATACACCGGGGGATGACCATGGGCTGCGTCCATGAACGGCATCACGGCGTCGGGAAGACGAGCGGTCGCGTCGGCGTGACGGGCGGGCAGAATGCGTTAAAGCTGTTCCGCCTCGTCGGCGGGATAACGAGTTGCTCCAGTCATTCGCACAGGTGATTGACATTGGCAGGCGGTGCTGACGCACCTTCGTCGGCAGGGGCTAACGTCGGGCAAGGGACGGTTGATGTTGGCGTCGCGTTCATAGCAGCAAGAGGTGAAGCTGTGTTGGATACTTCCATTACCTTGTCGGCCAGGGGCGCGAGCGAAGGGAGATCCATGGATGACGCGGTTGCGAGCAGCATTTGCACGCTCGCAGGTAGGAGGTGCAGAAAGAGTTCGTGCAGCGATGCGCCGTCCATGGCTTGGGCGCGTCAGCTGAGGAGTTGGGTCATGCGCCGCAGGCTTGGTCTGCGGTCGCTAAGCTCTTCGGAGAAAAGTAGCTGTTGAATACACGTGCGTTCATATGCCGCTCTACGTTCGAGAAGCGTTGCTTTGAGCTTGTCGTACGCCGTTGCAGGAGGGTTGCGTATGAAGAAGGCGAGAATGTCCGCCCCCTCTTCCGCAACAGCCACGAGTAAAGCTCTCACGACGTAGTGAAACTTGCGTTCTTGGGAGGTGATGCCAGACAGCGCGATCTGTGACTCGGCCTGTAGAAGCCAGGTGGCCGGGTTGTACTCCCAATACGGCGTCAAGTGAATAGCCACGGCGGCGATCTCGTTGCCGGCTACTTGCGGGGCTGGACATGGCTCTACAACTTAGTTGGAAGGGAGATCACGTCCGGAAAACCATCTGTAGAGGGCATGCCACGGAGGCGTTGATGGAGAGGACCAGACCACGTAGCATAGCGGGATTTATTCCGACCGCTGTAGAGTCTCCATCAATTGATGCCAGGGCCGCGCGAGCCCTCCGGCGGATGAGGACGAAAGCTGCGCGCTCTCCCCCGAGAGGCACCTTACATCGGCTCCGCGGGGAATGAAGGATTTCGGCGGTTCAAATTGCCCCAGCTCGACCCGAAAGGTGTGTACGGATTCAGTTTGACGAGATCTACGTCCTGCTGAAATCGGTGCACTTTTGGGCCTTTTAGGCCCATAGTTCTAAAATCGAGGTGGCGAGCGCGCTAGGCCTAACGGGCCGGCGTGGTCCGCCGTCGGCTGCGGCCGCATCGGAGCTCGCCCCGGGCCTCACCGGAGAAGAAATGACGTCGTCGGGACCTTCGACGGACATGGAAGTGACTCAAACGGAAGTCCAGGATGGATTTCTGGACCGCGGCTCAGGCCACACGGCGATTGCAGTGCGTGGCTCAGACGTCGACGACTCGCCGTCGGGAAGCCACGCCGGATGGGTGGTTGTGAATCGTCGCAGCCGACCGACTAAGAGGGACTCGACCGAATCTTTGCAGCAGGTTCGTCAGCCCGGTAAGCGTTCTTCGACTTCACAACCATCGAGAGCGCAATTTGCCCAGAGAGTGAACGCGGCTTTTACGAAAGCGGCAAGGATGCCTAACATGCCCATTGGAGAGCATAAGGTGGTTGTTCGGCCACGTGGCGGACTGCTAGTGGGGAAATTGGACCCGCTCGTGCTCG
Source organism: Haemaphysalis longicornis (assembly GCF_048455015.1). Lineage (NCBI taxonomy): Eukaryota > Metazoa > Arthropoda > Arachnida > Ixodida > Ixodidae > Haemaphysalis > Haemaphysalis longicornis. Next base: position 139,958,421 of record NW_027526203.1, read on the forward strand.
TGCGAGCCATGGCGGCGGCAGCCAAGATCGACTTGAATGCCTTTATGTCGGACAATGCATGCCCGAACGTGAATCAGAACATCTTTGTGATCGGAACGGCCAGCGACGAGCGAGCCGGTCTGTACGACCGCGTGAGAGAGATTTCTGTCGGAGGCCGCAGCTACGCGGTGTTTGCCTACAGAGTTGCGCCAGAGAACACGGCTAAGGGAGTTATAGACAACATCTCCCCGGAACACTCGGCTGAAACCATCAACGAGTGCGTTATCCAAGACCGTAACCCCACGGTGCTTGCCGCGCATAGGATTGGAAGTTCCAGTTCTGTGATCGTGCTGTTTCAAGGCACCAAAGTCCCGTCGTACGTTAACTTCGCGGGCGTGTGGGTGAGATGCCGCCTGTATAGGCAGCACAAGGAAGTGTGTAGAACGTGCGGGAAAATTGGACACCGCAAAGATGTCTGCCCGCACCCGGAGCTCAGAATATGTTTCGCCTGCGGTCGTAACAACCCGGGCCCAAACCACGCTAACGAATGTAAGCCGAGATGCAAATTGTGCGGCGGACCGCACGCATCGGGCATGGGCAACTGCAAGAACAAGTTCAAAACGCCATTTCTAATCCGACAGCGCGAGCACGAGCGCAAGATGGCGGCCGAAAAGGCGGCAAAATCTGCCAGCCAGGCAAACAAGGTCCGGTTTCCCGGAAAGGAAGAATTCCCGAACCTCCGAGAAGTGGGCTTACGTCACGTGAGCCGAAGCAAAAGCCGCGGCAAGAGCGGAGAGAGAGGGAAGAGCGGAGAGCGGAAGAGGAGCCAGTCACGCAACCGCGCGACTTGTGCGACCGTTGCTAGGCAACGCGAGGAAGCCGGCAGCGCACCTAGCGGCGCTGGCACCGCGCCAAGCGGAGAACGCGGGCGCTCCAAGACCCCGGCGAGGAAACCGAACGACCCGATGACGTCAAAGATGACGCAATTGGAGAACACGATCAAGATGTTGCAAGAGACCATCAAGCAGCAGCAGGAAACCATCAACAAGCTCACGGCAGCGCAGAAGCCGACGTCCCGGTTCACGTGGACGCTCGGATCGGTCCCCAAACCGGCGAGCTTCACGGCCCTCGGGGCGAAACCGATGGCTGCGGAGCCGTCGATGCCACCAGCCATGCCGTTGACATCGGCGCCGGAACAGCAGAAGATCCGGCCTCCCCCAGCCAAGCTGCGCAGGAGGAAGGCACCGGAATCGGACACCGAAACCGACAGCGCCATGGGCGAAAACAGCTCGGGCGATTCTCAGACCTCATCGGACGACGGCATCAACTACGCCGTCAGAATTCGCAAGATGAACAAGAGGCTCGATTTGCACGAGCGGGAAATCAAGGTTCTGAACGCGAAGGTGACCCATCTCGACGAGCGAGTGAGTCGCCTGGAAGTCAGAGTGGAGAAGGGTTTCGCCGAAACGAAGCAGTCAATCGAAGAGCTCAAGCAACTCATCATGGGTCTAGCAAGCAAGATAGGCCACGGTAACCAGGAACAGCAGCAGGGTCCGACTCCGAAACATGGATAGAAGACCCCAAGGCGATCAACTCAGGATTTGGCACTGGAACGCGAACGGGTTTCGGTGCCGAAAGGCAGTATTACAGCAGCACCTGCGATCGCTAGATGCATCGGAACTCCCCGATGTAATAGCGGTGCAGGAGACGCACACCGAAGATTCCACGAAGATGACCCTGCCCGGATACCGCGCACACGCCTGCCCGCCGAGCGCCCGCACCTGCGGGAAGGGGGCGGCACAAGGCGTATGCACGTTCGTCCGCAAAGGCATAGCGCACATCAAGCACGACAAATTCCTCGGTTCCCGGGATTCTGCGATAGAGCTCTGTGTAACCGAACTGGCCATAGCGGGACGGCGAAGCGGAAGCAGAAGAAAGGGGAAGACGTCGACGACGGTCTACGTTGCCAACGTCTACAGTAATCCGCAACACGGGAAACAGAAATTTAAGACGCTGTTTGTGCACAAAGTCAAAGAAGCCACCCTTCAGGCGGGGAGGGACGTGGCGGGAAGAGGAGACGCGGCAGCCATCGTCTGCGGCGACTTTAACGCACAGCACACCGAACTCGGCTACACGCACACGGCGGCCAAGGGCAGAAGCCTGCTGGACGACGCGAGCGAAGCCGAGTACACGTTACTCACGAACCCGGCGCACCCGTCACGCATCGGAACGTCGACTGCCCGAGACACAAACCCGGACCTCGCCTTTGCGATCCTGCCCGACGGCGGGACCGCGAGGTGGCGGAACACGGGACACAACTTGGGCAGCGACCACTTCATCATCGAGATCACGATGCCGCTGAGTCACTCCCGCGAGGGGAAGCGGCGGCAAGGTTACCAAGCACAAACTGGTCGACTGGCACAAGTTCCGCGAAACGGAGCTTGGAGAAGTCGAAGACATCGAAGCGTGGACCGCCAACATGGTGGCCGAGACAGAGGGCGCCACCGAAGAAATCGAGGCGCCGGGTGACGTGGAGAGGGTGGATCCCCGCCTCGCTCACCTATTGGAGGCCAGACGATCGCTCCAAATGCGATGGAGGAAACAACGCCATAACCGGACGCTGCGCAAGCGGGTGGCCAATCTCGGTCGCGAGATCGAGAAGTACAGCCGCCAGCTCTGCGCGCAACAATGGTTCGCGCTATGCAACCAAGCCGACGGGCAGCTGCACCGCGGCGGTACATGGAAGTTACTGCGACAGCTCATGGACGAGACCAAGAGCAGCGAATTTCAGCGCAGCCGAATGGCGCAGATATTACATACCACCGCAAGACAGCTGGGCGAGGACGAAATGCACAGGCGTCTCAACGAGAAGTACCTTCCGTCCACCCAGCACAAGGATCATCCAGACTACGCGGGCCCGCCCAACCCCGAACTCGACCGAGACATCGAGGAATGGGAGGTGCGACAAGCCTCGCAAGATTTGAACTGCCGGTCGGCCGCTGGCCCCGACAGGGCAACAAACAAAGCGCTGCGAAACATGAGCGACGCGGCCATCTCGTCGCTCACCAGCTTCTTCAACAAATGCTGGCGCAGCGGACAGTTACCGAAGATATGGAAGATGGCCAAGACCATCTTGCTGCCGAAACCCAACAAGCCGCCGGGGATAGAGGGCCTGCGACCCATCTCGCTTACGTCCTGCGTGGGCAAGGTGCTGGAGCACGTCCTCAACACCCGGTGGAATCGATACTTGGAATCCCGTGGGATATACCCGGATTCGATGCTGGGGTTCCGGGCGAAGCTCGGCACCCAGGATGCAATGTTGCTGCTTCAACGAGAGATTCTGGAGCCCCCCGGCGGGGTTCCGAAGAACGATAACTGCGCGATCCTGGGCCTGGATCTGCAGAGCGCATTCGACAAGGTGCGTCACTCTGCGGTCCTGGCCCAGGTGTCGCGCCTCGGGTTGGGATCAAGATCCTACGAGTATATACGATCCTTCCTCTCTCGTCGCACGGCTCGGCTGGAGGTGGGAGGAGTCAAGCTAGAAGAGCGAGAACTGGGCAACGTGGGCACCCCGCAAGGCTCGGTGATCTCCCCGCTCCTCTTCAACCTCGTGATGATCGAGGTGGCGAGGGGCCTGGAGAAGCTCGGACCTCACATCAAGCACTGCATATATGCGGACGACGTCACCATCTGGGCAACGGGCGGCAGCGACGACGACGTCGAAGCCGGCCTGCAGGCAGCGGTGGACGCCGTCGAGACCGCGCTCTCGGGCACGGGCCTCCTGTGTTCGCCGCGGAAATCGCAGCTCCTGATTCTTCCGCCACCCGGCCGGCACAGGAAGAAGGCGACCGAAGAAGCGGCCCGCAACATCGTGGTCCGCACCGGAGACGGCGAACCGATCCCGCACGTCCCGGGCCTCCGGGTCCTGGGCATGTTCGTGGACGCCGTCCAAACCAACAGGACGGCGGTGAAACACATCACGACCAAGATGGGCATCGCCACGCGCCTTGTGAAGCGGGTCTCGTCTCGCTCGCGAGGCATGAAGGAAGAGAGCCTCCTGCGTTTGCTGCAGGCCTTCGTGGTCAGTCACGCAGCTTACGCGGGAGCTTTCCACCGCTGGACGCAGGCGGAACGTCAGAAGATCGACGCCGCCATCCGCAAGGCGTACGCGGGGGCCCTTGGGCTCCTGCAGGGAACCAAGACCACGGCCTTGCTGTCTCTGGGAGTACACAACACGCTCTCGGAGATCAGCGAGGCACAACGAGCGTCACAGCTGGCGCGCCTGGGCAGTACTGCCGTAGGCCGACGCTTGCTGGCGAGAGCCGGCCTGTTGCCTCCGGGCGAAGAGCCGACGACAACATCGACGACGGACGAGCTCGTTCCCCTGCGGGACGACCTCGTCAGACGACTAGTGGTCTACCCGCTCCCCAAGAACACGGACCCGGAGCGGGACGGCGGAAGAAGGGCGGCACGCGCTCTCGTGCTCGCCCGGCAGTACGAGAACGACGACGGCGCAGTCTTCGTGGACGCCGCGAGGTGCCGGGGAAGACGCGACGCGTACGTGACGGTGGCGATTCGGGCGAGCACCGGGGAGCTGATCACGGCGAGCAGCGTGCGAGCTCGGACAGCCGGCCAGGCGGAGGAGATGGCGATCGCCGCGGCCGCGGGCCTACCGGGCACCCGCACGGTGCTGAGCGATTCCAAGACGGCGGTGCGCAACTTCGCGCGCGGCGTGGTGTGGAGCGGTACGGCGCGACTGGCGGAGTCCCTGGAGGCTTCGCGGGCTGCGAGACAGGACCGCGCCAAGAGTATCGTCATCAAGTGGTTCCCGGCCCACGCGGGTAGGGAGCTGTCACCCAACATCTGCAACCGCAACGAGAAGGCGGATGCCGCGGCTCGTGATCTCGCCACGTGCCGGGCCGCGGCCGATCGTCCGCCACACCTCGTCGACGACGGTGAGGAAGACGAAGAAGAAGAAGCGGAGCCCCTCGTCGACTACGGCGGGGTGCTCCGCTGGCACCGCGACCAAAGAAGAACTTTCCCACCTCCGCATAGGGAATTATCCCGGGCCCAGGCAACGAAGTTCCGGCAACTACAAACGGAGACCGTGCTCACGCCGGCGCTTGCGCGTCTTGTGTGCCCGGAACTCTATGAGAGTGCTACGTGTAGCGTCTGTGAACTGGAGACAGCGACGCTCGCCCATATAATGTGGGGATGCAACAGTGCTGTGCGCGATGGGGGGGACAATGTGCTGTGCCCGACGGACACATACCCTCCGGAAGTGCGCGCGTGCGTGGGTTCCGTGGAACTCCAAGACCAGCGACGGGCGATCCAGCGGCTCGAAGACGCCCTGGCGAAGCAAAGGCGAAAGGGGATCTCCAATCCGCCTACCCCTCCCGGCAGCGATGCCAGGGACGGTGGGAAGGACGGAGGAACCCAAGTAGCCGTAGCTAAGCCGGGCCCAAGTCTCCGAGGTCTACGTCCAAGACATTAGGACTCTTACCTAAGTCTACGACAGGGGTGAAACCGAGCCCCGCGTGGCCGGTGTAACCCTGCACGCCGGTTTCGTTCAATAAAGTCTTTTCTCTCTCTCTCCGGCGGATGAGCGCGCTCGTTGGCCTACTTCACGCTACTGCTGCTGAGACTCTGTCTTGCCGCTACAGTGTCATAGCTAACGTTCAGAAAAATGTTTCAGAAATATTGATGTAAAAATGACATCACAATGACATTTGTGATGTCACAAAGGGCATCACAAATCAATTAGAGGTTATGGCAACATGGTTTTGCAACAGCAGAATATTCTTTGGCGGTATCCCTTCCACGAGTCTATCGACACAAATCTGGGAACGGTACGGACACAGACGTTGTGCCTTGCGGAACTACTGCGCGTCAGCAGCAACCCTGTCCCTGCCCCCCCCATCTTCCTATTCGTGGTAGGGACCTGCGCCAGGGTAATGTATTGTCGAAGGCTTGAATTTGCGTCATGATTATTGATATTTGAATACTTGACCCCAGGGTATGCATGCCACTCATTGCTGGACTTTATTCAGTATTTCCAGGGGGTATCGTTCGGAGCGCAGACAGATTACTGCACCTAGGTTGTTTTTCCCGATAACAGACGGGCTCAAACAACAAATGTCCGGCATGGTGGGTTGCAGCAGCGTAGAAACCATGTTCATGCTCTCCTTTATACGGAGACGACGAAGAGTAGAGCGTTGCGACGAGGCTGACCTCCCGATTAGAAAAGATGCATAGCGCAGGCGAGCTATGTAGCAAAATTGGGCCCATCTCCCCGCGAGGGGGACTCGAGTAAATGCGTCGCATAGGGGGTGGGTGTATTGCGTTAACGTTTAGTGTTTGGGGAGTTCGTGGTAGTTAATGCGTTGTATCAGCAGCTCCTTGACGTAGTTTGAATGAGTCAAGGATATAAGGCGCGTTCGTAGCCTCCTATTCTGTGTCGGCTTTGTGGCGCAGTGGGTAGAGCACCGTGTACATTGCGTTCCGCCCGCAGGGTCGAGGGATCGAAACCAGGCGCCGGATAGTTTTTTTTTATATAGTGTAAGGGGAGGGGTGCGGACTACGACTACGGACGTCAACGCGGCTGACATCGTGAGTTACTGAAATGCTCTGCATTTAAAAGATGTAGCAAAGGCGCTGGCTCCTGTTGGCACGCGCTGTTCCGCATTGTGCGTCGCGTCACAGTATTCGGTTCTGACGCCATGCTGCCCGCGCCCTGCCGAACATTGTCGTTCCGGACGCGCTGTTCGGCGCCAACTCAGATTCGCACTTTTTCGCTTCATAGATGGCATCACGTACCGCCCTCAAAAAGCTGCGTCAGGTAGTTGCAATCTAGCAGTGTAAAAACAACCAGGAAACCGAAGCACGCTTTATTCCGCCGCACGAAAGGAAATATAGCTCCGATGACGGCAGGCATCGGTAGTGCGATGACACGAGCGTTCCCTGATACGACCGAAGATCGTGGCCCAGAATGTCAGATATCAGTACGGAATGAATACCGGCATGACTTGGCCCAGATGTTTCTTTTTGCGTTTTTGCATGCTGTTGTTTTTTTCTGGAGAACACCAAGTCGGCGACTTGTAAAGAGGGCGAGGAGGGTGCTTCTCGTGGTGCGAATGAAAAGATACATTCATTTCCTGCGACCCCCAGATAAGGCCACTGCGTCTACGAAGGCGACAGAAAATGTATTTACAGGTTTTCTAAACCTTTGGTATCAATCTACGCGCACAGGTAAGAACACAGAAATACGACAGCGCGTATACACAATTCACTTTCGCGCCAGCATAAACGGCTGCGGTTACATGGCTCCGACCGACAGAAGAGCATTGCAGCGAGCTACGGAAGAGGCAAGGGGTGCGTGTGGACCTACTGGGCTGCAGGCTTCCCTCAGCATTCGTTGTCAATCCTGCCGTTTGCGGGATAGAAGCTTGGTTCGCTGCGCTTCTGTGGAAGCCACTAAACAACTTCTTCAAGGAGAATTTTATTCCACTTATGCGTGTTCAATTACTGCAGCGACGATTGCGAGTGTTACGCATGAAGAAAATCGCACCATTGTCAGAGCAGAAACTGAAAACGCATCTCTTGCGGGCGAGCAAATCACGCTGGGCGGCGTTGTGCCGGCGATAACTACAGCTTTATCAGCCCTTCTAGGTGAAGAAGGGTGCCTAAAGTTGTCACCCGCTTCGCTTTTAGCATGCAAACATATTTGTACTCTGAGCAAATTCCTTCCTTAATATTTTCCGCAGTCAAGATAACATCATTTATAACATTTCTCGAATAGTGAAATAGCTTAGTTGGAATTTATTACCGCTGTATTGCTTTTGAAACGTTTCGTACAATGCGACATGGGAGTACACGATTGTACGTAGTGTCGACGAGATAACATTTCGTCATAAAAAATCACCAAACAAGAACTACCACTTTCCCGATCACACTATTATGCAAGCGGTTAAGCCCAATCTAAGCTACGCACATAGTGGTTCGAACGGTAGTAATTGTGGCCCTGGCTGCGACGACTTGTGAGTTCTTGGACAATTGAATTTGGCTAGCTGCCCGGTGAGCATGAGAAGCGAAACGGGAAACGGGATGTTGCGGATGAGATCCAGCCATGGCTCTGCTTAGAACGCTCTTTTATGACCTTTTCTTGCTCTACGTAACAATGATGATTTCTCTCTTAGCTCGTTGTTTTTGTTCTTTTCCGCGAAATGTGTTTGGTGTACCAAGATGTTCTATTTAGACGGCTTTAAACCCTACGCAGCGCACTTATTTGAGGCGTTTTGTTGTATTGTTTATTTTTGTAAAGAAATATAACAAATTATTGTGACCATAAATTTACGGAACGACGAAAGCGCATGTAACAAGTGCAATGCGTAGGTCACAGCTTAGGTAAACGTTACCGTAACGCTAAAGTCACATTGAGCTAAATGTGACTAACGAAATGTGATGCCGGTTTACTTAAACTATCACACGTTTTTTTTCTCAATTTTTCATAATACGTCCACACTGCGTAAATTGAGTAGTGTACGTACGTACGTATGTGCATACGCAGGTATGTATGTATGTATGTATGTATGTATGTATGTATGTATGTATGTATGTATGTATGTATGTATGAATGAATGAATGAATGATCAGCCTATCAAGGGCGTTGCCCGTGGAAGTCCAACTCCTTTTATATTGCTCTGTCCGAATAACTCATTTACGCTTAATTTCTTTATTTCATTCTTTCATAGCGCTAGCGGTCTTCTGCTCTTTCTATTCTCATTTCAGGGTAGTCATTCCGTTACCACGGTGGTCCAACGGTTATCGGTTCGGGCCATAACAGGCCCTTTCTTAGTTCACTTTCAGTGGTATATCCCCTCCTTTCCCCCCTTCTCACCCCCCTCGGTAACGCAGTAACCCAAGACGCTCATTCCCAATGTCGGCGCGCTTTTTTTATCATTATTGTTTCGGTCGCCACATGGGCCGACCGAAGATTATTTTGACGTAATAACTCCCTGACTGGGAACTTTGTAACCTAGAAATCCGGCTATCAGATTCTTTTCGACTGTTCTGGTGCCCCTTGCCTCTGTTCGGGCCGAGGATAAAGCCCGGCGTGCGTGTGGCATGTACAGCTCCGAGTGACATGAGCCTGAGGGCGCAGCTTCGCGGCGCTCAGCTTCCGCCCGGAGCCCTTTACGCACATCTGGTGAGCTTAGGTTCTGAGCGCTGTACCTCTGCACGCAGTTACAATTTCGGAAATGCAATAATCGATATGAGATGGGCTCATGATCCTCTACAAGTTAATCATTACAATCAAGCACCTAACCTAGGATAATTGAAATGGTGATTAACCAAGCCAAGGTAATTATTCCCATAAATACCACTTCGCACCTGCCACGGCCCCTGATCACTTAGCGCAAGAAAAACAGCTTTACTTCCAAAATCCAATTTTAAAAAAAATTAATTATGTAGTCACTATGAAACACCCCGTATACCCACACATTTCTTTTACCCATTTTTGATTTACTACCCTTACTTACATGTTGTCGCTCTGTATTCCTTATATTCCTCATTTACCCAGTGCCTCACCCGAGAAGGCACACCACTGTTGGTGAGCGCTTCAAATAAATAAATAAAATAGTGCGTGGTTGCACGCCTTGGCGGCCGTGAACGTAGCCGTCTACCTAAATAACCCAAACATTCCAGAAAACGCAAAATTAAGCTAACAAAGAAGATTTTGCCTGTATGTGTGATCATTTATGAATAGTTTTTGGCACTTTTTGTGCTGCGAAAGAGAAGCTTCAATGTTAATATGTACATACAACGTAAACAACAATGAATACTCAATTGTGCACTATTCGAAATCGACACGTCCGAAAAACTTTTAAAGCAATTGGTAAAAATTAACCTCCAGCAATGACCCCAGTAGTTACCACAAAATAACGCCACAAACAAGAGTGAAAAGTTGGGCTGATCAATACATAAGTTTGAAAGAAACCAACGCATCAGGCGGAACACGAAGAGAACTTGACAAACACTAGCGCAAGTGTTTTTGATACTTCTCTTTCCGTCCTGTCTGATGCGCTCTTGCTTTCTTTCGAACCATGTAAAGACCCATGCAGATTAATTGAGTGCCTGCCACGAACGCAAGATTTCTGTCATTTCCTGAAACTACCATTCAACGTTCCGTTAACAACGTTTAAAGAAAAAAATAGACCGTTTACTGTAACAGATAACGCGAACGGGCCAGTCTTACGCATTGTCCGAGACTACATGACCCAGCGTAATAGTCGCAGCGTTCACGTGGCTGCGACAGACGTGCGTGCGTCGCAGCCAGCTGAGGCAGCGGCGAGATAAGGAATATGCGCCTGCTGACGCTGTGACTACATGGCGACTTCTGAACGTGGTGTACCATGTACGGGCATGAGGTCAACGCGGCCTGCACTGCGCTCGGTGCGTTTAAAAAATTTCAAATTTAGGGACTGTAACACGCTGCAGCCACACCTGGGATATAAGCGGGCGATAGTGGGGGGCTCCGGATGAATTACAACCACCTGCAGATCGTTCTGCGAAATCTCGACACTGGGACGTTGTTCCTTCTCGCCGAAGAGCGGCCGGGATGGCACCCGCATCTTCGCTGCGCTTTTGTCGCAGCCACGCAGTGACGGGTATCTGGACATATTAGAGAGTTTTAGCTGACCGTTTCTGACGCTCCGCTAGCAAGCGGGAGCGCCATTGCGCATGCGTGGCGCGCTCGCGCGCTACCGGCGACACCGAAGCGGGGCCCCGCTCCGCAAACCGGGGCCTCTTAGCGGAACGTCGCCGCAGCTTACGCTACCGTGCGGAATTTTAGCATGGCAGCCCCCGCGATGCGAGCGCGCTACGGCGAACTCAGTTTCTTCAGTTGAAACACGAGCGACGCAGCCGCGAAAGCGCTTTCGAATAGGCAATGGTGCCACAGACCTCAGAGATCTTTAGAACGCAAGCGAAAAACGACGACCGAACCGCGGGGCTGCTTCTATGCATCGCCGAGAAAGACAGCCTTGGCTTTGCTATTCCAATCTTTATCGGCTTCTTTATTGTTATTTAGAAAAATTATACCATGTCAGTGACTACATTATAAAAAAAAAAAAGTTTAAATGAGGCCAAGAAACACGGTATTTTGCTTTGTTTGGGAGACCAAATACAAATATTTACGTTTCCTTTAGGATTAATTTTTGGTTTCCACGCGTACGCGAAACGACCAGTCACAGGAATCATTCCCCGTCGAGGGAGATACGGTTATCGCTTTGCTAAAAGCCTTTAGGGTGCTGACGCTCCGCTTACGCTGTGCGTGCCGCCGATACGGGAGCGGAACGTGGAAAACGGTTGGCTAAAACTCTGTTGCTTTAGGCTGTCCGGTTGTGCACGGGTACTGCAGGGTTGCAATGGGAACCTTCCCGAGTGCTTGCTTTTCGCCATTTTAAATCGCTAAATTTTGATTGATTGTAGGGTTTTATCGCGCCGACGCAACGCAGGCGATGAGGCGTGCCGTAGTGGAGGGCTCCGAATTAATTTTGACCACCTGGAGATCTTTAACGTGCGCCGAAATCTCGTACACACGGGCGTTTTAAGTGCGAATGCACTTCTTAAGCGACCCTGAATCACGCGTCCACCGGCGATGTCCGCGCTCCTCACAGGTGTTATCGCGCGCGCCTCCTCGCCCCTAGCAACGGCGCGGAGCGGAGGGGAGCCTGTATAGCAACGGCGCGGAGCGAGGGCACACGTCACATAGCAACGGGGTGGAGCGAGTGAGTGCGTCATAGCAACGGCGCGGGGTCGTAGTAACGGCGCGCTCCACGAGATGGCGCGCGCGTCGACGGCGCTCCGGTGGGGAGCGCGGGCCGGCGCGGCGGTGCGGGGATGTGCGGCGCTCCTCCTCGCCCTCTCTCCCCTTCGCGCGCCGTAACTGAGTGCGCTCGTCTCTCCTCCTGTCGTTTCACTTTACTTGCGTGTGTGTGTGTGTGATTTCATTCCCTCTCGAACATACACTTTAATTCACCAAGCATTTCCAGAGAGGGACTAACGTGGCGTGTGAATGCTCGAGTTGATCACACGGGGGCACGGAGCAAGATATAAAGAGGAGCGCCGACTGTGGCCCAGAAAAAATCTTTTGCTCGGGCCGATAATGTCCACGCGCCGCCGGCCGCCCAGCTTTCCCTTTGCTCTCTTCCTCCTTCGTTCGCCCTCTCGTCGCTGTGCCTCTGTACATGGCTCTTCCCTTCTTCGCTCTCCCCAGAGGCATCTTTTCTTGCGCTGCGACGTGTGTCTTATGCCTGTCCTACTATGCAGGAGGCATGCGTGCACGCGCGGAATTTAAACACCCGTGCGCGGCCGCAATAGACGGCGCAGATAAGCGCACGCCGCCGCATACATGGCGATCGCTTATTCCCGGAACGTTTAGTCTGACATTATGAATATTCACTAAAAATATTGTACTAACCCAGCACATGTAAGATGCAACTGAACGACGACGACTTCAGAAGCACCAAAGAATGAGCAAGAGTAATATGGAACGCCACAACATAGTCAAGCGTGATTCTGCTTACGACGAATCGATGCAGCGCAAAGGTTACCCTCTGTTGTTATCCCGCTCTCCGGCCGCGTGCTTAATTATTTATGCTGCTTCTGCGCACGAACAACGCTTACGAGGGTCGGCCGGCATCTCCATCGGCAAACGGCAATGAGACACACATTTCTGTGCCAATGACTGAATTGGACGGCTGCCCTGTTGTAATTAGTGTACAAAAACACTGTCGTCTTGATAAGGCAACCAAGAATATCAAACGCAACCTTCATTGTAACACATACCGCAACTTACCGCCCGATGTTCACTGTCGCTCTACGGTCGTGTTATCTCGTCGATAACACTGCGGTCTCCAAATAAAATGCTGCGATTTGTATGGCTGCAATTTTTTGGCCTACCAGGGTTCCCGGCGTTTTTTTTTTCGTTAAGCGACTGACCAGCAAAACAACCGGCTCGTTAAACCTTTTCTTTCGGCGAGTTATCGCGAAATGAAGGCTTGTGAAAAGAGCGCACTGTCAGGGACTTGATCTTGAGCAGATTGCTACGTCGCGGGCAGTCGCGGGTGATGTTATCGCATTTCTGTTCTTTTCTGATGAGCGTGTAAGCGCCGGCCCGTGTTCTAGGCGCACTCTGTTTTGGACGCAAGTTGCAGAACTGCGAGAAAGCTGAGGGAACTTTTATAATCGCCAGTGATCAGAACCAGTTACTCCTTTCGCCTTTTGTAAAACCTGTTAAAACAGAGCCAAATTGGTATTCCCAAATTTACAAAATGGAGCCACATTTTCGGCAAGCACCGCGCAAAAGGTAGTGTTTGTATAGCAGCCATATGTTTGTATGTGGTCTCTATATTTTGTTTTCCCGCCATGGAAACCAATCCTTCACGTATCTTTGCCGTACGGCCACTCAATTCCTTCGGGTCCGGGTTACCCGGAAGGTGCTGTCGAACAAGTTAATCAACTGTGCGAAGGAGGCGCGCAATATAACGCGAAGCGGCGCCAAAGCAGGCCCAAAGCAGTCCGTGCCCAAAACTACCGTCGCCGAAGCAGACGACAGAGCCGACAGAATGCGTTCCGCCAACTCGCCCGCCGGTGCACGGGGAACGCCGGCCGCTTAGCCGCCGCCGGCTAAGGTCCCTTTCGCTGCGCCATCTACATTGTGCTCCGCGAGTTATGGACATCAAGAGCCCGCCGGAGAGAGCGAAGTCGGCGCTCCTGTTTATCTTGCTCCGTGCACGGGGGTGTTAAATGCAACTAACGGGCGAATGCAACAGTGTTCAAACATAGCCCCCCTCATAGCATCAACCCTGCATTCGCACTTCCCCATGCTCCCCTTCGGGGAAATGCGGGTGAATTTTTTGCTTTTCGCCTCCATCAGAAAAGCGGCCGCCACGGCCGCCGCGGCCGGGAATCGAACCCGCGACCTCGTGCTGAGCAGCGCAAACAACGCCTTAGCCACTGAGCCACCGCGGCGGGTAAATTGCTAAATTTTGCGTTGCCCTTGTGTGATGACTGTAGCCTGGGCAGTTGTGTTTTTGCTGCCCGCAACCCTGAAATCACAGCGGTGTTCCACTGAGCAAGGGACGTCGCTATTCCTGTACACGCGGGCGGTGCGCCTTAGCCACACTGTATTCGTATAGTTCCCCGACGTGGGACGGGCGTGCTGCGTATCTTTCTATGAAGTATTTCAAGGTACAGGCAAGGCGCGGAATTTGCTACCGAATTGATCAAGAATCTTTGAGTAGCACTCTCATTTATTCCGAACAGCAACGGTTATTCGTGAGTTATATGGACGTGGTAAACTGATTTCGCAATTCTAAAAGATAGGTGTGAAGAATCTGCAGAAAATACAATGCAAGATAATTAATTGCATGGAATCGCGATGCTACTTTGGCCTCAAATTTTCCTGGCATGCTTGCACCCCGAGGTACTTTGTATCAAAGTAACTCAGAGAACATCAAGTAACATCAAAGAGCTCTGGCTTGAACCTATAGCGTGTGCCTTCGTGTTCATGTGCTTGCGTGTGAGCGAGTGTATGTGTACGTGTGTGCATATCCGTGCCTGCGTGTGTTTGTGGGTGCGTCTATGCATGTGCGCGGGTGCGTGCATGTGCATGTGCATGCGTGCGTGCGTGCGTGTGCGTGTGCGTGTGCGGGCGCGCGCGCGCGTGTGTGTGTGTGTGTGTGTGTGAGTGTGCGTGTGAGTGTGTGTGCGTGTGTGTGTGTGTGCGTGTTTTGTGCGTGTGTGTGTGTGTGTGTGTGTGCATGCCTGGGTGCGCGCTTCTGTGCGTTCGCGTGCGTGCGTGCATGCGTGTGCGTGCGTGTGCGCGCATGTGCGTGGGTGCGGGTTTCTGTTCGTGTGCGTGTGCGCGTGCGTGTGTGTCTCTGTGTGTGGGCGTGTGTGTGCGTTGCGTGTGCGTGCGTGTGTGTGAGAGCGATAATTGTGAGAGCGTGAGCGATAATTGGGAAGCGTGCCACCGGAATCTAGATGCGTCATCGTGGCATTATCAAGTACAGGCCCGCCCTGTAGACTGGGTGTTGTCAGATTCACGTGTGTGGTACAAATGTATTTACAAATGTATTTACTGATGGCGGAGTTATTGAAATGGGCTAAACAATCTGAATGATTACGGGCACTTAATCTTGCCGTCCCAAGTGCGGATGAAATACGGAGAGTAAGCGATAAAAAAAACAAGATCAGAGAGCTGTGCATGGGGACATACACAAAATAAGAAGCAATGTGTGATATCTCGAAAAGAAACAAACAAGTCCACTTATTTTACGTGAAGGCGAAATCATCTCTCTGAGCAGGACATGCCTGGCTTCCCAAATCTCTAGGTTAACATACAGCGTAAATTACACATCCATGTGTGACACCAGAAATAGATTGAAAAAAAGGGAAAAAGGGAAATATAATATGGAATAGCTCCAACCTGTTTCATCCAAAATACAATTTTTGGATTTTTCTGATAAAAGTGGTAAGACTACGATGGTATCACTTATGTAGCTGTAAAAGGACAGAACCTCGCTGAGTTATTACAAGCCATGGCGCCAGCATGATGGAGGGGACAAGATCAAGCAAGTCACCGTCGTGGCCTGCCGGTGGTTGGTCTACGTCGGTCGTCTGTAACAAAAATGCGCCGAGCATGCTCCAATGGAATATAAATGAAAGAAAATGAACCAAGTACCCACCAAAGATCATTTTAACCAATACGAATCACTCAAATCTTTATTTCAACATCAACAACAGCAATTCTGGATGTTGGGGGTGGTGCGGTTAAAATCATAAAGCCGTTGATCGGTTTGACGACAAAAGTGCCGCATAAACAAGGCAAGTGCTGTTGTAGCCAACCCACTAGACACATGAATGCATACGAGCTACAGCAGAGAAGTGGTTTTGACGAGTTCGTACATAACGACGTGTGGAAGCGCAGCACAAGACGAGGAAAAAGAACGCACGAGAAGACACACTGTTCGATGTGCGTCTTCTGCGTTTTTGTCCCTCGTCTTGTGCTGCGCTTCAACAGGTTGATACAAGTTACAATTACATACAAGGGGCACCTTCGCTTTAAAATATGTATTATGCGCTGATACTAGAAAACACATTGTAACGTTCGTGTCTCATTTGTACACAAACTGACCAGACTGCGAGAATAAATAAAAGATGTATGTGCGTGGACTGACACAAAAAATAAAGAAAAGTAAAGGAAGGCGAACACCGACGACCATTGGCGAACCGACTAAGGCGAACATTGACGACCAATTGTTTATCCATGCTTTAAAGGGTTCAAAGTGAGCGATGAACCCTAAACGTAATAAAAAGAATGTAAATAAAAACAGTCACTATTAAACAAAGACCGCGCTAGCAGGGATGAAAAAGAAGATGAAAGATAAACAAACAGGAAAAAAACCAGAAAAATCGAAAAAAACCAGAAAAATCAAATTGCGTCCTTTCAAAGACTCAGCTAAACTTCCGAGCGTGGCTTCCTTACCTCTACGCTGTATCAATGCATCTTACAGCACACCGTGCATTTCTTTGCCTTGGGGACTGAAAATCAAATGGTGTGAAGGAGGATTTTTGAAGCAATTTTGGAAGGGCACATTTAAACTGCAGAAAAATTAACTTTCATACCGACAGTAAAAGTAACTCATTGGTCAGCCTGAAGAATTTCCATTAATTGCAGTACAAGGAGAGTGATACTTTTGATTTAATATACTTAATTTCAACTAAGGTGAACATACTGTGCGCTCGCACAGTTACCTCCGTCTGCAACTTTCAGCAATTTCCGCCTTGAATGGATATAAACAACGAATCAAGTAATTAAAACGTTGCATTTTAGGATTTCTATAAAGGCGCCGTGACATTTAGGAAGATTGCTACGCTAATTGAACAATACAATAATGTAGTACACCTGCTGCATATTAGCGCACGGGTCAGTGGGTTTACGCATTACTCCGCTAACGCACGCGTACGCAGATGCAAGTGGCGGCATAAGCTAAGTCTCCGTTCGCGGGAATGCCTTCGTTGAAGATAAAGAAAAAGCTGTCCCTGTAATCTGAAAAACGAGTGCTCCTAGATGTCTATTGGTCATGCTACGCGGAGGGATGAGAGAAAGAGAGAGAGAGAGAAAGAGAGAGGAGAAGGAGGAGCAGCAGGAGCAGAAACAGTAGGCAAGACGTTTTAATGAGCAAACAGAAAAATAAAGAAGTCAGGTGGCGTATTCCGTTCACGAAACCCCACTAAGGTTTTTTTAGCCGCTCAAGTGCGAAACCACCCCCTTGCCCTCTTCCCCCATCCGAGCCTACAAGAAAAATATTATTCCTGCATTTTTGCACCGTGACACCGCCATTATGCAATGGACACAAGCAACAGCTTTACCGGCAAGATTTGAGGTGACGTCATTTCGAGCAAGCGCTTCGTCTTTGCTACGGCTCAGAGTTTAATAATAAAAAAAAACTGAACAGCATTACTGAGGAATCAAGCCGTCGTTCGGTGAAAAAGCAAAAAAATTCACCCGCATTTCCCCGAGGGGGAGCATGGGGAAGTGCGAATGCACGGTTGATGCTATGAGGGGGACTATGTTGAACTGTGTTGGCATTCGCCTCTTAGTAACATTATCACCCCCTTGTGATCAACTCTGGCATTCACAAGAATCCATCTAGACTGCGGAACCGGCGACCGACCTCGACGGAGGCGCGCGCTAGACTGAACTGCGCCGCACCTCGCGCGGTGAAATGCGAGAGCGCGCGACATCAGGCGAGCGCACTACGTCATCGCGCCGTTGCTACACACGCTCTCCCTCCGCTCCGCGCCGTTGCTAGGGGCGAGGAGGACGCGATAACAGGAATGAAGAAAGGGGGAGGTGTTGGCATGCTCATTAAACAAGGGACCGACTGGCAGAGAGTGCATGAAAGTTGTAAAGAGCATCTATGGGTTATTGGCACCATAGAGGGGAAAAATACATGGTTAGGAGTGGTGTATCTGTGGACCGGAAGTAGTGCTAAGGAAGAAAATGAGGAAATGGTAAACTGTTTGAGAAGAGATATGAACGAGTTCAAAGATTCGGGCGAAATAATCATAGTTGGAGATATGAATGCCCATATAGAAGGTTTGGATGGATACACAGACCACAACGGTTCTCTAGTGATAGATCTATGCCAGGAAAACCGGCTTGTAATAGTAAACACGGAAAGCAAGTGTGACGGACAAATAACGTGGGAAAGCGGTAACAGGCAGTCCAGCATAGACTACGGTTTAGTATCCGAGACAGTATACGGAAGGCTGCGGGAAATGAGGATAGATGAAAATGGAACAGACAGCTTAGGAAGCGACCACAAGCGGTTTAGCTTGCACTTTGGAGGCGCAACCCGGACAAATGCAGAAATAGGTACAATAGGAGGAAATAATTTGAATAATGAGCAGTTAAAGATCATCGCTGATAGATTGGAAGATGAAATCAATAAATACCCAGGCAAAAATTGGGATTACGATGAAATAATAGCGTTCATAAAGGGTAAGATTAATGAAGAAAAGGAACAAAACCGATGGAAAGGGAAGAGAAAGCCGAGAAGCTGGTGGAATAAGGAAATAAAAGAGGCTATCGACCAGCGAAGAAAGGCGTCGAGAGAACATAGAGAAGCAAAAAGAACTAGTATGGAACCGGAGGTAGTGAAGGAAAAGTGGGATGTCTACCGTGGGAAAAAACTAGAAGTGCAGAAAATGGTGCAAGCGAAGATCAAGCAGAAAAGCGAACAATGGATGGCAGAAATTCGGAAGAAGGACAAAAGCGCATCCAAGAAGTTTTGGAACCATGTAAAATCACTAAGCTCAAAAAACGATAACCATCAAAAATTCCTGATTGATGAGGAGGGGGAACATTTAGAAGGAGAGCACGCGTTGGCGCATATTCATCGAGTGATTAGTGAGAAGTTTAGGATAATAGTGGTAGGGAAACCTGCACCGATAACATCAGCGCCACAAAAGACTGCGGAAAGGGAAATAAGTTTGAGCAACCTTGATTGGAAAAAAGCAGAGCAAAAGGTTTCCCCTCAGACAGCAGTGGGCCCGGACGGAATACCAATGTAACTGATAAACCTACTTGGACCTAAAAGTAAGGAATCGTTTATGAGGGCAATAGATAAGGTAATAGAAACCAAACAAGTACCAGAGGACTGGTTAGAAAGTAGGATGAATTTAATATATAAAGGCAGAGGAGACAAAGCCAGTATTGAGTCATACAGACCACTCACAGTAACGTCAGTGGTGTATAGATTCGTAATGCAGGCGATAAAATCAGAAATTCAAGCATGGATGGAAGAAAATGAAATACTTGGGGAACTGCAGAATGGATTTAGACAAGACAGGCGACTGGATGACAATCTGTTCATGATAACGCAATGCATTGAAATTGCGAAAGCACAGAATAGACCACTATGGATTACGTTCTTGGACATTAAAGGGGCATATGACAACGTAAACAGAGAACGGCTGTGGAGAATGTTGAAACTCCAGGGATTAGATGACGAGTTAGTACAGTTCCTTATAGCAATCTATAAAGACAATAGAGTGCACCTTACTTGGGAAGGACAGAAATGCGCCCGGCAGGTCAACATCCATCGGGGACTGAAACAGGGATGCCCTTTGAGCCCAATACTGTTCATGCTATACATGGCAGGGTTAGAAAAGAAACTGGAAGAAAGTCAAGTAGGGTTTAGCCTAACCCATATGCTGCAAGGCGAAGTGGTACAGCAGCATATTCCGGGAATGTTATACGCAGACGACATTGTTCTTTTAGCTGATAACCAAACCGATATGCAGCGGCTAATAAATATTTGCGGCCAGGAAGCCACTGACCTCGGGTTAAATTTCGGTGCAGAAAAATCAGGAATAATGGTTTTCAATGACGCTACCACCGACGTAGTGTCTATCCAGCAAGGCGAATTACCTAGAGTCAAGGAATATAAATATTTGGGAGTGTGGATAAACGAAGGGGATAGCTACTTAAGTACTCACGAGGAGCAACTTAAGGTTAAGGGAAAGCGAAACGCAGCTATAATGAAGCATAGAGCTCTGTGGGGGTATAACAAATATGAAGTAGTAAGAGGAATGTGGAAAGGAGTAATGGTTCCGGGTCTCACGTTTGCGAATGCTGTACTCTGCTTAAAATCAGACGTTCTATCACGCCTTGAAGTAAACCAGAGAACGGTAGGACGTCTGGCCTTAGGCGCGCATGGAAAGGAAGATATGGGCTGGGCGTCGTTTGAAGTTAGAGAAGCTCCGAGTAAAATATGCTTTGAGATGAGGTTGAGGGCAATGGATCAACGAAGGTGGGCAGCTAAGGTTTTTAGGTACCTATACTTGAAAAGCGTGGACACGCAGTGGTTAAGAAAGACTAGAAGGTTAACGATGAAATACGGAAAGAACAGTGGGGAATCCAAAACAGCCAAGGTAACCAAAAAAGAGGCAAGGCAGATTGAAACGAATAAATGGAGGGAAGCCAAAACGTCGTTAGAGATGTACAGGGCTAAGAAGATGAACATCAGAAAGGAAAATTTCTACGATAATTCCCAGGGCAGTGCTTTGCTTTTTGAGGCTAGAGCAGGTTGCCTGCGAACTAAGAGTTTTGTGGGGAAGTATTCACAAAATGATGGGGTATGCGTGGTCTGCGGAAAAGAAACAGAAACTATGCGGCACATCGTGCTAGAATGTGAGGGTACCCATCCAAATCTACATGAAGGGAATATTGGGCTGTCAGAAGCCCTAGGATTTAAGGGTATCACAGAGGAAGTTAACTTCAAGGCTCTCGAGGGGACGAAAAGAAGATTAGAATGCTGGTGGAGGAGAAGCAGAGAGGGGAATATTGCCTATGACAGTTACCACTTGTAACAGAAAAAAAAAGTATTTTGTGCCTAATAAGCTTTTTGTGCCTGCCCTAAGCAGCGCTAGTATTGAACCAAAAGTGTAAAACATAGGTATATTAGTCTTTTTTGGTAAGATGACATGTCATCACCCCGATATAAAGGGGAAACCAATAGAAATCATCATCATCATCATCACCTGTTGCTGAGCTGCGGTGGACGGACGGTGGACGAGTGATTCAGGGTCGCTTAAGAAGTGCATTTGCACTTAATATTCACCGCTTCGACCAACGCCATCGGTTTAACCGTGCTCTTCCCCTCGCGCTGATAAGCGTGGAACCCGGCTCGCAAGAGATGACGCTGCAATGCATAGTTGCAATCAATGCGGTGGTGCCACTTCCATGAGTGACGGCAAACTTTTCTTCGCTCTTCCGCGCGCATGCCGCATAAGCCCCTAAGTCCAGCTATCCGCGCAGTAACATAGCAAGACCGCAGCGTGTACGCGGTGAGTGGTAGAGCCTAATAATGTTTCCTCCTGATTACGAAAGACGGAGCCACAAACAAGAGTGGGAAATTTGAATTCGAGGGTTCTCGAGCTGCGGAACTTTCAGAAAGCCTAGCCCTAAAACTATTCGCCTCAGAAGAATTCTACCGGCATGTATGCAATCCGAAGAGACAGAAGGAGGGAATGTTGTGAACAGAATTTCGATATTGGGAGATTTTTTTCAATGCGGCGTGCAGAAACACAGGCACCCCGAAAACCCGTGTTTTTGCTCGTATTTCTTACTCGTTTGTAAAAAAACGAGATCCCAGTTTAAAAATCTGTCCGCAACATTCTCCCCGTTTTCGAAAGCGGAAAAAGTTGATACTAACCCCATAGGGTTAGGACAAATATTAGTCGCGCTATGGCTTCTGAAAGTGTCCATGTATCGTCTACGGGAGGCCGGCACTACTGGCACATTCCCACTGGCGATTCGCCTCGTCGCACGACGAAAAGCGACGTCGCAAAGCGACGAGCCAGCCGTCGCTTTTCGTCGCTTTGCGACGGCGGAGCAGATCGCTCTCGGTCCGAATCCCCTCGTCACGCGACGGCCCCGCAAAACCGGTAAGCCAATCATAGCCGCGGAGTAGGCTGACGTAGCCGGAAACGAAACGTTTCTTTACTTCCGGTATGCAAACGCTGCGAGCGGGCGGGCGAGGACGAGCCGCCGCCGCCACCGCCGCTGGCTCGCTCGGCCAGGCGCTTGGCCCTTGGCCCGCTATCGCTGTACCCGCCGGGTCGGGCCGGCAAGCAACTTCCCGAGTGCATCGGTTCTTTGGTCAGTGGGTTCAGCGTAGGCGTGCACTAATCAACGAATAGCGTGGAACTCATCAGTGTGGAGAAGCGTGTATGGATTGTAAAAGCAAGTAATCATCGTATAGAGCTAGGTGGACAGCGAGACGGTAGGTTGACTTGCAGCCTCATCGTTCTATCGGCGACTGGTAAACACGCGTAGAGTTCGGTGGCGTCAGAACTTTGCGCCTGTGAAAAGAAGCGACATTTGTGGGCCGTGATGCGGGTGTTGTGGCGTGAAAGCAAGCGTGTGCATTTCTCCGTGCAATAATATGTTGAAAAGAGCCTTCTTGAGTTTGTTATTTTCTGCTCCTCCCGCAACCCGCAAATGTTTTCGGCATTGCTCCAGGTTAGTAGCATGTGTTTTAGTTTGATTTCTACCTGCTTTTGTCGCGGAACATCATTTTGTTTGACTGCGATGTGTTGACGCACCAACGAGGTCGTACAAGTCGGGAAGCAGCTGCGCTGAACGCAGTCGCATCTTCACTCATCGCAAGTGCGAACACCATCGCAAGGCCTCATCGCGCGACGCGCGCCGTCGCACGACGAGGCAAATCGCCAGTGTGAATGTGCCTTTAGGTCGCACGTCTGGACCGGCCGTGGGGCGATGAGAACAGTGACGTCAAAAGCGCCGTCCTGTCATGGCGGCCGCCTCGCCGCTCGTTTCTTCGGAACAGAAACTGACACGAATGAACCAGGTTAAATTGTTATTTACGCTGCCATCAGAAGCTAAGGTGTCATTTTAAAGCCAAGCTTTAGTGTCCTTACTCATGCCGTTGCACGCCAATACGCCCTGCGGGAAAGCCAACTTTCTCCGACGATTACAATGAATGATCGTAGGTAAAGTGAAACGGAAAACAACGCTTCCTGTGGACGGTATCGAACCTGGGTCCCTCGCGTTAGAAAAGCCGGCGTCTAGTCGTTGGTTCCATTTCGACATGGTCTAAGCGAACGCCAAGCACTAGGTACCGATTAGCGCCGTACACCCAAACCCAAACGTCATGCCTATGGAGTGCCGAAAGTTGCCGTGGGTATTTCTAGAAAAGTGGTACGTACCTCCAGAGTAGCACATATTCGCGGTGTAGGAATGGTCAATGAAAGAATCCATCACGTAAATGCTTCGCGTTCAACTATCGTCGTTGTTAGATGGAGGGGCGCATGCTTTTATGTATACTGGGCTCATATCCACCAATAGCAGCGAAAAAACGCAACACGAAATTTCGTGTTAGTGCTTCGAAAACGAAATTTCATGTTAGGGCTTCTTTAACTGCCTCATTATGCGACAAAACGGTGTCGTTGTTAAGGTGAAAGCCCCAAGTGCCCCAATCTGTGAAAAGCCGTCGTCATTGTAGTTGTAGTTGTACGGTGACCAAAATGTGCCGTGTTGTAAAGAGAAGATTAAAAAGGGGATCATAAGGGATTTCAACCCGAGTCTCTTCAGCAGCATCCACACGCGTTACCACTGCGCATCCCGAGCACTTTTTATTACAGATAATGATACCAATTTTAAGCGGTTATAAGGCCCACTCAATAAAAAGTATAAAACATTACCGTTTAAGAAGGCGAACTATTCAAAAGTTCGAACTAAATTTCGGGAAGGCGCCCACACTCATACAAAAGGTTGAGCCACTATAGGGCCTCACTGGGCAGCATGCACGCTTCGGTCACACGCACGTTCCTCCTGAAAGAGCGAATTCCGGGAAAGAGCCACCTGTTTCCTCGAATTCACTCTTTCGCACTAAGTACAGTCCGCACGAAGTACAAAGAGATGACATGTAACTGCACTGTCTCTGTCCGCCAGAAGAAATCAAAGAATATCCTTGGTGATGTCTATGTCCTTCTTCATTGCCGTTGTAGAATGTTCCAGAAGAACACTGCGTCTCCACACAGCTCAGAACAATGATCTGCAGTCTCAGGCTGATTACATAAACGACAATTCACAGAGCATCGTACAAAATATCCCTTAGAACATAGCCATGTTTTAGCAGGAAGGGTTGAGGTATGCAAATTAAAAAAAGATGGTGTTGTCTGCCGGCTGAGTCTACATACGTCCGACATGTCATAAGACAGTGTCATCCATAACATTCGAGTATGGCTTACAATACATAGATGCAGGGAGCAAGTTTTTCCGGTAATACACGAGTTAGCCGCTTCCTCGAGAGGCCAAACAGGCATTCCCGTGAGAAACATGCTTTCGCAAATGGAATGTCTTCACCACTTTAAAGAACACCCATGGATCCCTAGCAACCATTGGTGTATAGGAGCAAAAATGCGGCAAATCGGCACCCAACCGATGTTGAAGCACAACTTGTAGGAACGGGTGGTTCCGCGTTTCTAAAGAACAGTAAGTGCGAAGCGAGTTAATAAAACGGGAGTAAAGTCTAAGACCTCTATATTCTAAAGGATGGAATAGATTATCCCAGGGCATGGACTGAAACCGTTAACTCCGCACAAAAGTATCGAGTACCCTATGCGGGGCTTGCCATTTATTCCTGACAGTGGAATCATGACACGTTTCGAGCGTTAGAAGAAATGTTATTGTCGTTGGTGTTCCTTTCTTAATGCAAACGCACTTCACAATACTGTGATTTGGAAAGAGATACGTTGTGCAATAGTGCGTGCCCCGTGACACCTGAAGGTGATGGTGCGTGAGTAAAAAAGGTGCGCACCAGCCACGCCGAACCCTGATTGTAGGGAAGATGTGGTGTGTACCAGCGTGCTTGCTGACGCAATTTCTGCCGCAAGACGAAGCAATAAAGCAAAGGAGGAGACGTAGACAGGGTGTATATAAGAAAAGAAGCCGGTTGAAGTATTCGAGCTGAAGGCAAAGAAACCATATGAACAAAGAGGCGCAAATACGATGTTTCAGCAATGACATCATTAACTATCACCAAGCTTTCCCTTTCAAAGCACGTACGCAGACTTAAGTGCGCCGAGAAATTTTTCGGCCTGCTTGCCCAACCGACATGCTACACTTCTCAGCTTCGGCTACGCCTACTCCCAACAGCTACATAGGATGATTAATCGGCTTTTGTTTCCTGCACAACCCATCGCAGTCTTTTTCTAGCAAGGGGACCCCACGCCCTGTTCGTTCTGGTCTCGGTGACGCACCCGCAGTAAGTGGGATAGGGCGGCACTTCCTCGCTCGTTCAGTGCGCGCAAGAGAGGGCCAGGATCTCCAGCCAGTGCGTCCGTGGAGGGGCATCTTGACACTGCTCGTCATTTTACTCGTGGGCGGCTGGCAGGCTGGGCTCTCCCTCTGCAGGAGTACGATTTCGCCGTATCATGCAGAAGCGGCAGGAAGTTCTCCGGCGCTGACTGCCTTTCCTGGCTGCCACTAGAATCAGTGGCATTTGACGAAGACAACTTTGATCAGTATCTCGCCTCCATTTCGACATCATTCCTGAGCCAGCTTTTTCAAAAGGGAGCAGTGCAATGTCGAAAGTTTGGGCTCTCTTTTTGCTTTAGCGCCAATGAATGAAAGCCTACTGGCCGTTTCTGCGTCCGAAAGGAAAAGGAAGAACTATTCGAATGTCAGATCTCCTCTCCTCTTTGTTGTTCCACAAAGCCTCCGTAGCGCCGTCCTGAGTTTTCAGCATGACGACGCCGTATCGGGTCGCGCTCTCTTCACCGCGCTCAACAACGGTTTCATTGGTGGAACATGCACAGGACCATTGACCGCTATGTCGCCAATTGTTCCCAATGCTAACAATACAAAAATCCAACAACTGCTCCGGCAGGGCGACTACACCTGCTTGACCCAGCAAGTTGTCCTTTCCGAAAAGTTCTGACTGACTTGTTAGGGCCTCTCCTCCTCTATCGCATGGAAACCGCTGTATCATTGTATGGGTGGATTACGTCTTTCGCTGTACTGAGACGGCTGCTCTACCATCTGTCACTGCTACAGTGATTGCCCTCTTTCAGCTTCGTTATTTTGCTACACCATGAACCAAGTCAAGTCATAATCAGTGACCGTGCTCGTCAGTTTACCGCTACCGTCGTAGAAGACTTGTTTCGCCTTTATCGCGTACAATTTAACCATGCTACCCCGTACCACTCTCAAACGAATTGTCTGAGGGAACGCACCAACCAAACGTTCGCGAGCATGCTATCTATGCATGTAAGCTCGGACCACAAGAACTGGGACGATCTGCTCCCATTTATCACATACGTCTACAATACCGGGAAGCACGAAACAACCGGGTACAGCCCATTCTTCGCCCTTTACGCGCGCTAACCCGATAGCTGTGTAAATACCATGTTGACTTTCTTCAAGCTTGACGACCCTTCCTCAGCTAGGATGCTCTGCCTTGCCGAAGAAGCACGTCGGCTTACCCGCCTAAGAATCCTGGCTTCTCAGAACCCCTCGCTTCAGCGTTGCGACAGTCGTCGACGTGATGTTACATACGCACCGTGTGATATAGTGTGGCTTTGGACACTGCTCCGTAAGCGTGGCTTGAGTGAGAAGCTTGTGGTCCATTGCATAGGTCCAGTTGTTCTACTACAAAGTCTCAGTGTTGTGACATACGTTGTCCTGTGACTGACTTAAAGAACACAAGTAGTCCATGTTACCAGGCTCAAACGTTGTGAAGACCGCTCCACAAGCTGACTCACCCCGGGGGGCTCGTATGCGACGGGAGACATGTTACACAAACCTTAAGCGCCATATATTCGCCATTGCGTTCGTGACGCTTCAACTGGCAATCATCTCAATAGGCTGAACGCAAGAAGAGAACGCGATTGCTATTCGGCTTTGCACCATCATCCACGCATCGCTCCACCATCTACGCTCGTCCTGTACCTTCCAACCGCACTCTAAATAAATCCATCTCATAACAGTATCTCGTGAGACTGTTTCGTGAACCCTTTAGAAGCGGCGTCAAGAAAAGAAGCCGCAAGGAGCTACATCTACGAGCATAAACGCTGGCCCGTCCAGCAGATCCGGGGGGCGTCAAAAGCCATGAGACTCGCGAGCCATGAGCGGCGAGCTGACGGCTTGGCTGAGTGATAGCTAACCACCAGGACGACGACGAGGCCCGCTTCGCGGAGTGTAAAAACGTCGTTCTTCAGGTTTATGTAAAGTTCATCCAATCCAGTCAAATCCGTCGTTCCGCAGAGAGCTTTGTGCTGCACAATCTTTCAATGTGCGGTAGACTTGATGAGTGTAACGTATCTCTCGCTACAAAATTACTGAACGTTTTACAAAATTTTCACTGTGCACGGCTCCCCACTGAACGTTTCCGCAGGGCCTTCGCGACGTTTGTATGGTCGTCTCCTGTGGAGCCTCTGAGACGGTATTATCTATTAGGCTTATCTGTGCTGGAGAACGCGGGCTGCCGCTCCTCTACGAGACAAGTACTAGCGCGTTTCTCGTTTCTTCGTGACTCATCCCATCTCACTATTAAATCCGTTCGTCAAGTGAATATTCCGGATATTCGTCCTGGTAATATTGTTTCCTCTAAATTTTCCGGGCGGCCATTTTTTTCGGGAATAATTCAATAGGTGTATTTTGTACGATTTTTAGTGTGTCGCTTTTCCGCTGGCTATTTATTTACGGTGTCTCGCAAAGCAATGTACAGGTATTTAATACCAATAAAATTTTATTCACCACTCTAGATATCTCTTTACGGTGGTTTACCCTGTCATGATGTCCATAAGCAAGTTTGTAAAATGCCTTTTTTTCGAACTGCATACAGAAACCTTGCTGTTTAAAATACTGCGGTGGAGTAGGAACATTTTTGTGAGTGGTGTAGACTTTGTGATTCTC
This sequence comes from Haemaphysalis longicornis, assembly GCF_048455015.1. Classification (NCBI taxonomy): domain Eukaryota; kingdom Metazoa; phylum Arthropoda; class Arachnida; order Ixodida; family Ixodidae; genus Haemaphysalis; species Haemaphysalis longicornis. The sequence continues at coordinate 139,986,418 of NW_027526203.1, forward strand.
CCGAAATAATTAAGCACTCTTTCACTGACTGCAAATACGCTAAATGATTCTGCGATGTGTTTCAACGAGCACTCCAAAAGTACTTTGAATTAACACCCCACAGTGTGCGGCACCTTGTAGCTTCCTGCGATGATGTGTATCATGACCAGTTTTTTCTAATGGCCCTACAGAGTTTATGGAAAACGCGCATGTTAGACGGAAACGCTGAGTCAATAGTATCTTCGAAGTTGCTTTTATTAAAACACATTTGTTTTTATCACTCATGGTATCTATTTCCGGCAAATTTGGGCATTATAAACAAATGTTCCCGTGGTTTTTGTGCCCGTTAGGCCAGTTTGAGCTCTTGATTTGTACTTTGAATTGTACTTTCCAGTGGTGTGTCTCTTCTTATGTCGGTTTCGGCTGGTTCTTTTGATTTTTTTGTACGTTAGCAGGATTTATGCGTGTATACCGGTTTTGGTTTAATAAAAGGGAACTTGGGTCGTTTGTTACCTTTCGGTCAGGGTCAACTGCTCAGTAGTTGGCTGGGGAGAGGCTTCTAGCGGTAACCGCATGTGAATGATTATATATATATATATATATCAGGGTTTCGAACCGAAAAAAATACCGGTTCGGTTACGGTTCGGGTTCGGGTGAAATAATTTCGTTACGGTTCAGTTCCGGTTCGACATAATCACGTACCGAACCGGTTCGCGAACCGGTTCGGGAGCTTGAACCGGTTCGCGAACCGGTTCGATGAGTTCAATTATCACTGAAATTAGAAGAAATCACTTAGTAGTTTAAAACGACAATCAAATCAAAACACAAACCAAAATTCAAAATGCTGCTGTTCCCCAAAGGCAGTGGCGCAATTGCAAAGCAAACTTTAAACAATCACGATATATTAGAAAAAAAAATTGGCCACGTATCTGCTTCTTTCGTTGCAAATGTCGTCAAAAGACGATAGTCTTTATCGACTTTTGCCAAGTAAATACCTCCCTTCACTTTCTCGCTCACCTCTCATGTTGTTCCTCTTGCGTTGCGCTCCTCCCAAGGTAAAGACGCCAAAGGTTTGCTTGAATCATTTTAAATTTGCCGCGTTCCACTGCTCCAAACCAGGTGTCTCGACGCCAACGCTGCCGTACGGCGAAGACGCGCGTGAATCGAGGCGCCCTACTTCAACGTTTATAGAACCGCGTTACCTTACTCCACGTGCGTTGCAAGCAGAACGTGGAACCTATCTAGTGGAACCTTTCGTGACTGTTGCCAGTTGGTTCCTTACAATGCCGCAAGAAGCTATAGTGGCGCGGGCGACAGCAGGCGACAGCGAAGTGAATTTTTTTTCTGGAGTTGATGAAGTATTTAATTTCGCCAAAGTCAAGCATGTATGATTTCTTATAAAGGAAAACTGCAGACATCACTTCTGTATTAATTTGTTGTCTTATATTTGCGTAATGTCTTGTTCTTCTTCAACAATGTTGACAGGTATGAACATTACACCGGACTTAGACGGGTAGATTTAGCTGTGACTATATAAGACTATTGCGCAGGCGTTGTTTTACTTTGGCCGGGTGGCTGAATCGAGTCACAGACAGACAGACGGACAGACAGACGGACAGACATACAGACAGACCAAAATTTCTGGGTTTAAGTAGCCCAAGAAAGACTATCATCTTTAAAAGATGAAGCGGCGACGATTCACCCCCTACTTTCTCGCTCGGACTTTATGTTGTCCTTGCGACTATTCATAAGGCCACCGCCAAGAGATATGAGGTGGGATATATTTTCTGCCCTTTCCTTTTTTGTTGAAATCGCAATCGTCACTATGAAACCGCCCATCACGCTAACCTTGAAGCCTTAAATTTAGGCCTGCGTACTGGTTCGTTCAAATGCCAATGCGTGCTTAATACCAATGACGCACATTTTTTGTATTTCTAACAAAACAGAAAAATCCTACAACAGGCACATAAATACTACTAATGAATTAGATTATTTGGTCACCCTGAATAATTTGTTAGCTGTCACCTTATCGAATGTGTTAGCCACACTTTTGTTAAAAGTAAGCTTTAGTTACGCTCAGTCACTGCATTATTGCTCTGACCACTGCAATTCTTTTTGCGATAGCTATACCGGATGCGCGCATTACAATCTGTATGTCATCCTACCACCTGACCCCGGCCATCGTTCCGTGTGCTACATTGCGGAATCTTATAACAGATTATGCTGTTAAAAAAGGAAAGGGAAATTGGACGCGCGGAGTATGAGATGGAACTTTTTTGGTTAGGCGCTCTTTAATTCGCGCACAGCAGTACTCCCCTCCGGAACGAGTAGCAGTAGAAGTAATGTAGCGAGTTGGGCAGTCAGTACAAGTGCAACTTCGAAAAAAGCAAATCTGAAAGAGACAAAAGTGCAGAACAAGCAGAAAAGATGATCGCTGGGCGAATGGGACAGTGTGAGGTACCGGCTTGCCTTTCTGCACGCGTCATCTGCTTTGTTGCCATTTCTTATTCCAAGACAAGGTCGAGGGCTCTAGTTTCTTGCCAAGCGATTAAGTGCGCACCTTAACAGTTTTCCCTGATATATCTGTTGTTATTTGTATCTGTAAAAAACGGAACTTGTCCACTGTACTGTCCCCAAAAACTGACCACGGAACTCACTTCCTTCGCATTGATGACAGGTTTGGTTGTGAAAGGCAGGGCAAGCAACAGTATAGAGCAATATCCACGTTTTGGAGGTTTTTTTCTTACATATTCGGTTTTACTTACTTTTTGCTTAATATTTTAAAACAACGTGATTCGCCTTTTTCTTTTTGTTGTTTTCCATTAAACACATTAAAAAAAACTGGCGCATTTGATGCCCCGTGCTATATCTCTGCTTCGAGGCGCAGCTTATGTTGCAGGCCAGCAGACTTATTTTAACCAGCTGGTGATATTAAACGTGGATCAAAATCTCGATACACCGACGTTCTCGATTTCCACCTACTTCAGAAAAACGGTCGTGGGGAAGGGAGATCGAGGCCCCTTGTGGTCAGCAGCAAACGGCTTAGCCACTGAGCAGCTCCTGCGGTCACACTTGTCAAGTATTAACTATTTGCAGGTGTCGGACCTTTTAAACATATTATGAAATGCAAAAGGTTTGCACACATCGGGTGTGTGCTTTCGCTGTTGCGCACTGGAGCACTCCTGCAGCCTGATTGGTCCGATAAAGTCGCAGCTGGGGAAGGGCAAAGTCGTTTTATATCCCCTGCAAGCTGCTGAGAATGAAATTTCGTTTGGTCAGCTTGCACTATGCTCGCGGTTTTAGCCGCAACAGACCATTGCTACATTGTTTCATAGAGCGTGATAGTGTTCAACTGTCTGGCGTCGAATGTGCGCGAGCGTTTACGAAGTTGATGGCCCGTGAAAGAAAAAAGACCTGAATTGCATTGACTGTGCAATATCAAGAACGGAGGGTCGAACCATTTCGGCATGAACCGGTAACCGTTATTTCTTTTTTCGGTTCAGTTCCGGTTCGGGTTCAGCGTGCTCAAAAAATAACGGTTCGGGTTTGGGTTCAGTTCCGGCAAAAATAGCGGTTCAGTTCCGGTTTTCGGTTCGGTTCGGTTCCGGTTCGACACCCTGATATATATATATATATATATATATATATATATATATATATATATATATATATATATATGAGAAAGATCGGCATCCGATCGAAACGTCGACCAATAAACAGTTTCGTTAGAAGCTGTACATATATATATATATATATATATATATATATATATATATATATATATATATATATATATATATCAGTGTGTCGAACCGCAAAAAATACGGGTTCGGTTACGGTTCGGGTTCAGGTAAATTTATTTTGTTCCGGTTCAGTTCCGGTTCGACTAATTCTATCCACGAACCGGTTCGCGAACCGGTTCGGAGTGTTGAACCGGTTCGTGAACCGGTTCAGAACTGAATTATTAGCAAGGTGTGAAAAATCAGTTTTGTATACTTTAAATTCATCAAAACTGAAGTACTTTTTTTCTTCACTCGAACTAGTGGTTTCTTGAAAATGAGCTGCAATACTACTGTCAAATTTGAAAATATTGGACAGGTGTAACAGAAAATGTACCAGCCTCTTTTTCACCCCCCTACTGTCATCCTAGAGACTACACAAAGCCGCCGCCAAGAGACATGAGTGTGTTATTTATTGGTGCCCCTTGCGTCGTTTTATTGTACTGCTTAGATGCTAATAATGACTTAAGACGTGGCCCATTTTGCTTGAATTACTTCCTTGTTACGTCACTGCTGATGCTGGGTGGCAGAAAATTTGAAAGTTTTTTCGGTGTTTCTCACCACTTCTTGTAAAAACAACTTCCTTAACGAGTCACCAAAGGCAGATCTTTCAAATAAGGCAAGGTAGGGCTTTGTTTTCGTGGTCCATTTAGGATCCTTGGCCAAGCATGTAAGATGACGCGGCGGAAAAATATCGCCGACCAGGGGCTGCGGCCCCTTCGTTATCGGGCTTACTGCGACAATCAAGAGCGAATGCTGCCTGCAAAACAATCAACAAAGAAAACTTCCACGTAAAGCGCGCAAACACACGCCCGCGCACACAACATGGCGTTTTATTCGCCTGTGAAGAGCAGCTTTACCTGTACAAGAGACTACCAAAGACGCTAGTGGAAATCAGCGAAACCAAACGTACAGTGCCCAACGCTGGGCACACCTGTCAATTCGAAAGAACACAGTCTCTAGAATTTCGAATAGACACGTATTTTCGCTTACCTCACCCGCCGCGGTGGCTCAGTGGCTAAGACGACGTGCTGCTAAGCCTCAAAAACGCGGTTTCCATTCCCGGCCGTGGCGGCCGCTTTTCTGATGGAGGCGAAAAGCGAAAACGCCCGTGTGTTCGAGGTTTCGGCGCTCGCTAAAGATCCCCAGGTGTTCAAAATTCATCCGGAGCCTTCCACTGGGCCGCGCCTCATCACCTGTGTAGCGTCGGCGCGTTAAACCTCATAATCAATCAATGTTCTCTTTCCCCGTGCAGTACGTTTAAGAACCTTATTTCTCCGGCCCCTTCGCCCTATTTTCCCCTCTTCCTCGTTTCGTGAGGTTCGCCTCGCTTGTATAAAGCCGATGTCTCGAACCAATAACAAACATATGTGCGTCCCTTTCTTCGTGCGTCCCGTTAGTGGCGCTGTTTTAATTCTTGTGATTATGCATGTACCTAAAAGCCAAAATTTCAACACTCTTTAGCTGCTGTAAATAGGCATAGGCAAATGTAGGGCTTGAACCTTGGCTGGTACACAGTGCAACAATCTCGTGGACTGATTGCACTTGCACTGTCCCAATGAGGGAGAAAGAGAGAGCGACAAACGTTTTATTGAGCCTTTTAAGGCCCCTTGTGGGGGCGTGGTGGCAGGCGCACCGGCGACCGCGGGAAGGGTGAATTCGGTGCTTCAAACATCGTGCAGGCTGCCAAGAGTTTGACATTTCTTCTTCCCAGCCTTGCACCCTGCTTGCTCGACCATCAGCAACATACCATTGCAATTAGGAGCCTTAATTGCTATACTGGTGTGCAGTCGTTTCACCATGTTGTGGCTATGGCGTTGTGCTGCTGAGCCGAAAGACGCGGGTTCGATTTCCGGCCGCGGCGGCCGCTTTTCTGATGGAGGCGAAAAGCGAAAACGCCCGTGTGTTCGAGGTTTTAGCGCACATTAAAGATTCCCAGGTGGTCAAAATTAATCCTGAGTCCTCCATTGCGGTGCGCCTCATCGCCTGCCTTGCGTCGGCGCATTAACAAACCTCAGAATCAATCAAGTAATCAAATTGTCACCATGTTGTGACCGTGATGAGCGTGTTCGGAGCGTTTTGATTCATTGAACGGGTAAAAGTGAGCGAGAGATTGCGAAGTTGATGGCGCGTGAAAGAAAGAAGCCCCTAATGACACTTACCACCCGTTATCAATAACGGGATGGTCGAACCGTTTTGTCGAGAACCGGAAACCGTTATTTCTTTTTTCGGTTCAGTTCCGGTTCGGGTTCAGCCGGCTCAAAAAATATTGGTTCGGGTTCGGGTTCAGTTCCAGCAAAAATACCGGTTCGGTTCCGGTTTTCGGTTCGGTTCGGTTCGACACCTTGATATATATATATATATATATATATATATATATATATATATATATATATTGGCGTATTCATGGGAGGTTGTGGCCGTTACTACACCAGGGTGGCCAATCCTGCTCTGGTGAGTGGGAGTCCATTACCGGCAAAGGTCGCCGGGGTCAGGCCGCACCCCAAGCCCCTTTGTGCAATTCCATCAATACGCGGATTTTTTTTTTAATCTGGTGGGAATTGTCCGGCACCGGGATTCGAACCACGCTCCTTCTGCACGTGAGGTGGGTGTTCTACCTCTACGCCATTGCTGCATATTTCAATCAACCTAGACTTCAGTCAACCTAAAGAACAAGCAGGGTTCCGTAAAGGTTATTCAACAATGGACCATATTCACACGATCAATCAGGTGATAGAGAAGTGCGCTGAGTATACTGAACCCCTATATATAGCCTTCATAGATTATGAGAAAGCATTTGACTCAGTCGAAACCCGAGCAGTCATTCAGGCATTACGGAACCAGGGGGTAGATGACCATTATGTAAGAATACTAGAGGATATCTACAATGGCTCTACAGTTACCATCACCCTCCATAAGGAAAGCAGTAAAATACCTATAAGGAAGGGTGTCAAACAAGGAGGCACAATCTCTCCAATGTTATCCACAGCATGTGTACAAGAAGTATTCAGAGCATTGGATTGGGAACAGGCGGGAGTAAGGGTTAATGGAGAACCTCAGTAACCTCAGATTTGCTGATGACGTTGCCTTGCTAAGTAACTCGGGGGACGAATTGCAAAGCATGCTTTCCGCACTGGGCGAACAGAGTAGAACCTTGGGCCTGAAAATTGATATGCAGAAAACTAAAGTAATGATCAATAACATCGGGACAGCACAGCGGTTTGAGATAGGTGGCGAGGCAGTGGAAGTGGTAAGCGAATATATATACTTAGGCCAAGTTGTGACCCCAGATCCTAACCATGAGGCAGAGATAATTAGAAGGATCAGAATGGGGTGGTGTGCATATGGTAGACATTCTCAGATAATGAATAGCAGCCTACCATTGTCGCTGAAGAAGAAAGTGTATGACAGCTGCATCTTACTGGTACTCACCTACGGGGTAGAAACTTGGAGGCTCACTAAGAGGGTTCAACTTAAATTGAGAACGACTCAGCGGGCAATGGAGCGGAAAATGATAGGTGTAACATTAAGGGACAAGAATAGAGCGGAGTGGGTCAGGGAGCAAACTGGTGTTAAAGACATTAAGAAGAAGAAGAAGAAGAAGAAATGGAGAAGAATTAAGAAGAAGAAATGGACGTGGGCAGGGCATGTGATGCGAAGGCAAGATAACCGCTGGTCATTAAGGGTAACAGAGTGGATCCCTATAGAAGGCAAGCGTTCCAGGGGGCGGCACAAAGTTAGATGGGCAGATGAGATCTAGAAGTTTGCGGGGATAAATTGGTCACAGTTGGCACAGGACCGAGGTAAATGGAGAATAATGGGAGAGGCCTTTGCCCTGCAGTGGGCGTAGATAGGCTGGCGATGATGATGATATATATATATATATATATATATATATATATATATATATATATATATATATATATATATATATATATATATATATATATATATATATACATATATATATATAGCAAAATCAGAATAGGAAATTAGGGGCTCGTTGAAATAAGACAGAAATAAGGGTTGGCAGCCAAGAAAACATCGAAAAGCAAAGAGGAGGATATGGTTGTTCATTGAAACAGATAAAGAATTTGGAAAGAAAGTGGAGAAAAAATGCCCGCCAGGTGCGATCCGAACCCACGGCTTCCAGAATACCGGTCTGGTGTGATAACCACTACGCAACCGGCGGGGCAATTTTTCCCCTCCACTTTCTTGAGTATTTATGACAATGTAACTTTTTCCTGTGCTTGGGGGTGGTTGCCAGCGCCACTCCGATTTCTCGGGGTGAAGGGGACCTTCTTTTTAACTCCCGTACCGTGACTCGAGTGTCTACGACATGTCGAGAGTGCTCGACCAGCGTTGAGCCCTCTCAAGCTACCTATGGCACCAACACTGCCAGAACAGAGGCCCTCGCTAAGCATGTAGTGTCGCGAACGAAGCGCCAGACAGTCTTGAGTATACGGCCCCTGGAGTTCCCGCGCAAGACATCGAAAGCGGCCCCCATATCGGGGCCTCCCGACCAGCTGAAAACGTGGCCCGTCGCCTAAACACAACGTCTCGCGCACAGCCCCCAAATCGGGCCTCATGACCCAGACAGAGAGGGAGAGCCCGCCGCCTGGCGGCGATCGGACTCTGAGCCCTGGCCGAGAGCGAGGGAAGTGTAGGACGGACGGGCAGAGGCAAAAAGGAACGCGACGGAAGAAGATGTGAATTTGTATGCGCAGCGTTTAGTCCAATTAAAGCAGTTGTTTTATTTGCTTACTGGAAGTTCCGATGCTTGTCATTCAACGTCAAGGACAAAAACTTTGGTGCCGAAACCCGGGAGTCGTCGAATTATTGGCTTCAATAGACTGCGTGGCTCCACAACGCCATGGAACGCTGCCTCAGAAAACGTGCCGCTCTCCGCTCTCAAGTCACCCGGATATTGAACGAGTGCCAAGATGCTATGCAGAGGGACCTCCCAAGAAGCGAAGCTGCAGTTCTGAACGCTCGGCTGAAAAAATTAACGAAGAACCTGGAGACCCTCGACAACAAAATCGAGACGCTCGTGCCAGATGAAGACTTTGAGGACGAGTGCGCGCAGGTGCTGGACTATAACGACCGCATCTTATCGTGCCTCACAAGACTCCAGCAACGCATAGACGGCGACTCAGTGCCGAGTGCTGCCCCATCAACGGTCATCAACGAGGTGGTCAGCACAGAGCAAACGCAACGGTCCAAGATCAAGTTGCCAAAGCTGGAGGTGATCAAGTGCAGTGGACGAAGCAACGAGTGGCAGCACTTTGGGAGCTCTTCGAGGAAGTTGTCGACAAAAATGAAGAACTTTCATCTATCGACAAGTACAACTTCCTCAGGGCGTCCGTCACTGGAGATGCTGCCACCGCCATCGCTGGACTTCCACCAACAGCTCGTTGCTACAACGATGCCGTGCAACTACTAAAAAAACGATTCGGAAACGAGGAACTCCTCATCCAAGAGCACTTCAAAAAGCTGATTGATTTGAAGCCTGTTCGTTCGTCGGAAGATGTGCGCGGACTGCGTCGACTGCACGACACCCTGGCAGCCCACATCAGAGGCCTGGAGACACTCGGGCGCAAGCTGGAGACCTTCAGTTCTATGTTGCTACCCATCGCACAGAGGGCGTTGCCAGGGGACCTACTGCTGGATTATAGTCGGAAACGCGTCCTCGAGACATCGAACGACGGCCACTACAGCCGACAAACGCCTCACACTGAGGGTGTGCCCGAGACTACCACTGACTCGCAAAAAGGTACCGTGACGTCTTTTTGTCGGCTTCTGGACTTTTTGAGAGTAGAAGTGGAAAGTTGGGAGAACCTGGCTGCTCTCCGTCGCATGGACGTAAGGCAGGAAGTGAAGCATGAGCAAAAAGATCGCCAGAAACAACCTGAACAGCGACCTCAAAAGCATGCATCCTCCATTTCAACGTTGACCCAGAGCGCACGTCAAGAATGCTGCTTTTTCTGCGACGACAACACGCATTCCACCCAGAACTGCAGCTCTGGAAAGTCTATCGAGGAATAGAAGAGGATGTTGCTTTCAGCCGGACGATGCTTTCGTTGCACGACAGGGAAGCACTAAGCACGCGCATGCCGTGTGAACGTAAAATGCATGAAATGCAACAAGAAGCATGCCACCACCATGTGCGATCCAACGTATACAGCGAGAAAGTCGCTCGAATCAACGGAGCCTGTCAACAACTCGCACGTGAGCCTAGGAACCGTAACCCATGATGGGGTGCCTGCAGCTAAGACGACGGTCGTCTTGCTTCCAACGGCGAAGGTTATGTGCAGCGGAGAAACTTACAACGCTGAAATCCGCACGCTCTTTGATGGAGGAAGCCAACGCTCGTTTATAACGTCTGCCACATCGAAAAGGCTCGGATGTAAAGTCGTTGGAAACGAAAGATTGACAGTTGGCTTGTTCGGCGGTCGTCAAGAAGAAAAGATGTTCCTGCGAGTAACGGTGACGCTGAACACAAAACAGGGACGCCGGTTTAAGTTGGAGGTGCTGGAAACCGACGTCATTTGCGACCATAAAATACCGGCTCCGCCACAGTCAGTCGCGCATCAGCTTGGATACCTTGACTGCGACATCGCCGACCTCACCAACGGCGACGCTCCTGAGGACATTGGTTTACTTAAGGGCTCCGAGTACATCTGGGGCCTCACAACTGGCCGAACGAGAAAACTCGGCGAAAGTCTGAGGGCTGTAGAGACGGTGTTCGGTTGGAGCGTGCAGGGTCCAATAGAAGGGACATCTCAGCAGAACCAGTGTACCGGGACTGTTACTTTGCGGACATCGGTCGTTGAAGACAAGACAGCAGATGTCCTGAGCAAATTTTGGACCTTGGAATCCATCGGAATCACTGACAAGGAAGAATGCAAGCCAGGCGAATGCGCTGCGATGGAGATCTTCGAACAGACATTAACGAAGGTCGACGGCCGGTATGAAGTGGCACTGCCTTGGAAAACGGAGATATCTCTTGACGACAACAAGGAAATCGCTACAAAAAGGCTGAAGCAGCTAACAAACAGGCTCTTAAAGTCGCCAGAGCTGCTTGAAGAATATGATGCGGTCATCAGACAATACATTGCTCAAGGCATCGTAGAACGCGTCGAAGGAGAAGTGGACGATGGGCAGAACGTCTACTACATGCCACACCAGGCAGTCATTCGTGAGTCCAGAAAACTCCGAATAGTATTTGATGCCTCATCACACCACAAGAACTCGAAGTCCCTCAACGAAAACCTAGAGACTGGGCCGAACTTGACGGCCGACCTTGTCGGACTGCTACTCAACATCCGCAGACATCGAATAGCTCTCGTCGCGGATATTGAACAAGCTTTCCTGCAAATAGGCGTCAGGAAAGACGACAGAAATGCCCTCCGATTTATGTGGTTCCGTGAAACACCCCAGCCTGGCAACACGATGCCTCAGGTTGACACTTGGAGAATGACACGTGTTCCATTTGGGACAACGACAAGCCCATTTCTCTTGTCGGCCACTTTACAGCACCACCTGAGTGGCTGCGAGGAGCAGTTTCCCCTCACTGCACATCAATTGAGACGCAGCCTCTATGTGGATGACCTCCTAACGGGAGCCAACGACGAGGAAGCGGCCTTGAAACTACAACGAGGCTAACGAGATGTTCACTGACGCCTCCATGAAGCTCCACAAATCGTCATCCAACAACGAAAGGCTTCGTTCGCAGTTTGAAGAAGATTCTCGTGGATCTAAGCCGCTCGGGTATCTGTCCGGTGTGCTGAAGGTCCTGGAACTGACGTGGGATCCAGTAACGGACGTACTTGCATTTTCGCCTTGCTTGGACAACGCCATATCTGGGTGCAGCACTAAGCGTTCAATGCAGCAAACAACGGCACGGATATTCGACCCGCTTGGCTGGTTGTCACCCTTCATCGTACGTGCGAAGATACTCTTCGCACTGTGGCGCCAGTGTATCCAGTGGGACGACCCTTTGCCGAGTGCCATTGATGACGCTTGGGACGTGTGGATCCAAGAACTACGACACCTCCCTGAAATCCACGTGCCACGGTTTTACGGAGCCGGTAGGCCGTTGCCGGTCGCTCGTCCAGAGTGTTAAGGATATAGCGGCACAACCTTGCTGCGAGAAGGCACGCCATCAGTTCCAGTCGCGCCAGGGTCAACTCTTCTACTGGGGCAACACGTGATTTGCTCATCACGATGGTTGACATGGTACCTTCGTCGTTAGTGACTGTGATGTAAGCCACTGCTCCGTAGGCAGCTGGGCTGGCATCTGCGAAGACATGTAATAATACCGATGTTTGTTGTCCTGAGCTTCCAGAAGTCGCTTAGCAGTTTGCTTCGACTGGTCAGCATTTGTTGTAGGTTGCCGCAAGACACTTCGGCGATCTCCTTGCGCTGTAGTCCTGGTAAAGATGTTAGCCGTTTTCCGGTCAAGAAGAAAGCCGGACAGAGGGCATCAGGCTCAGATGGTTCGGTGTAGACGTGGGTCAATGGGCGGGAATTGAGCATGGCTTCCACGTCACTCAGTGTTGTCGTGAGTTGCTCGAAGGTGAGGTAACTAGTACCCAACGTCTTTTTTAGGGCTTGTTTAGTCAGGCCAACCAGGCGCTCGTAGAAGAGGTGGGCATCAGAATACCTGAACGAACTGCAGGGATCTAAAATTCACCGAGGAACACCGAGGGACCTGAAGAGTGGGGACTTGGTGCTACTGAAAGAGTCCCTGCAGCCCAGACAACTTTGGAAAATGGGACGGGGTGAGCACACCTTCCCTGGCCGCGGCGGAAAAGTGCGATCCTGTACGGTGCGGGTATCCGGGGGATCGACAGTCAGGCGCCCCATCCAAGTGCTCTACCCTCTCGAGATGAGAGACTGAGAGAAATGACATCGTCATTTCGGGGGGGAATGTGTCGCGAACGAAGCGCCAGACAGTCTTGAGTATACGGCCCCTGGAGTTCCCGCGCAAGACATCGAAAGCGGCCCCCATATCGGGGCCTCCCGACCAGCTGAAAACGTGGCCCGTCGCCTAAACACAACGTCTCGCGCACAGCCCCCAAATCGGGCCTCATGACCCAGACAGAGAGGGAGAGCCCGCCGCCTGGCGGCGATCGGACTCTGAGCCCTGGCCGAGAGCGAGGGAAGTGTAGGACGGACGGGCAGAGGAAAAAAGGAACGCGACGGAAGAAGATGTGAATTTGTATGCGCAGCGTTTAGTCCAATTAAAGCAGTTGTTTTATTTGCTTACTGGAAGTTCCGATGCTTGTCATTCAACGTCAAGGACATGTAGCGAATCAGAATAGGAAATGAGGGGCTTGTTGAAATAAGACATAGGGTTGGCAGTCAAGAAGACCTTGGAAAGCAAAGGGGAGGATATGGTAGGTCACTGAAACAGATAAACAATTTGGAAAGAAAGAAAGTGGAGAAAAAATTCCCGCCAGATGGGATCCAACCCACGACCTCGAGAATAACAGTCTGGTGCGATAACCACTACGCGACCAGCGGGGCTATTTTTCCCCTCCACTTTCTCGGGTATTTATGTCAATGTAACTTTTTCCTGTGCTTGGGGGTGGTAGCCAGCGCCACTCCGACTTCTCGCGGTGAAGGGGACATTTTTAACCCCCTGGCCGTGACTCGAGTGTCTACGACATGTCGAGAGTGGTCGACCAGCGTTGAGCCCTCTTAAGCTCCCTAAACTTGGAACATGGTGGGGCGCACAAGACGCGTGAAGTAACCGCACAGCTCCATGTTACTCCGCCAGAATAAAGTTCGGGTCCTTCAAAGTTTCATTCGGCTAATTGGCTTGGAAGTACACTCAACTGCAAAATACAAACACATATGTGTGGTTTCGTGCACTCCGTGGACTGCTTCCAGCTTCGCAGGTCATCATTCTTCACAGAGTGGAAGGCCATTATTATTTGTTAACAAATAACACCACCTCGATGCTCCTCCGTGGTTGTTTTGGCAAACAAAAAAGCGGTTTGCACTGGTAATTTTTGCCAGGAAAATATTTTAAGGTGTTTCACGCAACCTAATTATATGTGCGAGGTAGTACACAATCCTACATAGACTTTGTAACATTGAACACGCCAAATAGTATCTGAACTCATCGGCATATTAGGTAAGGAAGCAAATATATTATGAAGAGAGCGCTTATCTTCTTAGGTTACCTAACACATGCGTCTTCTCCGCTATCTTTTAATGCCAGCAAAGGAACATAATTTTTCATTGACTATGGGCCCAGTGCCAAAATAAAAAGTTCACCCTCCCATGGTGCGCCTATGTCCTGGCTAGCTTTGTACCGTCTTGCACTGAGCACACAGCTTCTGGCTGCCATCATACGAACGCCAACGCCTTTTTACGCTCCCAGGGCCACACACAACCCCGTTTCACTCGTGAAGGAGGCAGGAATTTCCACTCTGGTATGCATCTCCTACGGTCGTTTCCTTCACTCAGGCAGGCGGTCATTCAAAAGAAAACCATGATGATGATAACGTTCAAACTATTAGGATGGGCATGTACAGATAAGGGATTTGTCCTGCATAGGGATGGTAATGTGTACACTGCAGGAAAATTCTACAACCAAACAATCAATCGTGGGGTGCACAAATACGCGTGCACTTCATTTTATTATATACACACAATTGCCAGTGGGGATGGTCATGTTTGGTGCTCTTGGCACAGGATATTTGGCCCCGACACGAGTTAGTACCATGCCCCAACCACAGACACTTGAAACACCGCCGCGGGTTTGGGATGGGATGTACGCTCGGACGGAAACCAGCACTGATCTGGTCTGGAAGGACGGAACGGCCAAATGTCAGGATGATATGTCTAGTTGGTACTACTTTATCGTCTCTTGTTATGGATATGCACCTGACAGCCGTCACATCTTGACTTTTCAGGCCTTCAAGAAGATCCGCCTCTGCCTCGTTTGCTAGATCTGGCTCCGAGATCACACCCTGCGAGCTGTTGAGCCTGCGGTGGGGCGTGACCTTGATGTAGAGATCGGCAATTTGGGTCTGCTTCAGGAGTTTTGTAGCATGCTGTTGCTTGTGTACCTCGACCAAGATCTCGCCGCTTCTTTGCTTCTTAGCTTTATAGAATTCCCTTATCATCATCATCATCATCATCATCATCATCACCAGCCTATCTACGACCACTGCAGGGCAAAGGCCTCTCCCATTATTCTCCAATTATCTCGGTCCTGTGCCAACTGTGACCAATTTATTCCCGCAAACTTCTTGATCTCATCTGCCCACCTAACTTTCTGCCGCCCCCTGCAACGCTTGCCTTCTCTAGGGATCCACTCTGTTACCCTTAATGACCAGCGGTTATCTTGCCTTCGCATCACATGCCCTGCCCACGTCCATTTCTTCTTCTTAATTTCTACTAATATGTCTTTAACACCAGTTTGCTCCCTGACCCACTCCGCTCTCTTCTTGTCCCTTAATGTTACACCTATCATTTTCCGCTCCATTGCCCGCTGAGTCGTTCTCAATTTAAGTTGAACCCTCTTAGTGAGCCTCCAAGTTTCTGCCCCGTAGGTGAGTACCGGTAAGATGCAGCTGTCATACACTTTCTTCTTAAGTGACAATGGTAGGCTGCTATTCATTATCTGAGAATGTCTGCCATATTGCCGCGAACCATACATTGGGTTTGTTTATTTGTGTTTTGCTTTTACCGCCCGGCTGCGCCGGTCTTGTTATCTCTGCGCCAAGGGAAGCGCGTGTTCCATTCTTTCTTTCTGTGCCGCATGTGTTATCTGTCGTGATAGGGAGAGCATTCCGATCTAACGTGAACAGCCCAGAATAATCTTCTTGGATCTACTATGTTCTCGATGTGAATCGACGTTTCGAGAACCACGCGCGCCGAAAGATAAAAAGCCTGCAGTGCGGACGCCGGGGCATTCGATTCTGCGACGCTCGCTGACGCAAGTCACTTTGTTGACCGCTGCTTCGCCGCCTTTGTATTCTTTTGAGTTGTTAGGGGAGCACAAGTTCGCTCCAATAAACTTGTTTCTCCTGCAAGACAACTGCGTCGTCCTTGTCTCCGTGACATCTGGTGGAGGTGCGGGGTACGCACCCTTCATGCCCACTGCAGCCTCGGGAAGCCGCCAAGCCAGTCCAACAAGAGCCAGCCTCCGCCTGCAACATTTACCACCCGAGTTCGGTTTGATGCCAGAAGGGCCAAAGAGAAGGAACGCTGCAACCAACACCATGGTACAAGAAACAACGTCGCCAATCATGCTGCAGCAGCCCCGGGAACCGCCATCGTTCCGGGGAGCCCCCGCTGAAGATCCAGAGGAATGGTTGGAGAAGCTGGAGCGCGTGCGGATCTTCAACAGGTGGGACGATGAAGAAACATTCCGGCATGTTTTCTTTTACTTGGAGGATGCAGCCCGAACTTGGTTTGAAAACCACGAGAGTGCCTTGACCGACTGGACGCAATTCAAAAGCGAGTTCCTTAAGACCTTCACGACCGTGGTGAGAAAAGAACGAGCTGCGATTTTACTGGAAACTCGAACGCAACACCCGAACGAAGGAGTCGTAATCTTCGTCGAGGAAATGAAGCGACTTTTCCGCCGTGCGGACCCTGGAATGACGGAAGAAAAGAAACTACGGTTTCTGATGCGAGGTGTGAAGCAAGAGCTCTTCGCGTGCCTTGTTCGCAACCCCCCCAAGACCGTGTCCGAATTCGCGTCTGAGGCCGCCGCGATGGAGAAGACGCTCGAAATCCGAACGAGGCAGTACGACCGCCCGATCAATGCGCTGGTTTCGGAGACGCTTGGTGCCAGCGCTATCAACTCCGACTCACTACGCGACACTATCCGCGAAATAGTGAGGGAGGAGCTGCGGAAACTGCTCCCGACGCCGCCGCAACCACAAGTCGCTTCTCTTACCGACGTCATTAGAGAAGTAGTGCAGCAAGCGCTGGGAACTTCAACGACGCCAGTAGCACCTCGCGAGCCGCAAGCCATGACCTACGCGGCTGCTGTACATCGCCCTCGCCCACCTGCACCCTATCGTCACGAGGCTCCGTACCGTCGTCCCCTCTCGCCGGCCCGACCACCTGCGGCGCAACCCCCTGCCCCAAGGAAGACCGACGTGTGGCGAACGTCCGACAATCGTCCGCTGTGCTACCACTGCGGAGAGGCCGACCACGTCTACCGTCGCTGCCCCTACAGGAGGCTCGGTTTGCGAGGGTTCTCCGTCGACGCACCCCGCCCCCGAACTGGCCAGCGCCCATCGGAGATCGAAGAGTACCTGTCCAACACCAGCCGTCGACCAGCCCGTTTCAACCGTTCGCCGTCACCCTACCCATACCAGTCGCCGAACCGCCGTAGCAATGCTGAGTTCTCACGTGGAAGGTCCCCCAGCCCACGCGGGGGAAACTAAAAGCAGCAACTTCTGGAGGTAAAGTTGCACGATCGCGGAAAAATGAAAACCCTCCAACGACGCAACGACTCGCGGAAGACAGTGACTCACAACATGCCCTCATCCCGACGACCCGACACAGACCTGACGAGACTCCCGTACACGACGACAGCTATACGCCGCGACGCGCACCCGACTGGACCCAGACGTCCGTTGAGAAGACGACGACAACGACGATGCACAGTGCCCGACCGTCAACACGTACAAGCAGAGATACGACGCCCCGACGAACCCGGAACTCGAGGAAGACTGCATCTGACGTCAAGGTGTCCATCGACGGCTTTGACGTAGTCGCCCTCGTAGACACGGGAGCTGACTATTCGGTAATGAGCGGACCATTTGCGTCTAAACTGAAGAAAGTTATGACCAGATGGGACGGTCCGCACATACGCACAGCAGGAGGCCACCTCGTGACGCCAAGTGGAACGTGCACATCGCGCGTCACCATAGACGGCACAACGTACCCTGCGGCGTTCGTCATTCTGCCTAACTGCTCCCGCGACGTAATTCTTGGAATGGACTTTTTGATGGACAACGGTGCAATAATCGATCTGCAGACCAAGTGCAATGTATGCCGCGAACCATACATTGGGTTTGTTTATTTGTGTTTTGCTTTTACCGCCCGGCTGCGCCGGTCTTGTTATCTCTGCGCCAAGGGAAGCGCGTGTTCCATTCTTTCTTTCTGTGCCGCATGTGTTATCTGTCGTGATAGGGAGAGCATTCCGATCTAACGTGAACAGCCCAGAATAATCTTCTTGGATCTACTATGTTCTCGATGTGAATCGACGTTTCGAGAACCACGCGCGCCGAAAGATAAAAAGCCTGCAGTGCGGACGCCGGGGCATTCGATTCTGCGACGCTCGCTGACGCAAGTCACTTTGTTGACCGCTGCTTCGCCGCCTTTGTATTCTTTTGAGTTGTTAGGGGAGCACAAGTTCGCTCCAATAAACTTGTTTCTCCTGCAAGACAACTGCGTCGTCCTTGTCTCCGTGACATCTGAATAAACAAACCCAATGTATGGTTCGCGGCAATATGCACCCCACCCCATTCTGATCCTTCTAATTATCTCTGCCTCATGGTTAGGATCTGGGGTCACAACTTGGCCTAAGTAGATATATTCGCTTACCACTTGCACTGCCTCGCCACCTATCTCAAACTGCTGTGCTGTCCCGAGGTTATTGATCATTACTTTAGTTTTCTGCATATTAATTTTCAGGCCCACGGTTCTACTCTGTTCGCCCAGTGCGGAAAGCATGCTTTGCAATTCGTCCCCCGAGTGGCTTAGCAAGGCAACGTCATCAGCAAATCTGAGGTTACTGAGGTATTCTCCATTAACCCTTACTCCCACCTGTTCCCAATCCAACGTTCTGAATTCCCTTATAATACTTTCTAAAATCTTTGAAATCAAGAACACGGACTGTGAAGCAATAGGCTTGGCTTGTTCAAGATATTCAATTACCAAGAAGTGCGGGTAGTTATCAGATTTTGGGATTGTCATGGTCGGAAGGGGTGGAAATGATACTTCGGTGCGGCCCGTTTTAGGGGGCCGATCATCGAGTTTGGGGAATTTAGAAAAAAAACCATACAGCATGTATAAAAGCAGGGGAAGGGGGTACTTTCTTCGCTCGGGTTACCCTGATACCGAGGAAGGTCCCGGTGCTCCCTGCCTGGTAAACAGACCGGGAGCCGATCTGCCGGAGATTGACCTGGGCTCCGACTGCCACCGTTTGTGGTTTCTGCCGTTCACCTCACAATTCCTAGCCACGGTAGATTACAGCATGAGTATGGGGGCTCGTGGTCCGCGGTGTCGTCAATACCTTCAGCAAGATGGTTGTGACCCCGGATCCCAACCATGAGGCAGAGATAATTCTAAGGATAAGAATGGGGTGGATTGCATTCAGCAGGCATTATCAGATAATGAATGGCAGCCCACCATTGTCCCTTAAGAAGAAAGTGTATGACAGCTGCATCTGACAGCTACGGGGCAGAAACTTGGAGGCTCACTAAGAGGGTTCAACTTAAATTGAGGACGACTCAGCACGCAATCTAACGGAAGATGATAGGTGTAACATTAAGGGACAAGGAGAGAGCGGAGTCTCGCTTCGCTCGCTGCTGCAACGAAAAGGCACGCCGTTTGAACTCACTTCTCCGAGAATTTTGCCGCCACTCACGCTTTGTCCGCTTCGTCGATCATGGCTTTGAGAACCTTCCAGCCTGCCGAGTACTCGCTGCTGATGGATTACACCCGAGCTTCGAGGGTGTGGCCTTGCTGGCCGGCCACATTCGTGCAGTCTGCTTCATGCAACAGTGCTGCAATCCTCTGGGGTGGCGCGACTTCGCATGCACCACCAACCCTGTTTCAGCCCTGGCTATCTTGCCAAATTACAGCGACCTTCCACCACTGCCTCCAGTTCTATCCAGTGTAAGGACCCCAGAGCAGTGTCGTGCCAGCAGCCCACCGCCACCGCCCCCCTGATCCACCGCAACCACGGCGCGCCGGGCGAGCGCCAACACCCCAACCCCGAAGTCCATGGACGAGCGTCGCGCCAGCGGCATGCCACCCCCAACTTGCAAACCTGGAGTGGCCACAACGCCCCGAGGGAACGCTCGCGGCAACACTACGCATCTCCCTGACCAGCGCCACACCAACAGCATGCCACGCCCAACCTCCGCATCTTCAGCGACCACCGAGCCCACTGAAACCAACAGCAGCGCGTCCGCCGAACCTTCCGGGGTCCAAAATCCAGCCCTCCGTGCCACATGCCCTTACAACCTTAGAAAGAATCAGCATAGCAGCAACTGACTACAACACAAAAAACAGGTAACGCGGCCTCCTTCCTAGTTTCAAGACAGTTTTTAAAGCTAAGAAAAATCACTGAAAAGCGCATACGTTCCGAATTGCACGTTTCCGCTCTTGCACAGTATTTGACTGCCGCGGTCGCTCCCAGGGGTCTTAGGATTAGAATAAAACCTGCTACTACCGAACTCCCCCCGTCCAACATGAATAAGTGGAAACAGGTACACCATAAAGCATCTTTACAATTAACTGAAATAATCCTCAATCACTACGAAACTACGGTTTAATCTAATGTCACTAGAACTGTAATAAATGCTTCGACTGCTGCACCCCAACCAGTTCAGTTGAACCCCTGTACTAATAATTTTCCCTCGTCGGCCGTCACAAAAGAAAATCTTACCGGGAATGTAATGAACCTTTCAAGTATAACCCTCTCCCCAGTCCAGAAGAACGTCTTGTCAAAGGGCCTAAACGTTTGCCCGGCTACTGGTGGTTTTGAAGATTTTCCACTTTTTAAGGGCTTACATGATTTCGCCTGAAACATGAGGCTACGAGAATACTTCTACGATCACCCGGCGGCGGAAGAAGCCCGCAGAACTCTACCTAGATATAAGCACTGCACCCCTCCCACACAGCGTGATAGTTCCTCGACATTTACATCAAAGCTGTCCGACGCGATGTGCGAAAAGCAAACCAAACACAAATTTCTTTCCACCACAACATGTCTACCAACGAAAAGAAAGCCCTAGAGGAACTCGCAAGCTGTCCCGACATAATTATTAAACCTGCCGACAAGGGAGGCGCCATAGTAATCCTTGACAAAACCGACTATGTTAACGAGGCCAATAAGCAACTATCGGTATCGACGTTCTATAAAGCACTACCCAATGATCCCACTCAAGACTATAAGCAAATTGTCAAAGATAAACTTGCTGAGCTTGTTAAAAATAAAACAATAAATGAAACCATGGCTCGTTCCCTGACCCCCTTAAGCCCAGTAGCCGGTAAATTTTATGTTCTCCCAAAGATTCACAAGGTGAACAACCCAGGGCGCCCCATTGTCTCTGGCATTGGCATTGTTACCGAAAACCTCTCGCGCTATGTGGATACTTTCATTTGCGACATTCCGCCCAGCTTTCCCTCCTTCATTAAGGATACCAATGACTTTCTCTCAGACATCTCAAAAATTTAAATTCCTGATAACTCCCTCCTAGTCACCCTCGATGTTGCGTCCCTGTATACTAACATACCCCATGAAGATGGCATCACCGCTGTATCCCTAGCGTATGAGCAGTCATCGTGCGACAAACCTATCGATTCTTCTGCTATCCAAACTTTCCTTAGGCTTATTCTTGAACTTAACAATTTTGAGTTCGACGGAGTTCATTACGTGCAAGTCAGCGGAACGTCAATGGGAACTAGAATCGGACCTAACTACGCCAATATCTTTATGACTCACCTCAAATCAAACATTCTTGAGATCCAAAATTTAAAGCCACTGTACTATAAAAGGTATATTGATGACATATTCATGATCTGGCAGCACGGTGACGCGGACATCCTCACCTTCATTGAGGCATTTAACCTAGCCCATCCTAGCATTTCCCTTGCTCATTCCTATTCGGAACCCAGTGTAAACTTTCTGGACGTCACCGTTACTACCTCCCAAAGGTCGGCTTCAAAATAACTGTATAGAAAACCGACATACACGCGGCAGTATTTGCACTTCCAAAGTAGCCATGTCAGGCACTGCAAGACAGCAATAGCTTACAGCCAAGCCCACCGATTTAGGAGAATTTGCTCAAACCAAGCCGTCTTTGACTCAAACTGTCGAGAACTCAAGACCACCCTCCCGAATAAAAAAATACCCGGGACAAGTTATCGACGACTCTATTGTGCGAGCCAACCAATTGGACCGTAACGAAATCTGTAAGAAAAAAGCCCCGAACGGTAACCCGCAAACTAACTTAGTTTTAACCCCCTGATCCTCCGCTCCAAGAGTGTCAACCGAATTAAAAAAACATCACACATATCCTAATGCAAAGTGACCCCTTAAAAAGCATATTCCCCGAACCACCACGCGTTGTCTACCGGCGTAATAAGAGCTATTGTGTTTTTATTTAAATTATTTGGTAATATGTCAGGACGGTGAGGTGCTTACCCAAAAGTCCGGTGTGTGTATTGGTTCGCGAGTGGCCCCAACTCTAAACAATATCTTTCTTGCAAAAGTTTACCGCTTCCTTGAAAATGATTTAAAGGGGCACTGACACAAAATTTTGAAGGCGAGATAACGTCGGAGATAGATTGGTGGGAACACATATACATCATCTGCAAAATATCAGCGGCGAATACAGCCTAGAACATATTTAAAATCAATTTTGAAGTGTGCGAAACGCAACCGAGCAGCCAGCAGAGGACCACGCGCAATTGTAAATAAACAACATCCAAACACGTCACGAGTTTGTGTTTGCCGCTTCCGCACTACCGGCGTTTTACGCGGGCTCGCCCGGCTCGCCGCTCCAATCGGAGGGCCGGAGGGCGGAGCTTCTGCTCTCGAGAACGAACAACCCGATCGTTGGCGGCGGAGGCGCCGTGATTTCGTAAGCTCATCGGGCAGATGGCCGCGACCAAAGTTCTACAGCGATTCCAGGCACTGTTTCTATTACTGTTTATTACCATTGGATGCGAAAACGCGCCGGAGGCACGAAAAGCTCACTGAGCTAGCCGCACGGTCGCTGTGCAGGCGGCGGCCACGGCCGCGAAGTGGCCCAGGCCGGCGCAGGTAGCTCGAGTGATAGCTTGTTACCGCTGCACGAAATTGTCCCCAAGTCCCGACCATAGTGGCTTACATGAGAAAGGAGTTAATGATGCGATGGCGGGTTGCATTAAAAATTGTCATCTGCACCGCTTACGAGAGCGGCACTCCAATATCCACCGCAGTGCTGAGCCGAACACATCTGTAGGCGGACCTGTAGGCAGACCGGCCGGCTGCTCCCAGCGCGCGTCTTGCCACCCACCGTCTCGAGCGTCGCGCGTCGTCTTTAGCCGCGGTAGCATTTGCACTCGCAGCGCCTGCGTCACATCCACGGTCGCTTTTTAATTAAGCGCCTCACGAGATCAGTACGTGGGGGCATTCGCAGAAACTGCCGTCGATGCGGATTCGACAGTGCTACGGCGGCTCTGCTCTGTGATATCCCTCCTACGGTCACGTGGTCAGCTTTGTTCACACAAAATCCACAAAATCCATCGTTTCGCGGCACTCACTGAAACCGAAACTGCGACTGGCCGCATTTAAAATCCCTCTAATTAAACAACCGTCGCACGCTGAAGCAAATGAGGTTTCTACAGGTTATAAGTAGGTCACTAGCTACTTATCGCAACGAAAAAAACAAGATGCTAAATTTTTGTGTCAGTGCCCCTTTAAGCGGTATTGTGAAGAATGTTTTCCGTTATGTGGACGATTGCTTGGTTATTTTCGACACAGCGTCCAGCCTCAGGTCTACGGTAGACATTTTAAAGGTTTTGAAATAAAGGGCTCTTGGCCTTAACTTTACGGTCGAAACACAGAAAGAAGGTTGCGTTCAGTATTTAGACTTGTCTATTCAGTTTAACAGACGCCACACTTGTTGGATGTACACCCGGCGTCAAAATAGGCCGAGGCACGCGAGCGCGTGGCAAAATGCATTGCCGCGACATGTGACGTTGCACGTCTGGTGCGCGTCCAACCACGCTCGCTAGCCTTTTACTTCGCTTCAAACGGTAGCGCTGATCACATTCAGAGCTTGGCGCCAGGGGTCACTTTCTTTGCTCAACATGTCTTGCTCGTACACGCTTCAGCGGCCGAGGGGGAGAGTGAAGATGCGTTCCTCGCCCTGCCCTGCTGTGACGGATAACTAATCTTGCCCGTCTCGCGGTGACAAAATTGTGTCCCACATATGCTCTCCCACTTCGGTATTTCTAACAGCGACGCTGTTCTTGGGCTGGGCTTGACTACAGCCTGTCCTTGTATCGTTTTACGCTCCCTCCAGAGTTCCCAGCAAAGCGTTTGTGTTTACAGGTAAAGCCGACTTTATGAAGATCGGCGGAAGCTTGGTCTTTGTAAGCTGGCCTTCCGACACTGCCTGTTGCGCAGCGAAGCATGGAAATCTACGCAAGGAGTATGATTAAAGAAAACGGCTTTAACTCATGTGTTATTAATAGTGTCCATAAACAAGTTCTATGAAACTATGCTGATAGGACGATTATACCGCTATGCCGGGTTTTGTTTACTTGTCGTAATTAAGTAGTGAAGTTGTAAACGTTGGAGAATTAGTTTGTTGTCATTATAACGCCGTCTACGGAGAGAGATTGCCATGTATTGGAGAAAACGGTCGTAACTGCGGCTCCGCGCTGTTTCAGTAGATATCAATCACAATCGTTGGAACGAGTTTTAATATTTTTTCGTAAAACATGCAATTGGTTGTTAACTCAGAATGAGCACACAAACAGAATACAAACTGAAGCTATAAATACTCTATTTTGTGAAGGTGTGATGAGACTTCACCTTGCACACGTTCTGAAACAATTAAAAAAGGGGAAACGGGAGAAGAGTTCGGCGTGGTCCTGGGTTTGACAAAAAATTAACACAAAAATCAGTACCCTTCCACTCTGTGAAGAAGGATGACCATCAAAGCTGCGGTGCCGAGCCTCAACGTGAGCTTTGACTGGGTCCAAGGGGTGCACGAAGCAAAACACGTTTATTTGTAATTTGCGATTCAGCATAGTTACTGGTTAATTGACTGAATGAACTTTTGATTAACTAGAGTTTTCTTCCGGTGGACAAACATGGGGCTGTCCGTTTCCCTCCCGTAGAATCCCATATGTACTGACAGCGGACGAGGATTACACAATATTTATAATTTCACTGTGAACCATGCAATTTGGAAAAATATAAAACCCGGCCATGTATTAGATTCGTCTTAGCGGCTAATTATCATATAATTTGTTTCGGTATAGTTTCAATGAAACGAGTGTTAGAGCCACTTTATGTGATGGTATTCCCTCCGAAGATTGACTTGATTCACTGTTCAACAGTCGATGTGGGAAAGCCATCTTACAAAGATCAAGCTTACAACGATCCCCTTAATGTCTGCTTCACCTCCTAACGCAAATAAATTGCTGGGGAGACATTTTAGGGAACAGCCCTTTGGCGCCCTTTTCTGGGCTCAGCCGCGTCGGCGTCGTCGTGACCGAGCGAACGATGGGAAGACCGACGAGTGAAGGAAAGCAAAGGAGGACAATGTCGCGAAATTGGGAGGGGAGTAGGTTCGCCGTCGTGGCCCGAGCCAGCGCTCTCCAAAAGTGTGCGGTGGGGTAAGGGAAGGGTCAGTATGCTGTGCCCGCACGAGGCGCTCGACACTTGGAGAAAATATGAGGGGGCGTTCACGCGACAATGATGTGCGTTCGCTTAATGATATGTTCAGACTAAATACGTAACAGCCGTATCGTGCGCTATGGACGCAAAAAAACGGCGTTTTACACAGTTCGGTTGGCTGAGACATCAAATGACGTCATTACTTAAAGATATTACGACAATTGCGACAACACTCTGAACCCGGCCTAAGACGCAGTTCTTGTGTACACCTTGTGTACATTCTTGTCTACATTGCTCTATTACCGGAGACGATCTGCTGAATCCTAGCCATAGAGAGTTGTTCTGTAAAAAAGAATGAAGCATTTAAAATTAAGATAGCAGTCCTCAGTGGCTAAGACGCTGCGCTGCTGAGCACGAGGTCGCGGGTTCGATTCCAGGCCGTGGCGGCCGCTTTTCTGATGGAGGCGAAAAGCAAAAACGCCCTTGTGTACGAGATTTTGGCGCACGTTAAAGATCCCCAGGTGGTCAAAACTAATCCGGAGCCCTCCACTACGGCGCGCTTCATCGCCTGCGTTGCGTTGGCGCGTTAAACCCAACAATCAATCAAGATAGCAGTCCCGTTTCTATGTATCCTTTGTAAGAGCAGCGCAGAGCGAGCAACGCATCTTCACCCTCGCACTCGGCCACTGAAGCGTGTGCGAGCAAAAAGGTTTGCCCAAAGAAAGTGGCCCCTGGCGCCAAGCGCTGAATGTGACAAGCGTTGCCGTTTGAAGCGAATGAAAAGACAGGCTAGCGAGCGTGGTTGGATGCGCACGCGCACATCGGCGTCTCGACACCAGATGCGAAACGTCAGATGTCGCGACGATGCATTCTGCCACGCGCTCACGTGCCCCGGGTGTACGCTCCACGGTCTGTTAAGCCACTGCGGCATTATTCGTCTGGTCGTTCAAAGGTAGTGAAAAATGCCATCGCTTTATCATGTTTGCGTTCTGCTGTCACAAATTCATGTGTTCATAAAATGGGAAATAGCTTCGAAGCCCAAGTAGTAAAGTTAAGGCTGGCCGGATTTCCGGAAGCCCTGTTAACTTGGACATGTGGAAAACTCGTGAAATCGTTTAGGTTTGGAAATAAGAATGTCGATGTAGAAGTTGACGCCAATAGACAAAGAAATGTTGCTGTCATTCCTTACCTTCATGGCATTACGCATAGTAAAGAAAGTAGGGTTGCGGTATGGTGTGCAGGTTCCTATAACAGCCCGCAATAAGCTTCGTTCTGTTTGCGCCAGAATAGATAATAGGGCGAAGCGTTGGTCTGATAAACAAGTTGTAGGCTGTGGCGTTACGCATGTGAACCGCTATGTTTCTTGCGCAACGGGAGTTGTTTATAGCATTCCCCTGCCATGTGGGCCAAACGGGCCGATTTATAAAAGTACGCTTACGTGAGCATCATTTATCGTTGAAGGGTCCCGCCAGTTCTCATTTGTCATCACACTGTACAGAATGTGGCTGCTCACCTAATTTACAAGGCACTGACATTTTGGTTAAACATGGACGGCTGATCACACGTGAAGTTGTAGAAGCTTTCCACATTGCGGAAGGGGAGGACACGTGCGTTAGCCAAACGAAGGTGTTGCTTCACTCAAAAGAGTTTGCTTATCTGCGGGTGTCGTGATTGGGCTTTTCTCTTGTATATGAGTTCGCTTTTGGTACATTATGCTAAGGTGGCACATCAATGCGCAGTGTTTTTGTTTTTCTTGCTTTTTGGTTTTAATTTGTTTGTGTTGTGGTTCCGTATGCATATATATTTTGTTTCTACCTAATAAAACTAAGTTGTTTGACCAGCGGCTGTCTTGTGTGTTTCTTCTCTCCGTCTCCGTGCCTTCTACGCTGGTTCCGTTCAAGACAGTAGATACCTGTTCATTCTGCAAATAAATAATATCGATTTTCGACTATGGCAAAATGGTGGCCATTATGGACGGGCAAGCTGATCTTGGATCGGCGGTTTCACCTGGGATATGCAAAACGAAACGAGTGATGACGATTTACGGTAGGAAGGAGCCGAATGAGGTAGCAGATGACCAGAAAACCTCTTTTGTCGATAGCTCAGTGTGACCAGAAATAATTACATCGCAGCTAGTACAAATCATCATAATGTATTCCTGCGGTTCATCGTTGTCGATACCAGTCATCTGGTTTCAGGTCAACTGTCGTCTGCTGTTCCAGGTTGCCCCGCTTTCCGAAATAAGACTTACGATTCTATGTTCACTTTTGTGCCTTTGTTCTTGTTTTACTTCTATTATTATTAAGTGCGTGCGTGTCTGTGCTTGTGACATGGCGTCATGAAATCATTCACAGCATAAGAAAAGGCATATCCTGTTCACCTGCAGTGAATGATATCATGGCGTCCTGTCACAAGCGCAGAATATTCACCGTTCGGCTGGCTTCAGAGACAGGTAGCGTGTGCCGTACATAACGTGCGTTATGAAAAAAGCTTCAGTCGGATGACGTCTGGTTCCTGTCCTCCAGCCCGTTTGCGCTTGATGCGGTGAATGAATTTAGTTAGCTGAGTCATGGTGCGTTGAAGTTGTAGTACTGCATGGGAGCCTGATCCGTCCTATGGGATGGCGATTCCTTTAACAGAACGTGCTGTTGGGCAAGTTGATACATACTGAATGGGAGGCGTAGCGCAAAAAAAAAGATGAGGACGGTGGCAAACGTGACAGGCGCTTTCACGTTTGCCAACGTCCTCGTCTTTTTTTTGCGCTAAGCCTCCCATTCATTTTCGGTGGTGATTACGAGTTGGCTCAAAGCCAAGTGCACTCAAAATTTCAACCCCCTGAAAACGTTATTTCCGCGTAGACAGCCTAAAAAGACTGCATGCATGCTTAGGCAAAAAGGACTACAAGTTCGTCTTCTGGGGGACTACTTGACTTTGCCCCAATCTTTACACAGCGACTAAATGTGAGCGAACGAACGGTTAGTACGCCACCCGGTTGGTCAGTTCCGGTACTCCCTAAAGGACGAACTGGTGAAAGGAAGTCGCAAAATCAAAAACAAAGAAATGAACCTAGCACCAGCGGGGATCGGAACAGCGACTCCAGGAGCAGTAGCCCAGGATCAGAATACGCTACCACGCCGTGACGAATTCTCAGTAGAAAATGCGTATTGAAGTGTACACCGTCCAGTACTGTGCACAAGGCCACAGATTCAATGCAAGCCGGTCATCCGTGTTTTGGTACTTAAAAGAGCAAAGAACTAGTTCTCCTCATTAAAGGCCTTTTTCAGTTCTGGTGAACAGCAGCGCCGTAGTGGCGATATGTTATATTGAACGGTTACTGCTGAAACTTGGTGGGACATATCTCCATACACAAAAGAAGCCTTTGACATAGTTATCTCAGCTTTGAAATTTCGTGTCAGTACACACGTTTTCCACGTAACACGAATAGCATTGGCTTGCAGTTTTTTTCTGGGTATTATAAAAAGAATGTCACGTACAAAAATGTTATAATGACACAAGACTCTTCTCACCAGAGTATTTATCAACTGGAATCCTAAACTTCTGACCATGCGGATGCGCAATATTTTTGATGTGTTGTTAGAGTTCCGGAGGCTTTGAGGGCACGTCAGAAAAGCAGTTCATTGCTTTCTGGGTGGCTTACTCGGTCTACTAGCTGTTCTTATTGGCAGCCACAAAATGGTAAGTATATAACAATAGGCAAGCAAATGATAGTTTGCCAACAAGCAATACAAGGAAGTCGAACTGCGAGACTGACCTAGAGGCGTCATTCTTCAGCGAGTTCAGTGAAGCATGATATAAATCAGACAACAGCAACACCGACGATAGAGATTGCTGCAATTTTGGCTTACCTTGTGCATGCGCTACGCTTCTTTGAATACTTTCTTGTTGACTTTCTCAGAATTAATATTTTTGGCGATTGGTTCAAACGCCAACATTCGTAACTCCTGCGTGATACAGATTTCTCGTAAAACTTGGCAAATGTTTTTCTCACATTATGGGGTGTGCAACAAAACTTAACAAGTAAAATTGCGCCACAAGTTTTGATATAGCTTCCTTTCTCACCAAAGCACACTCATGGTATCTCAGTAATGTGTCTCACTAATTTTGGTTGATTGCACGTGTAAGGTCTACCCTATTTCACTGCCAACCACATTTTATTGAGTCAACCTAAAATAGAGTGTTCGCGTGAGAACAACTTATAAAACAATATTTAAACGAAACATATAAAAGACGTGCGATATATTTTCTAAGGCTCCTATGGGCCTAAAAATGCTTTATGGTCGACGCCAACAATGTGCATTTATCTTTCCAAACATTTTGCACTATAGCTGAACCTAATACATTTAACTGAACAATTCGATGACCAGCGTTAGCCGCAAAATACACGCTAGAAAAAGGAAAGAAAATGGACAGCTACAACAGATATTTTCCCCTTAGTCTCAAATTTGTTCCCAATTTAAACGTCTTACCCATAGGAAGCTGAAAAGGCAAGTATTTTGACCATACAGGCTCAGAGCTGATTCAAGCCTTAGGTAAAAGTATATTTGGTGCTCTTGATTGTGCATAATGCTCGTGTTGCACTAATGCCGGTAAATACTTTCTTGCAGTAATTTTATCCATTTACACTTCTGCATAATCGAGAGGTGTGAGCTTTAGAGCCTAGAAAAAATCGTCCTTAAAGCTTACTCGCCAAATTGAGCACTTACGCATCGGAAAGCGGAATTTTCAAAAGGCAGATTCGTTAAGCTTGTGTTCAGTCGACCAGCGTAACAAAGAAAACAGTATAAAGGTGTGCGCGAAGTAGAAACACTAAAAGGCTATAGCAACCTGTGTGCATATATACTTCGAATTTCAGTTAACCCCTGCTGCCACGTCTTCATAATTCTCTCTCTTTTTCTCTTTTTGCTTTGTTCAGGTCTTTATCTGTCTTTTTTTAAAGGGGTTAAGAAGGCCAAATGCAACAGCCTTTTTCAATGGAGCCAGCCTTTGGTCACCCACTCAACTCCATACCAGCCCTGAAAGACGTTTGTTTTTTAACAGAAGAACCATACGAACAATTGAAAAACTTTAAAATTTTACGCCACACGACGACAGCGGTGGCGTAATAGAGAAATACCCGGCCTCTTCGGTTCAAGAGCACCTCAGTGATTATTGGGGCAAATCCCCACAATACGTTTATTTACTAATCTAATCTCCCCTTTATGTTTAATTTACTGCAACGCACCGGGAGCTCCGTATGCAAGGTACCGACTGCGCAACTGAGCACTTACTTGCATTTGGTGACTACCCAGTGTAACGTAGGAGATGCAAAAGCATCAGTGTGTCTACATTTGAGCGCACATTATAGATCATTAGGCGTCATCAATTAATTAGTAGCCCTCCACCATGCACGGCTGTCCGCAAAATACTGGCTGTATATTTTGTTCCGCCATCACTGTTTTAACACATGTTTATTATTTTCGTAATGGATATCGGGATAATGGATACCGGTGTCGGATATCGCTCTCAGATGGCTCTCGGATGGAGTAACATACAACTATGGAGGGATGGACAGCTATACTTGAAATGAAGGAGCTAACAAGACAGAGAGTGCCAGCCACCGATGCTGCTTGAATGCAATTATTTATTTTCAAAGCGGTTCAGCTGATTTTGTGTGCACGTTAATTGTACTCAACCTTTAAGGAGTGCTCCAGCTAACTCGAGAAGATAGCCCATACGTTTCTAAAAAATCAATTGAGCAGAAGTTTGTTTTTCTAGCTTAAGAGTAATTGGTGAAATTTTGTGATTGCCGGGCCAGTCTCACAAGCCATTAATCATACGATGGTACTCTGTGCCGCAAACAAACAGATTACACTTATAGATTTCCATACTCAAAATCACACTTTTTTGCTTGTTTTGTGGCGGAACTATTTTGAGGAGGTTGACGAAAGCCATCTGGTACGGCACGTTCATGTGCAACCCTTTATATATTGACGCAAAAGTGAGGCCTGCACAGGACTACCTGCACCGTCACAACGCTCATTTTATTAACGTTTGGCACAACACACTTGAACCTATCGCTATTTGCTTAATCTTAAAAAAAATACGTGTCTTAAATGAAACAGTGGGGTCTTAGTATAGTTGGACTCTTCGTCTCAGTGGATCTCTCGTCTCGTTGGACATTCAGGCTCGATTGGCCCTTCAGACTCGGTGGATCGTTCGTCTCGTTGGACATTCAGGCTCTATTGGACCTTTCATCTCGTTGGATTTTTCGTCTCGTTGGACCTTCAGACTCGGTGGATCTTTCGTCTTGTTGGACATTCAGACTCGATTGGACCTTTCGTCTCGTTGGACATTCAGGCTTGCTGATCACGTGATGAATTGTACCTTTCGACTCGTTGGACCTTTCGTCTCGTTGGACATTCAGGCCGCAAGCGCTATTTTTACGCTGCAAGGTAAAAGTTTCAGCTCATTTTATTTGCTTAGTACCTATATTGACTTCGCTGACTCTTCTGCCGCCTTCAAGTGGCCTGATAGTTTTCTACTAGCGCACCAGTCAGCGAAGCATCGCATAAGAGCTTGTGCAGCGCTTGTGTGGAGCGGCTTCGACATGGAGCTTGATGCACTGTACAAACTAACGAAGTAAAGAAAGACACATTCTTCTATTCCCAAACGTGTCGTGGCTTAGTTTCAACAGAGCGGATGAATTGCGACGACCAATTTGGCGGCCGGCGGACTAAACGCTGGGCCGACTGACTCTCTCGGATAAAACCAGAGCGAACCCAGACAAAGACGAAGGAAGTGCAACACAAGGACAGCCGCTGTGGTTGCACTACCTTCGTCTTTGTCTGAGTTCACGCTGGTTTTATCCAAGAATGTCTTTCCAACTAGCCCAGCTTGCAACCACCCCGACTGACTCTGTCGGAACGTCGGCGAGTCGTGCAGTGGCGCAGTTAAGCCAAGTCATTTCCCCCTGACGTCACATGAAAACGCCACAGAAAATGGGCGATTATGCAGAGAGGAGGACAGCATTTTCGTATTGATTTTTCTGCTAGATAAATTTGCGTAAATGCAATCAGAGTGGTCGAAACATGGCCTATGGACTCCGGACTACAGTTTGCGCTGTTAATGCCGCAATGTTTACAAGTTACTTCTGTGTCCCTTTAAAGGGACACTGCAGTGAATTTGTCAACCTCCCGGTTTTGCTCGCACTGCGTAGACGGGCTCAAATTAACACAATTTTCGTCGTTTATAAGTCGGTAATTATTTTATAAAGCGCGAAAGAAGAAAAAATACCTTGCGCGGTATGCGGCGCCCGCACCAACGAAAGTCTGTGACGACGGGAGGACCTGCACCGTGATTGGACGATGACCAAGGTTAGCATTCAAACAGGTTTCGGTTTCGGTTCTGTAAAACAACATGCTTGACATCCGATGGCATCGTTGGATGCGCATTTTTGATATCTCAGTAATCGTCGTATCGCGCTTCTGCCATGTTGTCGGCTCTAAAAGGCCAAAGATAAGCCTCCCAGGACGGCTTGGAATCGTAGCAATCACTAGCCGAGGCCTACGCAGTGGATGAACGCCCTCCGCGTCACCGCAGACGCTCAAATGCCATGCGCTTTTCCGCCATAATTGGAGCTTGCCTCACTTATGCCTGTATCTCAAAAAGCGTGTTGGCACCAGGCCAAGGGTCTGCTGATCCTGGCCTGTGCCCACTGCCCGCAAGCAGTCGGTGCTTCTGGCATCACCACGCCAAAGAGTACTCGCTAGCGCGTCAGCGTCAGCCTGTGCGCGTTCTGTTAACTAGCTCGTGGAGCAGTGAACGTTACGGCCCAAAAATGGTAAACTCAGTGTAGAAAACATCGGCCGAAAGCGGAAAAGTCAACATAGAAAAAAAAACAATGTACCCTCGGGGACTCGAAGTTTTGACTGCAAGATAGAATAGCTAGCGCTCTAGACCACTCGGCAACAGGCCAGCGCTGCCAGCGTTGGAAATGTAAGGTATATAATGTAGAACCACTATACACTTTTATTTAGTTTTAGCACTTCAAGCACCTTAGGCTTCCTTCGCCCTATTTTAACGCTGTAAGGTAAACGTTTCAGTTGATTTTGTTTCCTTAGTACCTATATTGACTTCGCTGCCTCTTCTCCCGCCTTCAAGTGACCTCGTGCAGTAAGCGTCCCCCGAATTTCCACAATATCTCACGTCTAGCTATTGCACTTATTAGATGGAAAAGCATTCGAAGATGTGTGGTCGTGCTGCACTCCGCTGTGCTTTGTTCACCCAGCGCAAACAAGTGCTTCCTTCGCCCTATTTTAACGCTGTAAGGTAAACGTTTCAGTTGATTTTGTTTCCTTAGTACCTGTATTGACTTCGCTGCCTCTTCTCCCGCCTTCAAGTGACCTTAAATTTCCCTACTAGCGTACCAGTCAGTGAAGCGTCGCATGTGCGCTTGTGCAACGCTTTTGTGGAGTGAGCTCGACTTGAAGCTTGAAGCAGTGTACAAACTACAAAAGTAAAGAAAGACACATTCTTCCATTCCTTCGTCTTTGTCTGAGTTCGTGCTGGTTTTATCCAAGTATGTCTTTCCAACAAGCCCAGCTTGCAACCACCCCGACTCGCTCTGTCGGAACGTCGGCGAGCCGTGCAGTGGCGCAGTCAAGCCAAGTCATTTCCTCCTGACGTCACATGAAAACGCCACAGAAAATGGGCGAGGATGCAGAGAGGAGGACAGAATTTTCGATTTGATTTTGCTGCTAAATAAATTCGCGTAAACGCAATCAGAGTGGTCGAAACATGGCCTATGAACTCCGGGCTACAATTTGCGCTAGTAATCCGCAATGTTTAGAAATTGCTTGAGTGTCCCTGTAAGGGGGATTTACACGACGGAAAAATCACATCATTCTGCTGCGCGGAGCCCGCTGAAGTGACCAGCTTTAGGCTCCTGCCATCGGCGGGCATCGCCCGCGGATGGTCCGCAAATGAAATGGAGCCGCATGTTTTCAGTCGACCTCGGCGAACCTCCGCGGAGAATGGAACCTGTTTTTGGAACTGCTGTTACGTGGTTCTAGGTTGTAGCAGGTGCGAGAGCGGCTTTTCGAACGCGGCGTGGCCTACCAACACCATCTTAGCTATCTTTCCGTGACGTCACACGATAGGGCGGTTAGGTAAAACTGCGGAGCGCTGTTCAAGACAGGTTGTCGCGTATATGTACCATGCGGAATCTTTTGTTCTTGTAAAGACACGCATGCTTACAGATAGAAAAATATCTGAAACATCGGAGCAAAACATTTATTTACACCATACAATTTTGTTTTATGTTTGCGCTCGCGGGCAAACCTGGAGCTGTCTGTTTTACTCCGGCAAAGTAGGCATCTCACTGTTTGTGTAATACACCAACCCAATCCGCTCGACCACCGAGAGGACACCGAACAAGTCGCATCGGGCTGTTTGACGTCCATGGTGTTGCAGCCGTGTCATCCCAGCGCTCACACCAGTTGTTGCGACCGGGAGGGCCGAGCCGAGCCGAGCTCTGTCGCCTCCGGCATACGCGTGGTAGCGTGGTGTAAAGCGAGCGGCCAGCCGCTGTTGCAGCCGTGAAGAAGTCCAGAAGCCGTAGGCTAACGTAACTGTTTATTTCATAGCGAGAGGTGAGCCGAAGCCAAAAAAACAATGCCCCGACGGGCGAGATAACAGTACAGGACTCGAGCAGAGTGACAGCATGGATTCACTGCTCAAAGAAGAATGGGTTATAGCGCTTGCGGGGCTCTATTTATACCCAAAAGCGGTAACGGTCAAAACAGCGTTCCCTCTAGATTTGTGCACACGCTACGATTCGTCACAGACACACACAACGCCCTTTCCAGAGTTCGTAAGCAGTCAGTAGCAGCGGCGCACGCTGATTCCGAGAGAGGGGAGAGAGGAGGACTCCGCTGCGATGGTGGGCCCTCTGTGTCCTTGAAGAGCGTTGAGACGAGCCTTGCCGCAGCCGCCGAAGTTTTGAAACGGAGATCCAGGCTTGTCCCGGCATGAAAACATGAGTCACCGACACGGTGGGTCTTGCTTTCAAAGGCGCACGCAGTGGCTTCGCCGCACAGCCGAGGAGTGATGCGGGAAAGTACGGCGGCGGGCCGATTCGTAACAATGGTCAAACCTCACACCAGCAGAACCGACGCGTCATTACTAATGGTATGAAACCTATAGCTTCGCGTGCGCCCCCTCTATCTCCAAACCCGTGCACGCCAGCAACCGGTTATGTGCGCGGGCTTAGAAGTGAAACAAACAATCGAAAATGTCGCTCTAAAAGCCCTTTAAGCTGAACAAGCAGCCTTGCCCTAAGTCGGTGTTCGAAACGGGCAAGTGGCCGTTCAATCGGTAGGAATTCGCAGCAACTTTACGAGCTGAAACTAGGACACAATGGCGCAGGCAGCGGCTCATGTTTATTTTGCGCATATTCGCACTTATGCTCGGGCCGACGCTTCTTCGATACCCGCCGCGGTGGCTCAGTGGCTAAGGCGTTGCGCTGCTGAGCACGAGGTCGCGGGTTCGCTTCCCGGCTGCGGCGGCCGCTTTTCTGATGGAGGCGAAAAGCAAAAACGCCCGTGTGTACGAGATTTCGGCGCACGTTAAAGATCCCCAGGTGGTCAAAATTAATCCGGAGCCCTCCACTACGGCGCGCCTCATCGCCTGCGTTGCGTCGGCGCGTTAAACCCTGCAATCAATCAATCAATCACGCTTCTTCGATTCCCGCCTTTCCTCCAAGCGAACGACATGCGTCCGTCCCACAGCGAGTTAAAGCTGGAAGGTTTTGAGCTTTATTCTTGCCGGCAATAATAAGACTGTCTGTTTCTCTCCCAGTCGTAGGCATCTTACTGTCTGTGTAACACACAAACCAATTAAGACCGAAACCGCTCGGTTACGGACGACAGCTGACAGGGCTCACGGAGCCATGAGAATTCCACGTTTAAATCTCGAACCAGCAGAACGGGCATTATCGGTAGCGGCATGGAGCCCAGCTGTGAGTGCAAGTCCCACTCCACCCACACCTCCACCAACCCGAGCATGTATAAACCGGCTAACAGAGATGGGCGCACATTTGGCGCGAAACACATCGGCAAAAATGTCACTCGGAAATTCTTTCAAATTTAAGAGGAATTGCGGGATCACGCCGGCGTTCTCACCGGGCAGTTAACTCTTCAATTCACATCTACTCGGCCAGGTGGAGTTTGATGCGGCCACGGCGGCGGCGGCGGCTTTACGTCATTTTTACGCCCATTCGCGCTTCTACGTGCTCTCCGCAATTGTCTGATAAGGGCGCTACCGCCGTTGTCAGCCGATAGCGGAAACTTATCAAAGAGGCATCGGTGGTGGCTAGGGGAATAGCAGTTGTGACAGAACGGTCGGCGGTGGCGAGGAGGAACCCTGCTGTGGCGCCGAGTTAATCGGCATCACCGAATGAAAACTGGGGGGAGGGGGGTTAGACATATACTGCTTCGCAGTAAAATGAAAAACTTTGTTCGCGTTTGTCGAACAGTTCTAAAGTGAATGTTGAGTTTTCTCACTGCTGACGCCAGTAACGCGAAAACGCCGAAGTGAACGAATACAAAAGTTTACATAAATTTCAAATCGCGCGCCATCAGCCGCAAAGAGTTCGCACAACATCCGACAGATGGCGACGAGTGTACTGGCCAGTAGGAAGCCGCAGTGAAACATGCCCCTCGCGAGGGGCACGATCAAATGCAGAGCATTTCCGGGGGCGCACGACGTTAAGTAGTTTACGTTACGTTAATGTTGTTGCATTTGTGGCAACTGCTGACGAGAGAGCGCTCGTCAGCAGTAATTTGAATGAGTCAACGATATAAGGCGCGTATATAGCGTCCGATTCTGTGTCGGCTTTGTGGCGCCGTGGTTACAGCGCAATGTACATAGCGTTCCGCCCGCACGGTCGAGGGATCGAAACCTGGCGTCGGATAGTATTTTCTCTTTATGTAGTAGGGACAACGACGGTGCGGACTACGGACGCCAACGCGGGTGACATAGTGAGTTACTGAAATGCTCTGCATTTAAAAAAGCCGCGTATCGGCTCACTTAGTTGAAAATATCGACGAAAAACGATAGTCGTCTGGCACCCCTGCCAAGTAAACATATCCCTTTTCTTCTTCGCTCATCCCTCATGCTCCTCCATTCCCGTCTCGCTCCTCCCAAGTTCAACACGCCAGCAGTTTGCTCGAGTCAATTTAAATTTACCGCGTTCCACTGCCCCACGCCAGAGTTTCATGCAATCATTTTATGAATGTCTATGCTCCGCGCCGAATGCCTACATGCCAGCGCTGCCGTCCTGCGAGGAAGCGCGTGAATCGAGGAATCATACTTACTCGAAACGCGTTTCAAGCGGAACGTGAAAACTGTATGCGGAACATTTCGTTACTCTTGCCATTTGATTTTTTAAAATGCCCCTACGGAAACCGCAAGCGACTGCTTTTGTCTTTTCCTGGAAGCGTTTTCATTAAATCAACCATCCGTGTATTTTAAATAAAGAAAGCACTGCGAGTATAGCTTACGTATTGTTTTCTCGCCCCAGATAAGCGTAATATTTTGTTTTGGATCAACAATGTTTACAAGTACGAACATTGCCACTGGATTTAACCGTTTAGATTTGCCTGTGTGCAGCACGATAAAGTTTGGCCGGGCCGCTGAAGAGCATAGAGTTTCTTTGTAACTATATAGTAAGAAACTCTATGGCTGAAGAGTCAATCGTACCTCGGTGCCTCGCGTTATGAAGGCGGCGTAATTCCAATTTCCTCCAATTTCAACCAAAGAATCCGTCATTCTCTCTCTCTCTCTTTCTCTCTCTCTCACACACACACACGTAGGCACGCACGTACACACACACACGTAGGCACGCACGCACACACGCACACATGCACGCACGCACACACACGCACACACGCACACACACATACGCACACACACGTACGCACGACCATACGCGCGAACACACACACACAGCACGCACGCACAAACACGCACGCACAAACACGCACGCACACGCACGCACACTCGCACGAAAACTAGCAAGCACGCACACACACGCACGCACGCGCGCAAACACGCAAGCACGCACACACACGCACGCACGCACGCAAGCACACGCGCACACATGCACGCCCATACGCACGCACGCACACACACGCACACACGAACAAACACACACGCACACATACGCACACACACAGCACGCACGCACAAACACGCACGCACACACACACGCACGCACACACACGCACGTACACTCGCACGCACGCACGCAAGCATGCACACAGACACACGCGCCCACACACACACACGCACGCACGCACACGTGCGCACGCACACACACACACGCCGACACACACGCACAGACACACACGCATGCACACACACACGCACGCACACATGCACGAACGCACGCACACACACACACGCAGATACACACGCACAGACACACACGCACGCACACATGCACGAACGCACGCACACACACACACGCACGCATGACACGTCTTTATACCCCCTGTCTGGTTTGGGCATACAACTTTTTTCTGTTCCACATAATTGATGCTGGTACGGCACATACCCCAA
The DNA here is from genome assembly GCF_048455015.1 of Haemaphysalis longicornis. Lineage (NCBI taxonomy): Eukaryota > Metazoa > Arthropoda > Arachnida > Ixodida > Ixodidae > Haemaphysalis > Haemaphysalis longicornis. Next base: position 140,025,406 of record NW_027526203.1, read on the forward strand.
CGGCTTGATTGCCTGTGGTATCGGCCGATTATCATCGCTACAAAATGTATATTCGCATGCGTGAGATGTAGTTAGATACAGTTGTGCTAAATAACAATATCCCCGAAAGTGACGGAGAACACAGTAGCCCAGATAGCTCAATTGGTAAGGCATCCCAGATGTAATCGGAAGGCGTGGGTTCGGTCACCGCTCCGGACGGGTGTTTTCACTCTTTTCCTACATGCATTTAAAATGTTGCTTCAGTAATCGTTGTAAAAAAAGTAACTATTCCCCTTTGCATCCCTTGACGTTTAGACTGCCAGTTTTCCGTTCTACAACACGAAGGGGAGCATAGGGTAATAGTGACTTTTTTACGTTTATTGGCCACGATGAACTATGGGAATATATTATGATGACTGGTATCAGCTGTTAGGCAACTATTTATGATAAACGTAAAATATACAGGGACGAAAAAAAAAGGACCTGGACCTTCCCCCAAATTTGTTTCCGGAGTCACGCGTTTCGTTCTGCATACCCTGGGTGTCCCCGTCGTTCCAAGACCAGCTTGCCCGTCCAAATTGGCCGCGATTTTCCCATAGGGGAGAGAAAGATAAACGTTCATCTTAAAGGGGAAGAGTGAGAGCGGAAGCGGTCCGCCTTCCAACCCAAGTCCAGGGGTCCACGAGGGCGCGCTTATTCCAGTGCGAGGTCGTCCCGAGCTTGTTGCTGCTCCGGAGCCGAGCTGTTCAGCGCAGACTCCCACTGCTGAGGTTATGGTTTGCGGTGGGGTTAAAGGAGCCATGAAGAGAAAACAAAAGTTTGTTTTATTCCAAAGATTAGGTGTTTCATAGTACCCCAAGCGCTTTCCCGGAAGCAAATGATGCTTTATTCACTGAGAAATAAGGCAATTTAAGCCAAAATTTTAAATCTCCCGCTAAAATTGAACATTTCGTCACGTGAACAATGGCGTCATACGAGCCGGTCCATAAAACAGATACTTAGTATGTCGACTCCATATAGCACCCACACGCGGGAGTCGACCGAGACGGCGGCCATTTTAAAAATACTAGTAAAACCTAGTGCACCCGCAGCCCTAGTCATGGAATCGCCTGATCCGGAGAACAAAACTCTCGCCGAGGAGCTCGGGCTTGCATTTGGCGATTTTAAAAATACTAGTAAAACCTAGTGCACCCGCAGCCGTAGTCATGGAATCGCCTGATCCGGAGAACAAAACTCTCGCCGAGGAGCTCGGGCTTGCATTTAACAACCTCACACCACTTGAACGCTCAATGCTTCTAAGTGCACGAGCGGCAAGAGTTGTGGGATACGCGGTGGACGGGAAAGCGACCATTCCGCGATAGTCACAACAGACGAACGCCCAGCCGTCGGCACCGCTGCCTCGTCAGCCCCGTGGCGACGGACGAATACAGACTGGTACGTATGTGCCGTATTTTCAATTTCAGCAGCAGTATCGCTTATGCGAGTTGGCCGGTGTCGTGTATGGAAAGCCGTTCGCTCGAGCTCTCTGCTCCGACCAGAAAGATTCAAGCGTCAATGCGCAGTGTGTACGGCAATTTTTTTCCCCAAGGTCAGAGCGCTTCGGCGATTTGACGAAGTCGGCGACGAGCGCCAGCATGTCCGGGTCCCTGCCGTAATCACTTCCTCGGAAATGAAGCGAGCACACTCATACTTCCTTTAGCTCTCTTTCTCCTCCGTTTGCAAAGTTCACAAAACGTAGCCACTTGCTTCGCCGAGGTTCGTCGTTGGGCAGCACATGAAAGGAGATCTCACCGGCGGGGATGTCGCACTCCCTCGACGATTTGCCCGTACTACATGGGCATTTTAAAACGTAGTAACGAAATTTCATTGTAAAGTACTCGAACAAACTGAAGTTTTCAGTGGTTGTAAACTGTAAACGAGCTCGTAACGACAGCAGCAAGCCAACACGACCTCCATACCGAAACCTGTGCGACGAGTGGCACTATCTCGTTGCTGCTCTGTGTTCCTTACTCCCCTTGTTTCTATTTTACCTTTGCTGATTGGCGATATGACGGCCAACCTCCTGTGAAGGGATTACGATACCAAGCAAGGTCGCGGCTGTGCGTGCTGGGACGGTTCGTTGGCCCCGAAGAGCCTTGAACCCGAAAATTCGTCTGCGCGACGGCGAGATGTCGAGCTCGGCCGGCGGTAGTTTCGTACGCATTGGCATACACGCTTGCGTGTTCGTTCGGAACTTCAACAGTTTACTTCACCGTTCTTTGTCATAAAAAGAATGTGCAGTATGTTTATCGGGTATTTAGCTCGCTATGCAAACTGTAAGCCCTGACTAACATGCATTTGATTTTGCCGGCCTCCGCCAATCGCAGAGCATTCTCGAGTGACATCATAGGTTCTGTTGCGGAAAATGAGCTGGTGGGTCGCATGGTCATTTCCTTTTTTCCTAATTATGTAGCTTATTTGAACGAAGTTTGTGTTATAAGTGGTGTCGTTATGGTTCTAACGAGGCAATCTTTCGAATGAACCAAACTTGTGTTTTCTCTTCATGGCTCCTTTAAGGGATGTCTGGGGATGAGTGCACCAAGTGGTGTAGGTAGTGAGATGGATGTTGCAAGTGCAAATCGTTTTTATTTCTGAATAAACATGTAAGTATCATCGTTGTTCATGGTGTCAAAAACACACCACGCATTGCTACCTTCGTGTGAAGTTAGCGCGAACAGAGCGGTGGTTGGCTAATGGAAAAAAATAATGACGTTCATTTATTGATGTAACACACTGTATATAGCCGGAAGAAGACAAGGAGGGGACTAGAGCATTTCTCTTTTGTCCAGCCATGAACGACGAAGAAGCTGTGTGCGACGCGCATCCTTCGCGGGCTGTGTCGTGACCGTCATCTTGTAAATAGCAGATTGCTTCACACTCAACCATGGTTCACCTGATTTGTCCTGCCGCTACAGTTAGGCCCCGGTGGCTCAAGGTCATTACGACGCGATTTATGACATTTCGAGACATGGCGCAGTAGGGCTTTCGCTCTAAAACGAAAAGGCTGAGTGGTGGAGCCATACATGCAACAAAAGCCACTGGAAGTTGAGCTTATTTAGTGAGTCTACATGCAACGACACCAAAAAAGGTTGCGGGTGCGCACGAATTTTGCGTCGTCTTTTCAGGACAGCATGCCCGGGTATGATAAAACCTGTGAATCGAGCTGCGGCATAAGACAGGTGCTAAAATTTGTGAGTGTCAACAAGTCGTAGTGCAGAAGATACGCTTTTGCTGCGGCCAATCCTAAATCGGCCAGACTGCCCTATTCGAAGGCTAGGGAAGCAGAAGTCTACGCGGCAAAGGAACTACGCATTGTGCAAGACGTGCGTGCGCGTCCGAGTGATATATAAGCATTGGTTTCACCGAGGTCAAAAGGCACGCGCCAAAGAGAGATGTGACAGGTGTTTAGCATGATGTCCGAAAAAGAAAAATGTACGTAAGCGGCACCTGCCCGAGTTTATCGAAGAGACTGACAGAATCCCCGTCTTAAACAGAAATGCGCACGTTTGGTGTAGGGACCCCACGTACAGCGGCACATACATGTTCCAACCATTTTTATTGCTTGCATACAACGTGCGTATTTATGTGGAGGAAAACAAGACGTGCGGCGCTAAATAAACGAAGGCGAAGAAAACAAGCCACCACAGATACAGGCGCCGGTATTTGGCGTATCTTGTCTTCTTCGTGCTGGCATGCTTATCGCCGCAAGCCGTCTTGTTCCCTAAGAATGAACCAACTCGCTCAGAAATAAGTTTTGTTACACATGCGGAGGGTTTTCGCGGAGGGTTTCTGAGATCGTTGCGGTAATCGAATTCCTCGTCTCCAAGGGAACACTCAAGGGTGCACTTCTGGCCACCCGTAGGAACGTACGCGGTATTATGCGTTTTCATCATGATTCGTTTAACCATCGCGATGGTTTATTTGCTTGCCAAGTTCGCTACTGAGCATTTGACCACGGTTTCGATTCCCTGCCAATGCGGCAACTTTTTTTAGAAGGAAGGGAAGATGAATAAAGACAATATGTTCGAGAAGCCCTGACTAGTTCATAATTTCTTTTCCTAGTAGATGCAAGTTAATTACGGCACTACAGCTGGGAGGAAAAGAGTGCCGGGAGCAAAAGAGCGCATACCACGACGTGCATAATACCCCGCGAGGAGAAAGAGCGCAAATACTGAGCAGCTCCCGCTGCTTAGACACACGTAGCACGGCCATCATTTGCACCCTCTCGTTGGCTGGTACGAGCCGGCGAGCTCTTCTTCGACACATCTCTTGTTCGACGCATCTCTACAGCTGTCTGAGACGGCAGAATTTGCGATCCCAGCCGCATGGGTTGCTCGTTCAGATAGGCTTGCAGACGAGTTATCAAGCTCGTGTGCAAGCTGTGCAACCTGTGTGTCATCCCTTCTTTGCAACGTTATTATTTATAACTATAGTTGATGATATCACTGAACTCCCCCTTCCCTTTGCTCAAGCCACGTTTAAATTAAGATGACGAGGAAACAGGGCGTGACACCAGGGGTGCTATTACAGAAGGCCGGAGATTGAGCGGAACTCGGGAGACACAAGGTCTAGCGACGCCCACGTAACGTGACGATAACATTTCGAGGCGGAGTTCAAGCGCTTTAAAAATGCCATTCATGCTATTTGCTGATTTTTGAGGCGACGTAACCGGTCCGTGCGCTGCAAGAGGCGTCACTATGGTTGGCGCATTCGTCAGTGCGTTCTCTCGCTCAACTGCTGCACTTGTGGCAAGCAAATCCTACTACTTTACTTTATCTCGCTCCTATTAAAGCGAAGCTTTTACCTCTAACCCCCAAGGCACCTGTCGCAACCGTTGGTGTCAACAGAAAACTCCCGCGAACAAATAAAAGAAGCTACTGGCACGGGCAGGAATCGAACCTGGAACGAACAAAGAAACGGAGCGAGAGCCTGTTGTCTTACCGATTGAGCTGCGAGCTCACGCGGGAACGGGGGGACAGACGGTGCACTCATCGAACGCATCTGCGGGTTTCCCCCGACGTTCTCCCTGAATGCCGCGTGATAGAGTCGAGCGACCTCTCGCGCCGCTGTGCGCTCCGCCCCAGGGCACGTGTAGCGGCCGTGTGGGCACCTTGCGCATGCGCTAGGAGTTATAAATATTAAAGGAACCTCACACCAACGCATGGAATCGCACTTATTCGTGTCTGCCGCCGATCTCGTCGCCTCCGTCGGCGGCGGCGGAGACGGAGAAGTGAGATCGCTAAACACTGGGTTTCAGCTTCCTTTAATCTGATAAAAAAAGAGTTTCCCCTGTCAGAAATCCTGCCACGCCGGGCATAGCGGTAGCTGCCGACGGCCCAAATAGTGGATTATTGTTGTGGGAGACACCACCATGCCAAACGGCTGACGTATCGGGCATGCCGAAATTGGGGAGCACGGTGGTACAGATGGCGACATAGCCGTCCCAGTGAGAATGGTGGTGTGGAGGCGTTCATAGCCGTCACGGGGATAATAGGGGGTCGTAAATTTCCATGGAATGGCAGCCGTCTTGACCGAATATGCATGGATGCATGCTTGGCGGCACGGACACTATTGGTGCCAAATGTGTAAGTAATGCCAAACCCTGCGCTCACGCCACACATTCATTTTATTGTGCACAGACCCTCTTTTCATGGCGGCTTGCCCCTGTAAATAATCTCCACAGCTACTTGAGGGCATAGTTGATGCATATTTCACCAGGGGATTCTGAAAGCAGGAGGCAGACCACATATCTGGTGAAGGAAAATAAAAAGAAAAGCAAGCCACATTCACTGCTTCACCCCTTCAAAAAATAAATTAAATGTATTCGAAAAGGATGAACCAATGAACACCACTGCTATGAAAAGAATAGGTGCAACTATGGTTCACCCCAGAAATTTTCCGCAGTTCATTAACATCCACACTGCTTCAAGAAACTGAGGTAACACCACAGACCTTTCATTTTTATTTTCAGGTGCGGAGTACCAGGACCACACAATGTCCATCCAAGTCCGCTGCATATTTTTCTGCATATTAATTTTCAGGCCATGGTTCTACTGTCTTCGTCTAGTGCGGAAAGCATGCTTTGCAATTCGTCCCCCGAGTTACTTAGCAAGGCAACACCATCAGCAAATCTGAGGTTACTGAGGTATTCTCCATTAACCCTTGCTCCCACCTCTTCCCAATCCAACGTTCTGAATACTTCTTGCAAACGTGCTGTAAATAACATTGGAGAGATTGTGTCTCCTAGTCTGACGCTCTTCCTTATAGGTATTTTACTGCTCTCCTTATGGAGGAAGATTGTGGACCCATGGACCCATGGACCTTTTGGACCCATTGTAGATATTCCCTAGTATTTTTACATAATGCTCGTCTACACTCTGGTTCCGTAATGCCTGAATGACTGCTATGGTTTCGACCGAGTCAAATGCTTTCTCATAATCTATGAAGGCTATATATAGGGGTTCAGTATACTCAGCGCACTTCTCTATCACCTGATTGATCGTGTGAATATGGTCCATTGTTGAATACCCTTTACGGAACCCTGCTTGTTCTTTAGGTTGACTGAAATCTAAGGTTGCAGAAATTCTGTTAGCGATTACCTTGGTAAGTACCTTGTAGACGACTGACAGTAAGCTGATCGGCCTGTAATTTTTCAAGTCCGTCATGTCACCTTTCTTATGGATAAACAAAATAAACGAAAAATTTTATATATTTGAGTGTTCCGAATTCTATTCCATTAAAATATATAAAAATAATCTTTCATGGCATTTCTAGAGGTATTTTTTGCGACAACATGCACTGATTCAGCGTTGCTATGAGACATATTGCAGCCTTTGAAACACGAAAAAGCATGTTTCTCTCAATTCTTTCGCCAAAGTGTTTCAGGTTGCTTTAACGGCCCCATAGGATTTTCAACGCCGACGAGCACGTGAATCCGATTTAAATTCAGCCTTTAGCCCATGCATATGTGTAGCTGCACGTGCTTTTTCCTATCAGAAGTGCTCGGGTTCACCCTGGAGCCACGACTTCACTTCAGTGTTATGTCTGCCATACGTCTGTCTACCTCAATATCAGCACTTCTTGAACAAAGCGGGATGTTGCCCGTCTCCGAAAGAAACCGGATTTGCCGCCTCAAATTCTTCTTTCAATTAGAGGGCATTACTCTGTTGACACTTCCCGCATCCTAAAATATTCATCCGGTTATAATACAAGACGCCGCCACACGTTCTCTATAACCGCATTGAACCCTCGAAATAACTGCTACAAATATTCATTTTTTCCTCGAACAATTGTTGAATGGAACGACCTCACTAACGAAGTGGTAACACAGCAGTCATTGACTTCATTTGAAAAGTGTTTGTAATAAGATATGTATTTTTATTGTTGTGAATCTTATGTTCTATTTTTTGTTGCCTTATCTTGTATGTATTTGCATTTACTAACCTGTACCCACCCTGCAAAAGTCTCGAGAGAGACTGCAGTATTTAGAAATAAATAAATAAAACAAAATATTCTAAGGAATGCTTGCCTTTCTGGAGTAACTTCGTTGGTGGAAATAGGCGTATACAGTTCAGGTGGATGCGGTGGGTGGCGTATAATCTTGAATCCGCGGGAGTGTGCTTCCAGGTAGGCAAAGACCGAGTTGTGAGCAGCAGCACTGTCTTGGAGGAGTGGCACCACACGCATTTCGAGACCATGCTGCGCTAGTAGTCAATTTAGCTAGTAAGCAAGCGTAGTCAGTCATAGTTGTAGTGGTTACAGGCCATTACACTGGTACCGTTTGGCACAAAATCGGTCATCCATACACCCCGCTGGTGCACTAAGACTATCAGCATCACGTTCCCTCCAGAAGGCGCGGCGCAGGCGTTTTTTTCTGTTTTATTTTGGGGGAGAGGAAGGGAGGGGGTGAGCATACAATGAATCGGAATGCTGCCAGTTTTTTGCTTCTGTCTAGGCCTGTGGTGATAATAATGAATCCAAGTTCCATTATGAGTAATCAGCCTTACAAAAGAGTTATCTATATTTTAAGACGCGGCAGAACGTTATCATCCCATAAAACATTCCTTAATGAGCGTGTCCTTTCAAGAAAACAAACTTGATGACCGCCCTACAATCGGACAGCTCTATCCTTAATCTTTCTTCAGTGTTTTACGTAAAAGCCTACGAAATCCCGAGCGCACAACTGCAACAGGTACCATGTAACAGAGATACATTTATCTACATTCGTGCTAGACTAACAGAAGTTGGTCAGGAAAAATCATTATTGAACGCCACTCGTAAAAACACCGTGCACCCTGATTTCCTGTCCCAGGGGCCCGAATTTGCACTGTGTAATTTTTTTTCGTTAATTTGGTATGTCTTCTTGAACCTCAGCGATAGGCGACGTCTGCACGAATAAAGGTCTGATAAAAGGCCGTCGAATCGATTTTTTTATCTAATTATTTGTGGAGAACTGCAGGACAGGCGTCCAAACAGGAGGACACTATTGAAGGGATACATGCAAACAGAGCTTGAGTAAAGAGAAAACACTCAACGCGAGAACACGGGAAAAAAGAGAATTTGTTTAGATATCTGCAGCTGAAGAACAAAGGGATCGGGGTCGGAACTCTCACTGATTAAACATTTGCTTCAAGGATATCTAAAGTGTAGAGGTAATGAACGGGCAGGTTGTTTCACTGTGATACTTCGCGGGACGAAATAAAACCTCACGTATTCTGAGCGAAATGCGGGGCCAAAGGTGGAGCACACGACGGAAGTGTTTGCAAGTCGAAACTCGAGTTGCGTACACAGATGGGTTTAGTGCGAGTTTAGAGTTAACTAGCGTTAATAGCGCATGTAGACGGCAAACCGGGGCCGGTACTGCAATGTTTTGATTTTGTTATAGCTTACATTAGTTTCCACACCGATACACCGCGACAATGTATACTTATAGAGTACATAAGATTGGATGCTCGTCTTTGAACTGCTCTAATTGAATAAACATTACCATTGGTACGCTGGTACGAAACGGTAAAAACATTTTCCAGCTTAGACCGTATTAGAGTGTTTTATGCAAAGAGTTTCACAGCCGGCGTCTATGAGTTTACGCCCCAGAAGACTCGAAAAGGGGGTGACGATTGAGGTATTGGTGATGCGGGCAGTTCAACTCGTTTTTCGTTACTATTATCCCCAGGTATTTGCACTGACCTGCTTAGTTTAATGGATGACAGCACAGCTTGAATACTGAAAATGAAAGGAATTTTTATTATTAGAAATGTGAAGGAAAACTTACCAGGTTCAGCACCATGGTCGTTTTATTGCACCAGGAAAGAATATTGTGAAGTGCTGTGTTAAGAGAAACGAGGACGTTTGTCGTCTGCACGTCAGTGAAAATGATACATCCGACTGAAGTAGTTAGTAAGTAAGTATTGTTGAATAAGGCGGACTTAGCCTTGCATAGCTGCCGGCAAATGCTCCGCCTAATCGTCCCCAATACCATATCAAATCTCTCAAAGTCATAACACATCACTTAGTCCTAAAATAACAGACACGCAATGTCACCACACCTCACTTAGTCCTGTGGACTGCAAGAATCCGAGTAGGAGATGAGACACATCTCTTCGCACAATCCAGTGGTCCCTAGGAAAAATAATGTCCTCCGATGTAGCATGGGGCACTCCTAACTTCTGGAGATCACGAAAAAAGTTCGTCCGCTCAGGGTTGGTTTTGGAGCAGTTCACAATGAAGTGATCAATGTCACCAGTCACACTGCACGAGGGGCACAAAGGGGATGAAACAATGTTGATTTTATGTAGCCAAGCTGGTGTACGGGCTGAGTCTGTTCTTACGCGGTGGAGCAGACAGGCTTCGGCTCTTTTCAGGCCCTTCGTCACGACTGGTTGATGTACTGGTCGCCACAGCTGCCTAAAGTGCTCGCGAACGGTCTGTTTCTGTATGCGTTGGAAATCGCACCGCGTTTGCACCGTCCTTGTAGATGATAAGGCATCCTTGGCTAAGCTGTCAGCATGTTCGTTTCCCGCTACACCGACGTGCGACGGGATCCACTGGAATTGCACGGTAAAGCCTTCATGCTTAAGCCGCTTTAGTAGAAGTAGGGATCGCTGACAGGTCTTTTCAACAGGTATACCCCGCTGCAATAGGTGAAGGGCTGACTTTGAATCGCTGAATATTGTGACTTTTTGCCTTTCAAACGATGACAGTTGGCGCAACGCAGCTTCTATGGCAACACACTCACTCGCTGTAGATGAAACCAAAGGCGTCACCCTGGCAGCCCACGAAATATTCAAACTGGGTATGAAAAAAGCCGCCGCGCACACCCCACTTTTTGCGTCAACCGATCCATCAGTGTATATGTGCAGAGAGTCTCCGTATTCCCGTTCCAAATGCTCCAGCACCAGCGATCGTGCTTCAGCAATAGGTGTACAACGCTTCGAGCGCATGTGAGGGATGGTCAATGCACAATCCACACTCTCGTGAGACCAAGGCGGTTCAAAGTAGCGCTTTTCCGAGGCCATTTGGGACACAGCACTCCAAGAGTGTTTAGTGTTGCATGAGCACGAGACTCTACCCTTAATCGTAGATGCCGCAGTAATGCTAAGCCAGCATTTGTTTCTCCGAGGCGCAGCACTTGCATAAGCAAACGTTGAGACGCCTGAAGACGAAGGGGTGTTGACTGCGCCTCATGGAGGATCTTGTTGTTTCCAGCTGCTTGAGGGACGCCAAGAGACAGCCTAAGCCCTTTCCTGTGCAAGGATTCCAACCGCTCGTATTGTGTCTCTAAAGGCGATAACGAAGCCTTGATCTTGAACCGCATGCTTTATCCGACTGAAAGTAGTAGTTCTGAACGGTCATTTGACTGTATTTTAAGGGTCGCGCATTTTAACAATATCATTGTAATAAATTCAAAATAGCAACAGTCTTGCGCTACCTTGGTGTACACCAAAGTTAACTGACAAATACTGCCAGCTCTCTCCACACACGTCACTACTGTTTTTTTTTTCGTCGTTCAGATAAGCAGGCACGCAGAAGATAGCTCGGAATCCCGATCACCGCTCAATAATTTTGTCGCGGGGAACACGGTCAAAGATTGCCTTAATTTAAATGATGCTGTGGCTCACCAGCTGTTATGAGAGAGGGAGGGAGGGAGAGGAGCGATGGAGAGGAGGGAGAAGGGGGAGAGAGATCTCTTTATTGTGGACTGCTTAGGTCAGCCCAGTTGGCGGCAGGGCTGGCTACGCCAGGTAAGGATGACTACAGTGATGTGGGATGACTGTTGAACATTGCTGGGACGGCAGCGAGAGGGAAAACGAAAACGCAAGCACTGAAATTAACAGCCGAAACCACCTGAGTGACGGTAGAAATACACTTTCTAGAACCATGCCGAAAATGAGGTCAGGCGTGGTAACCATCCAAGAAACAAGTGATACGTGTGATAATGACATGCTCAAGAATTTCGAAACAAGGGGAGACCATAAAGGTCGGTCGATGGTTTGGCATGCACTGCGGGCCCCCTTTTTTACAAATGAAGGAGAACGGGCCAATTTCTAATGAAGTGGAAAATTTTATTGAATCCTGGTAGATTGCAAAACTGTCTACTTGGCCAATATTTCGGGATACCACCGAAAAAATGCTTACGTAAGGGGACACGTCCTGGGGATGATATAACTACTAGTCTTGGACCTAAATTCAGTGCACCTAAATTAAATACGGTTAGGATGCAGATAAACAAACTAAACGCTACTGGTCACACCTACCCCGGAAGTAGAAAAAACTGCGGGAAAATACTTAATAAAACTATGCCCAATAGCATGGCGAACGTCAGTAAATCGGGAGTCAAGGAGGCCGAAAAAGGGAGTGCAAGTGACCTTTTCGCAAACAAAACTCATTGACACGTGAAGAAATCTTTCTCGCTGAAGGTATAAAATAGGCCGCCTCTCCGCAGACGATCACAACGAGAGTATGCCCTTAGGCGTTATCCATTCTATTGTGTGTACGTGTGTGTGTGTGTGTGTGTGTGTGTGGAAGAGGAAATGAAAAATACAGACATAGACGAAAGAACACGAGCACGAAAATATGAACCAGACCACACAATTAGCTCGATTTCTTTCCATACAAGTCAAAATGACGCCTCGCTTAGTTACAAAAACAAAGTGAAGAGTTTTTGGTTTACAAGATATACCAATAGCGTGATTATTGGACATCAACGATCAGTATTTCTCAATTTTGGGTGTTCCGGTTAATATTTTCGTGTTCGTATTTCATTTGTCCATCACTGTACATCGCCGCCTTCGGTAAGTTTGGCCTTGTTTTTCAACGCCAGCCATGAAATTATACGACGATAAGAGAGAAGATTGGCAGACGCTTATAAGTGGCATCGTTAAACGCCATTAAAGGGGTCCTGAAATACCTTCCGCCGATGCATGGATGTACATGTAACCAAATAGACAATGTATTAGCAATCTCCTCCCGCAAGAATTTTGTTAAAGCGATGAGTATTAGCTGAGAAATCGTAAATCAAAAACCGCGCATTATCGTCGCGCCGCGTTTCCTCCTCTTTTCAACTGTTGACGGCGCGTAAGCACTCCCTCCCATGATGCTGCGCTAGTCAGCGGTGACGTACTTCCGCATTACGCTCCTCCGACTGCCGTCTGCTACGGGCAAGTTTTGTTGACACCATGAATTCCGCACTCCGCTCAAGGATGGATAAGCGAACGAAAAATCTGGCCGCATGTGTGCGGTGGCCTGGCCTCGCCCTTTCGCGGTGTGCGTTGCTGCAGTGCAGCACGTGACTTTTAATTGGCGGCGAACTCGCAGCCGCTGGGGAGGATCTTGCGCTCGGTCCCTTTCATGCACCGCGCACTGTTTATCCAAAAAGCGCCGTATCAGATGTGACCCCGCTGGTGCCGGGTCTTATTTTGCGGTGGTGGTAATTCCTGCCGGCGGCATGTGAAAAAGACATTTTAAGCCGATACAGAACCCGTGCACAAAACGCTTCAATCATGTGACCAGTTCAGCTTGGGGCGACGCGTGGTGGAGAGCGGCAACGTTGGCAAAACATGCTCCGGCGCGGCTCTGAGCTTTCTAGCGCTGGAGCGAGCACCTTTCTTTGACGGTCTCAAACATCGGTTGCCTTGGCAACAAGGCAAAAACCGCCCCAGAGGTCAGTTACGGTTGCGTGATCCCGGTTCAGCTCGGGGCCCCACCTCGCGACATGTGGGCACTGCAGACGTACCACTCACTCTCATTAGGAAGTGTGAGATGCGTTTAGCATTACAGGAGGCGATGGTGTGTGTGTTGTGGACGCCTTTGTTTCGCGATGAAATGCGACGTTGTGCTTCTGCGGGTGGATAGTGCTTCCCATGGTCTGGATTATCTTTCTCGAGCGACGTACGACTCAACCTCGCATGGGGTATGTGCAGTGTGCGTGGCTAAAAGCCATCTCGGCTTGCGCGCCACATTTAAGTGACTTGCTGTTCGTCCCCGCAAACCGCGCGCGAGGTGAATGCCGAATTTACGATGGGCAGGAGGAGGCAACCCATCGTCTGTCAATCGCGGTTCAGACTTGCAACGCATGTTGTGACGTTGTGTTCGTTCGAAACGCATCTCTGGATTGTTTTGAAGTGGAAAAAAAATGTATCCGTCAAACCCGGGCATTCGGCTCAGGGCGTTCTCTGCGATTGCAAGAAAGAAGTGCCACGGGGCTTCAACGCTTTCTTTATGGAACGTACTCAAGTAAGAGAATATTCATGTCGTGTTATGGCCGTGTTGCATTCAATACGAACGGTTAAGCGTTTGTTTACACTTGTTTCGTTTGTCGTAAAATGTCCAAGGTCTCCAGCACTACGCTGGCAGATCAGCGGGCGAGTCGCCGCTGAGCAGACGACTCATCTCTTTGCCGGAAGTGCGTGAAAAAGCCGCCCAATAGCAGGATGTCTAGCTCATGACGAACATCTGGGAATCGATGATGTAGACATGTGAAGATGGCGGCGTCCAAAAACACGAAGGAAAGGGTGAGAAAAAAGCGACAAACTTTGCAACAAAAGTGTGAGCTTTCCGCTGCGCGTAAAATAGTAATACTTGGCCCAGATGACCTTGACGACCCAATCTAACGATTGCGCTACTTCATTTAGTGTGCTCAAAATGCCTTTCAGGGCCCCTTTAAGCGTCAAGTTTGCGAATGCGCACATAGCCAACTTGTTCGCCGAAGCGCGAGACGCAATTGCGAGCCAAGCAAAAGGCGCTTGCGGTCAAGGTTGAGAATTCCCCGAACGTGTGATGTTCCCTTAAGAGGGTTCAGCAGTTCGGCGCCAACTCAGATTCGCACTTTTTTGCTTAACAGATGGCATCACGTACCGCCCCCAAAAAGCTGCGTCAGGTAGCCGAAATCTAGCAGTGTAAAAACAACCAGGACACCGAAGCACGCTTTATTCCACCGCACGAAAGAAAATATAGCTCCGATGACGGTATGCTTCGGTCGTGCGCGGCAACGAGCGCTCTCTGATATGACCGACGATCTTCGCCAAGCATGTCAGCTATCAGTACGGAACGAATACTGGCATGACTTGGCCCAGATGTCGTTTCTTTCCTTCATTTTTTCATGCCCTCTTTTTTTCTGGAGAACACGAAGTCAGCGACTTGCAAAGAGGGTGAGGAGGGTGGTTTTCATAATATGAATGTAAAGCTCGATTCATTTGCTGCTACCCCAGATAAGGTTACTTAGTCTATGAAGGCGAAAGAAATGTATTTCCCTGTTTTCTAAACCTTTGGTATCAGTCTACGCACGGAGGTACAAACACAGAAATACGACACCGCGTATATACAATTCACTTTTGTGCCACCATATACCGCCGCCGGTTGTTGTTTTTTGCGAGAATTGAAGAGCATCGCAGGGAACTACTGCAGCGGCAAGGGATCGCGTCTAAGCCTTTGGGCTTCAGAATTCCCTCAGGAATCATTATGAATCCTGCCCGTTACGTAAGCGTTACGCGATAGAAACTACGTTCTCTGCGCTTCTGTCGAAGCCATGTAAACGCGACTTCTCAAAGGGAAATTCCCTTCCATCTAGGCATATTAACTACCTGCAGGAACGATTTGCAGCGGCTTCATGCCAGGCTGCGAACATTTTTTTTTTTCGGAGGGGGACCATGCATACCGCCAGCTGGGCTGCTTCTCCATCCTTGCACCACTAGTGCAAGCTGCGCCAGTTTTTTCCAGCTTCTTTTTTTTCAATGTGAAATACTTTCGGAATGTATTGAAGAAGTGCACCCAGTACTTTCGGCAGGGCGTCACAAAGTACGGCATGCAGCAAAAAATTGTTGCTCAAGGCCGCGTCACGGTGACGCCTTCCTTACATGGGAGGGCTAATCGTTCTGCAGGCATTTTCAATAAAGTTGCTTCGCTCGCTCGCTCGCTCGCTCAACGCCCGCCAGATAATTTCATCATATGTTGCTGTCCTTCCCGGTCTTGGCTTTGATTTCGCTACTAACTCATAACGAAAAAAATGCATAAGAGGAAATAAAGATGTCACATGAAATAACTAACGAAATCAACATCTCTTCCGAAAAACGAATAGATTACAAATGCCCAGAAGCAAACGTAGAAAATACGAATACAAATACGGATGAGCGAACCATGTAACTACCTGCATTTCGACAAAAATTAATAATTGCCGTAAGTAGCACAAGCTTTCCTTGTAATAGCGTAACTAAAGATAATTTTTCCAATGAAATTTCGGTTAACGTACAATGCTAAAGGAACAAAAAAATAAAATTTTACAAAACTGAACAGTCGAAATGAAAAAAAAAAAACATGTTATCCACCTTCTCCAACAAACGGAGGCTCAAGTAAGAATGCGCGGAAAAGAACGCTGCAAGCACCAATGAAAGACTAGCGAAAACGCGCCAGCCCTCCACCACGCCATGGGTGTGAGAAGAAATACGGGAGTAGCAAGGTTTCGGCGCTTAATCGCTATAACGGTTTCAATTTACCTGATTGGAGAGAAGGAAGAAAAAAAAACTTAAGCAATAAAACAACCCAGCGTGTTTGGCTTCTCATACGTATATGTGGTTGTAGAAAACTGACAATGTATACACTTGTCGTAACAATGCTACGCATTAGTAGAAATTCTCTAAATTTGTGCAGATTATCTCCATGTAAACAAGCTAACGCGTTCGACTTTTCGGCATTATTATGCCGTCATTTTTTAAATCTGGTAACAATTTCTTATGTAAATTATTAATTAAAACGTTACTTCCTTTAAATACTGTCCAACATTGCAGGCCTCTATAAAAAGCCGCCCTTGAATTTTCCTCAAACTGTAACGTTGAAGCCGGGATTGTTTTTATTCAAGCTACAAAAACATGTTGCATTGTCTTCATGGTTTTGTCACTACAGAGCAGAAAATATGACCTTCTTAGCTGTATTCCAGGTACATACTAGAGTGGCTTGTAACCGATTTCCGCCGTCAACGTAAGACGAGAAATGGCCGGTAATCTTTGTCTTCTGTACGCCTCCTGAGAAACCAATGATTATGCCCGTCACTACTGCATTCACTGCCTTCACAATGTGGACAGGCTTGTTTATGGAGGGAGTAGGGCAAAAAAAGGAACGTCTAGAGAAAATTTCTATTCTATGGCTGGAGCCAGCGAAAAAGAGCAGCTATTACTCGTCGATTATTTGTGCTTTAAATTACTCAAAACGAAATGATGAGATTTTTTTTCAGCGAAAACTCTCTTGTCAAAAAATACGGGTGCGTTTGATGCTCCGAAGCTATGCCTGTGGTTTGAGGCGACCATATAATGCATGGCGGCGCAGAAATTTTTACATGCGCCGCATCTCTTGCTCTCGCGCTTGTCTCTCCTGCGTCGTCGTCGCGGCATCCGTCCGCATCCCTCCTCCGTTCTTTTCTCCCACAGCTGTGTGCAACACTCTCACTCCGGCTCATTAGCATACCACAGCTGGCGCGCTTGTTTGGCGCGTGCTTCGCTGCGTTAACAACTGCTCCGGTGCGCGCAAGTGCGCGCATGCGCGACTCCCCTCCGTTGTCTCCTCTCCTTCAATCGCTGTGAATATAAAGCGAGTATCGCGCCGCGGCGGTTCCGTCAAGCGCTCGCTCTCGCACTGACGTGACCTTGCTTTGACTACTTTGCGCTTGGCTTGATTCTCCCGATGAAGACGTGATGGAAGCGACGGTCCCTTCAGTGAGTGATGTGACACAACAATTACGCCCATCATCCCGCGTATAGGAACACCCGCATTGGATGAAAATCCATCGTACGCGTTCACAACACGTTTCACGCGATTTAGAGAATCAACCCAACGGAAACACCAATTGAACCCCCCGATGCGTCGTAACACGCCAGGGTTCCCTCGCGAGAAGATGGGCGTAATTTTTTAGCGTCAGAACATCAACTAGAGCCAAAATATGTCAACATAGCGTTTTTATTTCTTCGCCTACATCATAAAAACGGCCGCTGGAGGCGGGGATATAACTTTGGTCTTTGCTAGCGGCTTATCCACGAACGACTCCTGCAGAAAACACTTCTCATGCATTTACACTCTCCAGGTGTGCTCCCCTTTTAAAGCAAATCAATAAATGCAGAAGGGTGACACGTTTGGGGTGTGGGCATTGGCCGTTGCGTACGGCAGTAATCTTTCGACCTGAGTGCTCGTACACAGTGGCAGCAAGGGGGGGGGGGGGGGGGCATAAAGGGCGTTTTCTTAAAGCAAAGCTTTATCGGTCTTAGTTATGGCGGCGTTGTAACCAAAACTCAACGGAGGAAAGCCATATTTACACAATGGGACGGCACATGAAGCTGATAATGAAAGAAGAAAAATCAATCAATCAATGACTTGGAGACCGAGCACAAAAGGCCACTCAGTTAGGCGACTTGGTGCATGTTCATAATAGAGTTTTACCTGACCGTGTTCGACTTCCGCTCCGGTATTGGCGGAACGCTCAGCACAACCGCGGCCAAGCGCGCCACACATGCGCAATGGCGCTCTCACTTGACTAAGGAATTCATGATACTAGCGAACATTAAGACAGGGACAAAGCAAAAAAAATAAAAAAGACGAAACACACGTAAGCGTGTGTTTCTAGCGTGTGTTTCGTCTTCTCTTTAGCTTTGTGAGACCCACCGCGGTGGCTCAGTGGCTAAGGCGTTGCGCTGCTGAGCACGAGTTCGCGGGTGCGATTCCCGGCCGCGGCAGCCGCTTTTCTGATGGAGGCGAAAGGCAAACACGCCCTTGTGTACGAGATTTTGGCGCACACTACAGATCCCCAGGTGGTCAAAATTAATCCAAAGCCCTCCACTACAGCGTGCCTCATCGCCTGTGTTGCGTCGGCGCGTTAAACCCTACAATCATTAGCTTTGTCCCTGTCTTAATGTTCGCTAGTACGATGAATTCCTTGGTAAGTAACCAACTCGCCCAACTTGGCGCTTTAGTAGCGCTCTCACTTGCTATCGGAGCGGAGCGGACCGCGGAGCAGGGTCAGCTGAAACTGCTAAAACTCGCTAGTAACGAGTTTTATGTTGAATTCCAATGGCAGATCCGGACCATTTTCGGAGTACCTTTTCTGCTCCGTCTGGAGCAGACGCGTTCCAATGGCAGATAGGGAGCAACCAAACCCTGTTCCAATGGCAGATCGGGAGCGCCGTCAGAGCCGAGGTCGCTCCGCCGAAATCGGCGGAGTCGGCCAGAACTCACTAGGGCGCTTGCTTTTGCCGCGTGACATCGCCAACGTCGCCGCCGTCTGCGCTACAGTGAACTGAACTGAAGAAAATGAGGAATAAACAAATAGGACAAATTAAAAAAGAACAGTGAAACCACATACCCTTCTTTCATTGTTTTATTTACGACAGAATATAAAGATTAAGTTAAACATCCGAGCGTGGCTGTCTCACCTCTACGCTGTATCGATGCACCCTACAGCACACCGCGCATTTCTGTGTCCTGGGGAATGAAAATTGAGCGGTGTGAAGGAGGAATTCGGGAGCAATTTTGGAAGGACACATTTAAACTGCACAAAAATAGGGCTTCATACCTATAGCAAAAGTAACTCATCGGTCTGCTTGAAGAAACCACCTTAACTGCAACATAAGCAGACTGATAGCTTTACTTTTATATACTTAAGTTTCAATAAGGTTAACATTTTGTGCGCTCGCACAGTTGCCTCTGTCTGCTGCTTTTTGAAATTGCCGCCTGGAATGGATTCAAGTAATAAAAATGTTCAATTTTACGATTTCTAGACAGGCACCGTGACATTTAGGAACGTTGCGATGCTAAGTGAACAATACAATAATGTGGTAAACGAGCTTCAAACTCGCGCACGAGTCATCGAGTTTGCGCATTACTCCTCGGACGTACGCCTGTGCAGACTCAAGTGGCTGTGTAAGCTCAGTCTCCGTCCGCAGGAATGCCGAAGCTGAAGCTAAAGAAAAAACTTTCCCCGTAATATGAAAAAAAAAACTGGTGTTCTTGAAATGGATATTGCTTCTGCTATGCGAAGGCGAGAGAGAGGGGGAGACAGAGAGAGAGAAGGAGGAGGAAGGGGAGGAGGAAAAGCAGTAGGAGGAGAAGGCAAAACGTTTTATTGAGCAAAAAGAAAAAAATAAAGAAGGGTCGCGTTTTCAGTCCAGGAAGCCCCACTAAAGTTTCTTTAGCGATTCTAGGGCGAAACCGCCTTCTTCCCCTCTTCCCACATCCGAGCCTAGAAGAAAAATAATATTCCCGCATTTTTCCGCGGCGACACCGCCATCATGCAATGGACGACAAGCAGCAGCCGTACCGGCCATATTTGAGGTCGCTTCACTTCGAGCAAGCGCTTCGTCCTTGCTACGGCTCATAGTTTAATAATAAAAAACTATACAGCATTACTGCGGAAGCAAGCCGTCGTTCTGTGAAAAAGCAAAACATTCACCGCTTCGACCAACGCCATCGGTCTAACCTTGTTCTTCCCCGCACGCTGATAAGCGTGAAACCCGCCGCGCAAGAGATGACGCTGCAATGCATAGTTGTAATCAAAGCGGTGGTGCCCGCTCGCACGAGTGACGGCAACTTTTTCTTCGCTCTCCCGCGCGCATGCCGCATGAGCCCAAAAGTCCGGCTATCCGCGCAGTAACATACCAAGAGCGCAGCGTGTATGCGGTGAATGGTAGAGCCAAATAATGTTTCCTTCTGATTACGAAAGGCGGAGCCACCAACAAGGGTGGGAAATTCAATTGCGGGCGTTCTCGAGCTGCCAAAGTTTCAGAAAGCCTAGCGCTAAAACTATTCGCCCCAGAAGAATTCTACCGGCATGTATGCAATCAGAAGAGCCAAAGGGAGGGAATGTTGCGAACAGAATTTCGATATTGGGCGATTTTTTTCAATGCGGTGGGCAGAAACACAGACACCCCGAAAACCCATGTTTTTGCCCATATTTTTTACTCGTTTGTAGAAAATCAAGATCCTAGGTGAAAAATCTGTCCGCAACATTCCCCCCATTTTTGACTGCGGAAAAAATTGATACTAACCGCACGAGGCTAGGCCAAATATTAGGCGCGCTATGGCTTCTGAAAATGTCCATGTATTGTCTACGGGAGGCCGGCACTGCTGAACCCTCTTAACGCGTGAGGACATTGCCAAAATGGTGTCATCATTGCTCTGGATGATTGTGTATGGGCAAACCTAGGTGTATTTTGGTGCTGGTGTTACTTTCGTGGAATCTTAGCGGACTTTAATGAAGCGAGGAGGCACGAAGCTCCGCTTGTGCGTTGTCGGCGGTTTTCTCCTCAAACAATGAAGCTTTGCGACACATCCGTTGCGTGTTGAACGCCTTGATTCAGGCGCACGCAGTCATTGCAATCAGCCAGCCCAGCTGTCCAAGCAGCCGGCGCCGCCCCCGTGTTCTGGCGTTCCCGGGAAGCCTGCACATGCCGGGGCCATCTCGGTGTCTTTTCCGGCTGCCCGGGTCCGGACTGGGCAGGCACATGCAGCGCGGCATACCAGCGAGGTTAGGGCGGCGACGCTGCAGAGAGCGCCGCCATGCGTCTTTATCAGGCCTAATCATAACTCGGCAAAACTGGATGCCACTCACTCACAATCACTCAAAAAAATATATTTATCCTAACGCACTCACTCGCACTCGCACTCGCCACTCCACCCTCACCACGCGCACTCACTCGCAGCCACGCTCGCCACTCCGCTCTCGCAACTCGCACTCGCTCGCGCTCACGCCCACCCGTCCACCCTCACCACTCGCACTCACTCCCCGGGAGCTCACGCTCTCCACTCGTACGCACCACTTGCACTCACTCGCGCTCACGCTCACCCCTCCGCCCCACCACTCGCACTCACTCACCCTCACGCTCGCCCCTCGGGCCTCACTAGTCGCACTCATTCCCGTTCACGCTCACCACTAGTCGTCACCATTCGCACTGACTCCCGCTCACGCTCTCCACTCATCCCCACCACTCACACTCGCTCGCACTCACGCTCACCACTCGCACTCATCCGTGCTCAAGCTGACCACTCGCATTCGACGCTTACATTCCCTCGCTCTCGCACTCACCACTTGCAATGGCCACTCACACTCACTCGCAATCGCACCTCGCTACCTCCACTCCCACGCACGTACAAATATTTTCGGGCATGAAATACTTACTGATTTGAGCTAAAATTTACCTTTCTCAGAAATGGGGTCTCCCTTTTCCCTAAGTATGTATTCGGTTATTATAAGCACATGTGTTGATATGTCACTTTCAAAGCGGTAATCGTCGGTGGACTATTTTACGAGATGAACAAAAGTCTCGCAAATTTGCCTGAAGCCATTCATCATAACTTTTTATTATTGCTTATGTTATTTCGCTCAGATCCCACAAAACAAAAGAAACACTGAAAATTTTGACAGCGGTGGAAAACATAAAAGAAATAGTTCAGTTCGGAAAGAAAGCTTAGAAAAGCTGTTGCCATCTGTCAAGATACTGGCTAGCGCGCGCAAATATTCCTATCTCGAAGCACACTATCCGCGCCACTAAATTTGCGCAGTCAATTTGCTCTGGACAACCCTCCAAACGGTTTATTACAAAAGTAATCCCAGGTGAAAAGGGCGCATAGCGAGAGTGTCCAGCAAAACACCGACACGAAAAGTTTGAAAACGGCAAGCAAGGTATAGGAAGGCTACTGGGGCCCTTGGCCTTGAGCGCTTGGCAGAGGCAAGGCGAGGGAGAGAGGCGGCGCCACGTGGTCGCGCCAAATCGGCGCCGCCTGACTTTAGCGCGGGCGTCCTCATGGAGACCAGTTGCCGGGCCCCCTCCTCCCTCCCGATCCCCTTCGCTAAACGGCGCCAGCCTGCCGCAGAGCAAAACCGCAGCTGCATCCTAAACTACACGGTCATGCGGCCGCACTGGGTACTGAGACAAGTTCACGTCGAACGTTTATGGGAAATAACGGAGAGAATAAGTCATCGGACACACACACGCACACGTACGCACACGCACGCACGCACGCTCGCACGCACGCACACAAACGCACGCATGCACATGCACTCACACACACACGCACACAAACGCATATGCACGCACACACACACCAACGTACTTGAACGCGCGCGCGAACGCACACACATACGAACTCGCACGCATGCAGACGCACTCACGTGAACACGCACACGCACGCACGCACACACTCATGCACTCCTTCACTCACTCACGAACTCACAAATTACGCTATCCGACTGCCGAGAACGGTTACTATTCTTCACACCATTCAGGTGTCACAGTACCACTACGCCATCGGCACGCGGACGACGATCTACATACGGGGCACAAAATATAAGGAACACTAGACTGCGAACCCCTTTTCAGCGAATAAGCGCAGCAAGCATGACGGGGACTACAGTGTTTGGGCTGACCACAACGCTAAATACGAAAATAAAGCAGTAGAAGCAATTCATAACTAGCTGGTTGGCGACCGTGAACGGCCAGAATGAAAAAAAGCAATATGCGGGAGCCCCGGTCGCAATTTCAGCTTGGGCAGGCAAATTCACAAGCGTAATGGTAAATGACCGTCGATGACAACAGAGCAGCGTGAACAGCGAGTATCTTACCTTTCGCGATCTGATGATATGAAATATATACGTATTTCACAAAATGCGCGCCACAGTAACGATGCGAACTCCGCGATACGGTAAGGCGAATGAGCAGTCAGACATAACGTACGATTCTTGTGAATCTGCACGAACGGATACACACACTTCAGAGGAAGACAGGGGACTAAACGAAGGGGTGCAGTCGGCGAGTCATCATGAAAAATACTATGTGAGGTGATGCTAAGGCGAGCTTACTTCGTTTGCTTGCGAAAGGTACGAACATCGGCGTATATGAGTCAATGTAACATTCACGCAACATAACGAAACGTGAACATTTTAGTGAATTTTGCAATAAAACAGCAGCGATGAAGTTTTCAGGTGTGTCAAACACCCGAAGCAAATCACATGCCTGAAGGCACGCACCGTAACTGCCGTAGAAGGATGTGTGACGCCAAGTCCGCGTGAAAGCGGGTGTTATAACAGAGCGCCGCCGTAACAAGTAATGACAAATACTGATACGTTTAATACGCGAAGGCCTCGAAAATGAGCTACTGCTTCGACAACACGCAACTCACCCATCCGAACCACTTCGCCATCCTGATACGCGAATCCGCGAAAATCTGTGGTACCTTTTCAAACGAATACAGGCACTCACAATTTGCGCTTGAGAACAGACGGCCTATCGACAGCTGCAGCAAGCCGGCCAATTATGTTCACCAAGTGCTACGGCACTAGATCACGGTGCTTCCTAATGCCTCCATCGCAGCGCTCAGCGGTAGGGAAGGGCAATCGCTTTGTTGCGACGACGTTACCGACACTGATTCCAACACGAAACTCTGCAAGCCAGAAAAATCATTCGGCAAGAGTCCGCGCAACAGCCCCTCAATGAGTCATGCCAGTGAGAGTATCAGCGCATTATGGCGTCAGACGTACATCCAAATCGCATTCCTCAATCAACAGGTCACTGGAGAGTTGGTTCCATGGTCCCCTAATTTTAAAGGGGAGTAGCCACATATTCCCGAAGCTAAAGGCAGTCGTTCCATTAACTAGTGGCTGTGCGTACGAGTGGATATCACCAGCAGCAATTACCACAGCAAGCGGCTCCTGCGACGAATGCCAACAGCGAGTGATGCTCACCGCGGTAAGCCCCACACATCGCGCAAGAAGCGCGCGTTCACTCGCCACTCGTGAGTGGTCAGCGGGGCTCGCTGCGAGTGGAACTCGCACTCGCGAGTGGTGAGTGGAGTTCACCGCGAGTGGCTTTCGCACTCGCGAGTGCTGAGCGGGACTCGCCGCGAGTGGACCTCGCACTCACGAGTGGCGAGTGGGGCTCACCGCAAGTGCAACTCGCACTCGCGAGTGGTGAGTGGGACTCAGAGCGAGTGGAACTCGCATTCGCGAGTGGTGAGCGGGGCTCGCCGCGAGTGGAAATCTCACTCGCGAGTGGTGAGTGCGGCTCACCGCGAGTGCAGCTCGCACTCGCGAGTGGTGAGTGGGGTTCACCGAGAGTGCAACTCGCACTCGCGAGTGGTGAGTGGGGTTCACCGCGAGTGGCTTTCACACTCGCGAGTGCTGAGCGTGACTCGCCGCGAGTGGTGAACGGGGCTCAGCGTGAGCGGCCCTCGCACTCACTCGCACTCGCACTCACCAGGCCAAAACAACGGTGAGGCTCACTCACCACTCACTCGTGAGTGGTGAGGGGGGGGGGGGCGGTGTGAGTGCACTCACGAGTGAGTTTGCCGACCTATGGGCTTAATTCTTAGAGGCGGTGGCCGGCGAGATAAAACCGCGGCGTCCACTTCTGGCCACCGCAGACGCATGCCATGCGCTCCAGGACCTCGATGGCCGCGCACCGTGCAGCGCGAGATAGTTGCAAGTGGACGGGGCCCGGCGCATGTGGAGCACGCGTGGGCGCACAGAACTGTGTTTTTTTGGGGGAGGGGGGGGGCAGACAATGGGAAAGACAATTTGGGGTGCCCTGAGCGTGCTCGCCGTTCTCTATGCGAACTACAAAAAGCTCTTCCTCCACTTAATTCTGCCATTTATGGCTGTTGCCTTCCTTTGTGCATCGAATGAGTAGTCAGGTGGACAACTTCCAGATATGGGGTACCTTTGCCGGACGGTCTATCCAGCTGGCGAACAGGTGGGCATATGCGGCAGCCATGACTGTACAGAGGTAGCGGTCTGTTAGAGAGCTGCGCTATAAATTCAGGGACTCGGGAAGCGTGTGTGGTCAGAGGTGGGCCTGAATGACTTGTGTACCTCACTTCATCCCCTTCATTAAAGCTTTCTCTGTATCTCTCTCTTACTTCACCCTCAAGACCCATTCCGTCAAGCTGAGTCCAAGCTTACCACTCGGGTTGGCACGATTTCCCACTATTTGAACACAGCGATACAGGGCACGAGGGGGGCACTTAGCGTTGTGCACTGTGGCAGCGGGCTCAAAATACGATGCTATTCGTGGACGTTGCGCTGCATTTTTGCACGTCTTTCGTACAAGGCAGAGCTAGGATACCCCTTTCTTCATAAATTGCACCCCCCCCCCCCCCAGCCATGCCTTATGCAAACCGCAGATGAAAAGCTCGAAGCTCGACATAGGGGACATAACGGCTGGAAACAGTTATTTGGTACGGCAAACGTGTTTAAAACAGGGGAAAGGGAGCGCGTTGTTATACTGTGCCACTGCAACACATTTAAAAAATTGGCCGCGTATCTGCTCCTTTCGTTGCAAATGTCGACAAAAGACGATAGTCTTTATCGACTTTTGACAAGTAAATACCACCCTTCGCTTTCCCGCTCACCTCTCATGTTGTTCCTCTTGCGTCGCGCTCCTCCCAAGGTAAAGACTCGAAAGGTTTGCTTAAGTCATTTTAAATTTGCCGCGTTCCACTGCTTCAGGCTGGGTGTCTCGATGCCAACGCTGCCGTACGGCCAAGACGCGCGTGAATCGAGGCGCCCTACTTCAACGTTTGTTGAACCGCGTTGCCCTACTCCACGTGCGTTGCAAACCGAACGTGGAAACTATCTAGTGGAACCTTTCGTAACTGTTGCCGGTTGATTCCTTATAATGCCGCAAGAAGCTATGACGCGGGCGACAGCAGGCGAAGGCGGAGTGAATTTTTTTCCTGCAGTTGATGAAGTATTTATTTTCGCAAAAATCAAGCATTTATGACTATTTAAAAAGGAACACTGCAAATATCACTTCTGCATTAATTTGTTGCCTTATATTTGCGTAATGTCTTGTTCTTCTTCAACAATGTTGACAAGTATGAACATTACACCGGACTTAGATGGGTAGATTTAGTTGTGACTATATAAGACTATTGCGCCGGCATTGTTTTATTTTGGCCGGGTGGCTGAATCGAGTCACAGACAGACAGACGGACAGACAGACAGACATACAGACAGACGAAATTTCCTGGGTTTAAGTAGCCCAAGAAAGACTATCGTCTTTAAAAACGGCTTCGTGAAAGGGATGGGTTGCAGACAACTGTCTGCGAACGCCGTTACATCGAACGCCATTTTCTAGAAGCCGTTTAATCGAACACCGTTTCATCGATCGCCGTTTGGTAGAAGGACGTTTCATCGAGGACATTTCATCAAATTTGGTCATACACAATACAGCAGAGCCTTTGGGGTGCATGGACAGCAACAAATGCAATTGTTACTTTTTGCGCACTTCTTTCTTAATGCCGATCGTTTTGGTATGACCATTTTAACGCGTAAAACACCGCTGATTTATTTTGTTGAAGCATGGGACCAAGCACTTTGGCATGTATAGCTTTCATGAGTTTGCTAGATACTGGCATCTACATGAGTGCCTCAGCCTCAGCAAGCGACGCCAATTCTTCGGCCTCTGTCCACCAAACCTGCGTTTTGACCTTCCTGCCACACAATAGAATTCTTCCGAACGTCAATAGGCTACAGTTACTGCGCGTATTGCCAAAATCTTGCTGGCTGGCAGGCATTTGACCAGCTAAAGACGTTTCCTCCAGCCGTCTCGGAGCTGGTATCCTGGTTCGCTCGGGAAAGCCACGCCAGCTGCGCGAGCTGCCCGGTGGACTGGAGATATACCTGTGGAAGGTTGTCACTGCAGGTTATGAAAAGTCGTTGGAATCTGTAATCCCGGCATTGGGCGGTTCCTCAGCCTCCTGTAACAGGAACAAAAGCTATGGACGACCGGCTGAAAGCACTTTTGCGTAGACAGCAGCAGCCTAAGCAGAGGAAGGCTGTGCTAGCCAAGAAATGCCCTAGAGAGCATCTCGAACCACCAGAGAAACATGACAGTAAAGGATTTTTTGAGGGCAAATGTTCATCAATAAAAATAGTTACCGCGTTTTCGTAGATGTATATTGTCATTGTACATTGCAGTTATATCTACAGCTCATATCGTCCTTGCAAAGTAAACTTTTTTTATTTCTGCCAGTCGGTCGATAAATTTTTAGTGCGTCATAAAAATGTGTGCCTTATGGCGATTTGTGCGATTAATTACTTTGTATAAACACAGTTACAGAAAACCGAAAGGAAGGGAATAACAACCAACTTCAGTAATTTCAATAAAAAAGGCAGCCAACTCATTGCATGTTGCCTGGAGTCGTCACGACAAGTGGTACTGATAAAGACTCGCACTTTAAAAAGACGCGGTTTTCTATAAAGCCTTCATACTTCACGCGTCTCTTTATGACGAGAAAACTTGAACTTTTCTAGCAGCAATACCTATCGCCACCGCAGGTTTCGAGCAGCATTCGATGAAACGGGTGACGTCAGTTCGATGAAACCGCTTTCGATGCAACGGTTTGCTTTCCGGACATGCTTTCGGACATGCTTCCGATAAAACGCCATTCGATGAAGCGGCGTTCGATGAATTGTCACGTACCCGAAAGGGATCATACCCACTCGAGGCAGATTTGCGAACACTCGTGATACGAACGTTGCTCCGATTAGAAGCACTGCAAACTGACACACGGATCCCTCACTGTATATCCAGGTAACCGCATTTACCGTGCCGCATCACATGTGGTTGGCAAAGCCGGACAAGCGAGCACGGGTGGACCACCCAAAAGGATCCGCGTGATTGAGTTATTAATTGTTCTGGCACCCCCCTCCCCTCGTATTGGGGAATGACAGGCGTAATCTCTGCCGAGAAACCTAATGCCCTGTACCAGCCTCATAACTATAGTGCTGGTATTAGGGGTATGCTCAAGTGGATTAAATTTTTCCCGGTGTTGTCTCCTATAAAGTTGCGTCCTCGTCTCTCATTTCCCTCCCTCATTTCACCTCAGTTTGCTTCGAGCCACCTCCACGGTTCCTGAGTATACCAGCATTATCTAGCATCTAGTTTACTGGTATTATTAGCATTAACAGCAGGGCTTCGAGTAGACAGACATTTCCCTCACGTGGATTCGCACGTACCCCAGAAAAGCGCCCTGAATCGTTTCTGCTTCATTTCTGCATCACACACATGCCCCGTCATTTCGGTTAGGCTTCCACACATATCTCCTTGTTCTCAAATAACGTCTTCCACCTTCGGAGGGGTAGCTTCAAGAAGCTCCCCATCATAGCGGACCCGTTCAGACTGAGCTGAGCAAATTTTCACATTTTTTGTCAGGAAATCTGCCATGGAACTTCTAATCCTTTCACACTTTTATTTCATATAGCGCCACAGCCCCTTTGTACCAAATTTGAACCTCCTAGCACCGATAGGTTTACAGGTAAACGTTTTCTCTGTTTTTTTCGGGCCCGGGGACGGCCGTGTTAAGCCACACCGAGTGTCAAGGCAAGTAAAACAAACCTAGCTAACTTCCGTGACAGGGTGACTCCTTAAACGCCGTACTCGCGTTATTGCGGGGCTGTATCAATAGTTTGTCAAGTGAAATCAGCTCGCCAGGCGGATTTCAGGCAAAGTTACAGCCAAAAGCCAAAATGAAAACAATACAGTCACCGTAGTCTTATTTGGCGAAGGCGCCTCTGCAAAATAAAAAAAAAATAGCGGCGCAGGCCAGGAGCGGTTGGAGGTCAATGGGAGAGGCCTTCGTCGTGCAGTGGACCTAAGTAGGATTATTATTAATATTATGTTTACTGTTATTATTATTATTATTATTATTATTATTATTATTATTATTATTATTATTATTATTATTATTATTATTCGGCAAGATGGCGCCAAGTCAGGACTTCTGTGTTCTATGCTCTTGTGCTTTTTTCGGGAAACAAAAGTTTTTTCGCTGTGCGTCGTGCCAAAAACGTGTGCACGCAAAGTGCGTTGTGTGGCCGGACGAGGAGCTGCAGCTTTTGAAGTCGGGTGCTCGGCGATTTAGGTGCAATTTGTGCGAAACCGCCGATGCGGTGCCTAAGCCTACCGAAGCTTTGTCGGCGAGCAACGACACCGGCCCGCCGTCCCGCACGCATTCTTCACCCTGCGCCCGCCGACCGTCGCCGGCCGCCTGGACCCCCGCGCCGCCGTCCCAACCGGTCGACCTACGGACCGAAGTTGCCTCTCTCAACGCCCTCCTCACCGACGCGCTGGAGGGAATCTCTTTTCTGAGCGACCAAGTGGCCCGGCTTCGTGAGGAAAACGAACAGGTCCGTCGTGAGAGCATTCAGGGCTTTGCTCGGCAGGCCGATGTTGTTGTCTCCCTCCGGGAGGAAATTCGCTGCCTGCGTGGGGAACTCGCTCGGCGGCCTGCTGCTCCGCGCACCCAGCCCTGCTCCCCGGAATCGAAGTCGCTATTCTCTGCGGTTGCGGCGGCTCCGACGCTGCCTGCCCCTGCCGCATCCCCCTCGTCGACATCAGCCACTGCCGGGGGTGTGCAGGGTAATGTAGTTGCAGTTGTCCCTGCCCCGGTCACTGGGATTGTACAGCCGAAGGGACGCCCAGCTCGCCTTCAACCGTCGTATGGCACTTCCGACCCGGGATCAATCACGGTGGTTTCACCGAAATTAACACACTCGGCTGACCAACAGCCGACACGTGACGTATCTCGGCGGCCACCTGCTATGTTCGTTTCTAGGCTGCCACCGGAGACTACTAGTGAAGCCTTGTCCTCCCACCTCACCAGCTTGAACGCCCCTCCTGTGACCTGCAAACGTCTAAAAACCAGGTTCACCAACTATGCGTCGTTTCATGTCGTGTTCTCCGATGAGTACTTCGAACGCTTGCAAGACCCATCGTTGTGGCCGAACGGGTGCCTCTTTAAACGGTTTCTAGGCCCTCTTCATGCATCCATGCTACACACGTCTGAAACATCTAATAATAACCCACCCGGATGCGCCTGAACATTCTCTATCAAAACGTTCGTGGCCTACGGACAAAGGCTAGTGAGTTTTTTTATTCTGTATCTTCATCCGATTTTCATATTATTATTCTTACGGAAACCTGGTTTGAACCAGATATTGCCTCTGGGGACTATTTTACCGAAAATTTTAATGTCTACCGCAGTGACCGGGACTGTACAAAAGGTAAAAGTTTTGGTGGGGGTGTTCTCATAGCTGTGGATCGTTCTATTACTTCCTTGAGGCGCAGTGATTTCGAAACTGTGGATGAATCTGTCTGGGTTGAATTATGCTGCCCAGGTAAGCGGAATATATTACTTTCTACATTTTACTTTTCTCCAAATCTTCATCCACATGAGTATGAGTCAGGCATTTCGGCCATCGAAAACGTCGTCACCTCAAATCCCCGTCATGACTTCTGTATCGCTGGCGATTTTAACGCACCTGGTATCGACTGGTTGGATGGTACCGTCCAGCATCAATACCACCATGCCATACGGAAAGGCACCTGCCTTCTCGACTTCATTTCTTTTACTGACCTCCAGCAAAAAAATGGTGTAAAAAACTGCAACGGAAACACGCTTGACCTTTGCTTTTCCAATCTTCATTCTCTCAGTGTTTCCAAGTCCGGCTTTCATCTTGTGTGTCCTGACAAGTATCATCCCCCCTTGCATCTTTCTTTACCGTGTTCTCCTCAGTTCATTCGCTCCTGTCCATCTGCCCGTCCTGCCTTTAACTTTGCCGCTGGGGACTACGTAGGTTTTTATAATTATCTGTCGGAGTTAGATTGGTCTGAGGTTTTGAACGCTGGAAAAGTTGACGAGCAAGTCGAGCAATTTTCTTCTATTATGCAAGAAGGTATGCGCAGATTCATCCCGCGTAAGCGGCCCAGGAACTCTAAATTCCCCGCTTGGTTTTCAGGTGAGCTCCGCGTGGCCTTGAAACATAAGAAGCGTGCCCATCGGAAGGCACGGCGGACAAATAGTGAGTCATGGCAACAGCAATTTGTCTATTACAGGTCTTTGTGCAAAGTGCTCTATAAGCAGGATCGGTTACTGTACATCTCTGCTGTTGAAAATGATGCTACGCGGAGTTCCAGATGCTTCTGGCAGTACGTCCGTTTTCGCTCCGGCACGAACAGCCGAGAACACATCAGCCTTCTCGATGAAAAGGGAAATGATATCGCTTCTGTTGCCGATGCATTTGCTGAGCACTTCAGTTCAGTATTTGGACCCAATACCCTCTCCCGCGCCCGCGAACTGTCTTCTTCGAATTTCTGTATCACCCTTATATCCGAAGAAGACGTTCTCAAGGCACTCAAACAGCTAAAGCCAACTCTTTCCTCTGGTCTGGATGGAATTCCCTCCGCACTACTAAAAGCTTACGGGGCCATACTAGCTCCGATTCTCGCTTCTATATATAAAAACTGTATAAAATCATCTTCCTTCCCGCGCCTTTGGAAAGTCGCGCGTATTGTTCCTGTGTTTAAGGCTGGTGTGAAAACAAAGGTAGAAAACTACAGGCCAATTTCTATCCTCTGTTCGGCAAGCAAACTGTTCGAATCAATTTTGCACGTAATTTTGTCGAGTAGTGTCAAAAACATCCTTCTTCGAGAACAACACGGTTTTTTATCTGGCCGTTCAACTACTACAAACCTTGTGTCTTTTATGTCCTTTGCCTCGGAAGCTGTGCATGGGCGGGGTCAGCTCGATACCGTGTACTGTGACCTCAGCAAAGCGTTTGACGTAGTTGACCACTCCTTGCTTCTGCATAAAATGTCTACTTATAACATTCCCGTTTGCTTCGTGGAGTTACTCAGCAGCTATCTTAATAATAGGTCATGTTTTGTCTCTGTTAATGATAAAGAATCTGCTACCTACTATGCTTCCAGTGGTGTGCCTCAGGGATCTGTTCTGGGGCCCCTTTTGTTTTCTTTGTTCGTTAATGACGTCTCAGCCTCTATAAATCACTCTTGTTTTCTGTTATATGCTGATGACATCAAAATATTTAAAGAAGTTACTAGCGCTGAAGATTGCATAGCTCTTCAATCTGATGTGGATGCTTTTAGCAACTGGTGCACCGCGAACAAACTTGCACTTAGTGGCACTAAAACGAAGGTTATGTCCTACACTCGTAAAACAAACCCCACACTTTATCCATACGTTGTGAAAAGTGTGCCACTACCGCGCGTGTATAAAATATCTGACCTTGGAGTGGTATTTGACAGTGCGCTAAACTTTTCTGCTCATGTGGATTCTATTTCTAAGCGCGCCCTTCGCCGCTTGGGGTTTGTCTGTCGAATATCAAGAGAATTCAGCAACCCTGTCTCACTACTAAAGCTTTATTTTTCTGTTGTACGCCCTATTTTAGAATATGCCTCTGTTGTTTGGAACGGCACGTGCCAGTCGAACAGTAATATACTTGACAAAGTGCAAAATAAGTTCATATCTATCCACAAACATCGTTTCTCCCGCCACAGTGGCAATGGTTCAGACTTTTTTACTTCTAATCCTCTCCAATGTTTGAAGTCAAGACGAACCAATGCTGACCTAATTTTTTTATTTAAACTTGTACACGGGATTATTTCTTGTTCGGAGTTGCTTGCAAATGTAAATCTTAGAGTACCGTCGAAACTTACCCGTAAGTCTCCTATACTTCGTACCCGTAAGACATGCAATAGACACTGCACATTGTACCGCCTTCAAGAAACATACAATCTCTACTCCCAAAATATTGACCTGTTTCATACACACCTTCGGTCTTACATGTGCGACCTTCTGACTTCTGTCTCTCCCCGACTTGGTTCCGACCAGTTTTAATTCTATTTTTCATTGCCCTATTTTCGTTTATGTTGCTCGCCTTTGTTACTGTTCCTATTCATATATATCTATACCTGCACGTTTGTATTGTCAAATTTTTATGACACTGTGTTTTATCTTTTCGTGATTGTTCAAACTTTAGTGTGGCAAAATCATTGATTTTGTTAAATGACCTTTATTCTTCATTCTAGTTTTTTTTTCTTCGCTTGTATTTTGTTGTTCTTCTCACGCGTGGATGTATTTGTGTCGTCGTCTGTCTTTTTCTCAAGTGCGCCAGAACAAAGGCTACGGCTGTACCTGGGCACTATAATAAAGAGATTGATTGATTGATTGCACTGCGTGTGGAAGCACTGCGGTTCTTCCACACGCAGTGTTTATGTTCCAAAAATATTCAATGAATTGTCCGATGAAATTTTAACGGCTACTACAAGATCGAAATTAAAGATTCTGCTTCGGGATGTCTGACTTATATTAATTAAATTCTGAGAGTTTGTGTTTTTCAGATTATGTATTCTGTACCGCTGCCTGTGCCTGTGTACCATGTATAAGTTTGAAGTTAACTGTCTTCATTTGTCGCGACAAAATTCCGCAGTATTGTATTCAAAAGAAGAGTCTCATGTGCCCACCAGATATTGATTTGTTGCTGCATTTATACTTATGTTGTTAGTGTTGTGTAAACACTATCCTGTAATAATTTCTGTCGCCTCAGCCGATCCTGCCGGGCCTAGTCCCACAAGCCGCCTAATAGGCTTTGACAGGCCCGCTTATTTTGTATGCTTCTCTGTGTTGGCAATAAAGATTATTATTATTATTATTATTATTATTATTATTATTATTATTATTATTATTATTATTATTATTATTATTATTATTATTATTATTATTATTATTATTATTATTATTATTATTATTACTAGCGCCCGGAACATTGCCGCTTTTACTTGTACCCGACCTCCGCCGACTGGCTGCTGAGCAAGCAGACGACACGGAGCTGCTCCGACTTCGCCCATCGCCCACTGCGCTCCAGCTTGAAGACATGCCACTCGACAGACAGCAGATCGTTTGCGACTTGTCGACCGGAAAGGCATGACAATTCGTACTCAAAACATGCCGTGGCGAGCTCTTCGCCCTGCACAACACGGCCCATCCTGGGATTCGTGCCCCGCAGAAGCTCACCGCGGCTCGTTCTGTCTGGCCTCGCATGAACGCCATTGTTGGCGACTGGGCCCGCGCCTGTGCACCACGCCAGCGCGCAAAGGTACACCTGTACCCAGTTCCGCCGCCAAAGACGTCCCTGCTACCTGATGAGCGCTTCGCCGTCATGCACATCGACCTCGTCGGATCATTGCCCACATGCTCAGGCTACCGCTACCTACTGACTTGTGTAAACCGATTCACACGCTGGCCTGAACCCACACTGCTACCCGACATCTCCACGCCCACGATAGCGTCAGTATTTGTGTCGACGTGGTTTGCGCGCTTCGGATGCCCATCATCCATTGTCACCGACAGCGGACGCCACTTCGAGTCTACCTTATTCGCAGAGCTCCTTCACCTCCTCGGCACGACACGTTCGCGTACTGCAGCGTATCGGCCACAAACAAATGGGCTCGTCGAGCGCTTTCACCGGCAACTTAAGGCCGCGCTCACAGCCCACCACTGCCCAACACATTGGGTCCAGCGCTTGCCCCTCACGCTTCTGGGCATACGCACCGCCTTCAAGAGAGACCTCACGTGTTCTTAGGCTGAAGTCGTTTATGGCACGCAGCTTCGACTACCAGCCGACCTGTCCGAGGATACCGTCTCAGGCACCTTCCGCTGCGGACTACGTGAAATCTGTGTAATTGACCCCGCTGACCTTCGACCACAGGCTACACATGAGCGAAAACCCAATTTTGCGCTTCCGGACCTTAACAGGCAACAAGTGTTTGTGCGGTACTGACCCGTGCGCCGGCCTTTGCAACCACACTACGTAGGCCCTTTTTTTTAAATGCGAATGCATTTATTAGTCGGGGGTTGTCTTGCGTCCATCGAGCGGCGTGCGCCTGCATTCCTCCAGCGCGAGCGCACGTGAGCGCGTGCCTCGTAGTTCTGCCTTCGTCGTCGTCGTCGTCGTAAATGAGAAGGCATTTCTTAGTCGGGGGTCGTCGTGCTCCGTCGGCGTGCGCTCGCAGGTGTTATTTATTTATTTATTTATACATACTGCCAATCCCATGGGGGATTATTGCAGGAAGGGCAAAATAATGCAATTTTAACATAGTACAAACATACAACATCTACGCTAACAACATTATACAAAATTTAAAGAAGACAGTATCGGTTTGTGCACCTATGTGTGTAACAGTTCAGTATTAGTACATGACAACAATCATGCAACTGCAAACAGCGTCTGAGATACCAGAAACTAAAGAAAAAAAGAAAAAAAAAAGAAAAAAAAACTCTCTCCGCGCTCTCTCCGCGCTCAATGCCGAACGCATGCGCTTGAAGCGAGCTGTATTAGTTTGCTCGAAGCGGCAAGGACGGCGAGTACTGCAGTGTTAGTCTCGTGTCTAACGTGTATGGGAACTTGATATCGCACGCCGTTGCCACGTCTCCCGTTCGAGACACGTCTCCGTACAAGGACTTGTACACCCTTGCCTACACCGGAGACGGAGTCTTTGTGGTGACCGTGTACCTCGCGCCCAACCTCGCTCGAGACGCCGTTGCCGCGCACCTGGACGCGGCCATGGAAAGTGTGCGCGTGCGCTCCAAACCCTCTGACCCCATCGTCTTGGTTGGCGACTTCAACGTTGACGTGCGCAAGAAGAGTGCCGAGTGGCTGGTCGAGTATATGCAGACCAGGCACTCTATGCATTGTCTCTCTGCCGGCTTCGACACGTGCCCCACTACCATTCACGGGAGTTGCATTGATCTGGTCTTTACGCGAAACTGTGACGCGCGTATGCTTCTCAAAGACCCTTTGACCGTGCACTTTAGCGATCACAAGGCAGTGATTGTGGCCGTCAGGTACAACGATAACAGAAACAGGCGCTGATGAATAAATGATTACGTTCACACTCTCGTCATTAACTACGCCATTACTCGCAACACACTCATCGGTGCACCCAATGCATTCGCATTTCTGCACGATTCCCTTCGGGGAGGTGCGGGGGAATTTTTTTGATCGAGCGACACTCATCCACGTACGACATCGACATCAACGGCTCGCACGACACTATAGCCCTAGAGTGCCTGAAGCCGACATACGTCACCACCGCCGACATCAAACCTACGAGTCTTGACACCGTGGCTGCACAGTACCACGCCCGTGATGTGCACTGGAATGATCAGAGCGTCGTACCAGCCCCTCTCTTGGGGGGAGAGTCCAGTAGCGGCAAGCCATACTGTCAGCGGAAGCAGCGTGACTTAGGCCACCGAGCGCGCTCACCCGCCAGAGGGCTCGCGCGCCCCTGGCACCATAGATAGCGACACAACTGCGTTGGGAATAAAACCGGCTTTGCTACGTGGTCTGGTCATCCCCTTCAGCGCCTCCG
Organism: Haemaphysalis longicornis; assembly: GCF_048455015.1. NCBI lineage: Eukaryota > Metazoa > Arthropoda > Arachnida > Ixodida > Ixodidae > Haemaphysalis > Haemaphysalis longicornis. Next base: position 140,062,119 of record NW_027526203.1, read on the forward strand.
TGGCATGCGCTGTACTACAAAATAATCAGGCGCAGCTTTCCTGCTCGGTTCAGTTCTTCCAGGACTTGTTACTGTAGAGACCCAGAGAAAAGAACTATTTTGCGTCCAGCTGACTTTGTACACAGGTTCCCGATTAGGAGATGGTTCAGAAACGTTTTTACGGCAAATTGTGGTGATGTTATTGACGGTCCTGCAAAAGCTTGCGAGTGTAAAAATACCTAAAAATGTATTCAAGGTGTATTCAAAATGCACTTCACGGTGCGCATTCTGAGCGAAATCGCCAAGAATGAATGCTGGGGGAGGTTCTCAATTTTATACACATGTATATACGTAATTATGCAGAATACGCCTTGCACGATACATTGCGTAATCGGACTGGAACTTTGGAGCCTAAAGCGACCACAAACAACACAACTGTCGCACTTTTGCTTTCGCACTTTCTGTCTGGTCATGTGGCTCCACGGCGCTTTTTTCAAGGCCGTTGGACTGGCGTCATTGCCATGGTGGCCCTTCGATAAAAAATGCAGTAGGCGTGGGGGGAAAGAACCCCAGACAAATGCCACTTCTACTTTATTTCAAACTACATGAAAGATAGAACCACGCATGCACCAAACCAAACAAATTCTGCCCGGTTATATACTACGAAAGAGCCAAAGTTTTCGAACATCCGAAAAGTTATATTAGCATGAAGTATTAGAAAGTTCATCTTTTCGCGCTACTACGAAACACATTCGATAACGTTTCGCGAACATGGACAATTTCAGCAGAGAATAAGCGTTCAGTTCTTCGGCCTCCTAACCCTTACAGCGGCGCTCGTTGCAGTCTGAAACGCCTCTCGTGCGCCATTCTCCGCCCTCTCGAAGCACTCGAGGTACCCGTGTAGTCATTCACGTCGGGCGTGTCACGACACCTCGGCGTAGGAGTGACGTGCATGATTGCCCGGTGCGCGATGATTGCCCGTCGATGTCGTGCTCGACGTTGTGTCTCTCCGCTGGCGGACGTCGGCTCTTGCTGTGCCAGCCTTTGTGGCAAAGAGGTTGTGCGCCTGCCAATTAGGAAGTGAGCCGGGGTCAGAGGAGAGAGGTCTTCAGCATCTCCTGCTAACGGCGTCAACGGACGGCTGTGGACCGCCGCCTATACTTTGCAGAGAACCGTCTCAATCTCTTCCGGGGAAGGTCGACTACGTCCAAGAGACCTCCAGAGCGTTTCTTTTGTGATCCTTATGAGCCGTTCCCACCATCACCCTACCACGGTGCCCTTTCAACGCTACCTTCCACTGAATTCGGCGGCCGCTGCAGAAGTCGAGGACCGCGGCCTCAGACATGGTGTGGAGAGACCTGGCGCAGTGGTGGAAGGTAAGGGCGTTGTCGGAGTATGTCGTTGTTGGAACTCCACGCCGGGATATAAAGCGTCTCAAAGCCAGCAGAAACCTTGATGCTGTCATACTGGATGAGAGCTCCAGGTGAATGGCCCGTGTGACGGCGCAAGAAAACACGACGATGTAAGCTTTCTCATATCCCGGATGCGACGACTGGCAGCATAAGGGTCCACAGAAGTTAATGCCAACCATGGAAAAGGGGTCAGCTTCGGTAATCCAATCTCGGGGCAGAGGGGCGACCGGCGCTGTTTCGGCCTTGAGCCTACGTCGGCGGCATGGCAGGCAAGCATGTAGAACACTTTTCATAACCTGAAAGCCCTTCAATATCCAAAAGTTCTCCCGAAGTTCAGCGAGTGTTAGATCTACACCGGAGTAGATCAACCGCTCATGCATGGCTGCTATTACGAGACGCGGGAAGTCCCCTCTGTTCGGCAAAACGACTGGATGACGGACGTTCATCGGGGACTACAGTTCTTGCAGGCGGCCCCCGACTCGGATAAGCCCATCTTCGTCGATGAATGGGCGAAGCAGCGATAGGCGGGTCGTCGCCCTACTGGGTTGGTTACTTGCCAAAGCCTCGAACTCCTCAGAAAAGGCTTCTCTCTGAACATGGCGAATCCAATAGTTCTCTGCTTGAGCGAACTCTTCCGTCATCAGCGGCCCGGCTGTCGACTGTCTACCTGTAGACGCGTTGTTGGTGAAGCGGCGAACGCAGGCGGTTACCCGGAGCAATCGGGGGGAGTATTTGCTGTACCGGTTAATTTGAAGCAAAGGCTCAGGATGCACGCTGCCGATTGCACAAGCAGCTTTTCGAACGGCTTGCCCCTCGTCGTTCTCGCCTAAGATTTCGAAATGTTCCACTGGCCATGACTCTTCAGGCAAAGCAAGCCACGGCGGCCCGCACCACCAAAGTTGAGAATTTCTGAGAGCGGATGCTGGTAAACCGCGTGTGAGAAGGTCAGCAGGGTTGCCTTTGCTTCGGCAGTGTTGCGAAAGGTGACCCTCCGTCAGCCGCTGTATCTCTTCGACGCGGTTTTTGATGAAAGGTGGCCATGGACTAGGAGCTGCGGAAATCCAAGAGAGAGCAATTTGGGCGTCCGTCCAGAAGTACAGTTTCGCGGTGGCTCAACACGGAACCTCCCTCAGATAGTTACACAGCCTCGCTGCAACGAGGCATGCCACCAACTCAAGTCGTGGAAGGGTCATGGTGTTGATGGGTGCTATGCGGCTCTCGCTCATGAGGAGGTTCGTTTCATACGAATTACCGTGATCTGAGTGGTGGCGAACGTATACAGCTGTTCCATATGCTCTGGGACTAGCATCGGCGAAAAAATGCAACTCCATGGCATCCCTGCGATCACCGTTCCTGATGCACATCTGTCGTGGCATTCGGATTCCCTCTACATCAGGGATCTCACTGCACAAGGAGTTCCAGGCAGTACGTTGCGCCGGCGGCAAGAGTTCATCCCAAGGGTGGTTAAGCTTCCACAAGTCTTGGCAAATCAGCTTGGCACGCACTGAATATGGGGTCACAAAGCCGAGGAGATCGTAAAGTCTGGCAAGTGACTGCAACATTGTTCTCTTCGTTGCCGTCTTCGTCGAAATGAAGGCCGCAATCTTGTTGGTGCTCACCACTATTGCGTCGTCCGATCTGTCCCATGGGAGCCCAAGGACCTTCATTTTATTCGGCTCACCCCCATCGGTCTCGAAGGCAATTCCATCGGCAACAAACTGGTCTCGCAAAGTTGATGCGTTGGATGCCCACTTGCGTAATTCCATGCCTGCATCGGTCATGATGGTTTTCGCTTCCGTGTAGATTTTGTGCGCTGCTGCCTCATTGTCGACACCCACGACCAAATTATCCACATAGAAAGAACGAAGAAGGCTTGCCACCGTGTCCGGGAACCACTCTTTGAGCGCCAGCAGATGATGACGACGGGTGGCTGCCAGCAGGAACGGGCTGGAGGAGGCGCCGAATGGCACCCTTGTCATTTGCCACCTTACAATAGGCGGAAATGGTTCATTCTCATTTGGAAGGCGCTCAATCCATAGGAACCGCAGGGCGCATCTGTCTTCTTCCCGCATCACCATTTGCAAATATGCCTTCTTTATGTCGTTTACTAGCGCCACGCGCTGACCTGAAAAACCAGAAGAAGTCGTAGAATTTCCGCATCCTACTTGAGTCCCTTTAGGAGCACGTTATTTAGTGAAGGATGGCCCGGTGCGTGTGACGAGGCGTCGAAGACGACGCGAAGTTTAGTAGTGACTGCATCTTGTCGGACCACTCCATGATGCGACATGTAATATGTATTCGGCGTCCCGCGTGTTCATTGAGTGGGTACTCGCTCAGCATGGCCCTCGTCGAAATAATCACGTATTGTCTTGTCATACTGTGACAACAAGTCCGGTCGGCTGCGGAAATGCCTCAGCTGCATGTGCAATCGCTGCTCCGCAAGTGCATAGTTGTCTTGGTGGGCCTCCAGTCCTGGCTCTTGAATCAGGAGTGGAACTTCGTAGCGCCCGTCCTGCTTGCGGATTTCCCGTTCAAACTGCTTCGTCGCCTCAGCGTCTAGCCCAAGACCTTCTGGCGTTTCCTTGATGCCAATGGCTTTTAAGCACCACAGATCTGACGGGTCCGTCTCGTCGGAGTTGCTTTCCAGTGGATCTGCGAGAGCGATGAACATTGCGCAGGATGGTTCGGATGCGCCATGGCTGCCGTTGTCAAGGTCGGATCCCTGTACAGTCCACCCGAAGATTGTTTCGGCTGCCGTGAGGTGAGGGGTCAGGCGAGATATTATTCCCGGCGACACCTTCCAGTACGAGTCGGAGCCAATGTGGATGTTGACTCGATCCTCCATGTGGGTGTCTGCCAAGCGAACGTCTGCAGCAGTCAGGTTGCGTCCTGCCATCTTACTCAGGACTTCTGCGTTTACAGGTGGACTTGTCACCGCGCAAATTTCAGGGACCTCCAAAGCCTCGATGGTGATGCGTATCCCATTGTGATGACTCTTCATATTGATTGCAACGCGATTGCATCGCACGGATGACCTCGGACGGGAGTCTCCGAAAGTAACGAGCGACAAGTCCTCGACACCCCGAACTGGGCAACGCAATGTGCGTGACAGGTCCCGCCGAATAAACGTGCGCTGACGGCCGGAATCCAACAGTATGCGGACTAGCAGCTTGTGGCTGGCTCCAATCGCCCACGCCCTCCCGGTTTGCAGGTAGATCCGGGCCGCGCTGCAGTCCCCAGACGACGCGGACGTGACGCTAGGAGTTGCCTGTACGTCGTTCCGCGCACTGGCTTGTCCCGCTCCGGCCGTTGGAACTCGTCTATTTACAGCTGCCTCCGGCGGGTGTGCTATGTCGCAGAGAACTCTGAGATGCCCATGGGAGCAACGGACGCAAACCAACGACCATGACACTCTGCAGCACCGGGCAAAGTGACCCTTCGAGCCGCAACGGAAGCAGCGTCCAACGGTTTTTACCTTGCGTTGCTTTTCTTGAGGCGACATCTGTACCGTGCACTCTGCTATACGGTGGTCTGCTGCAAATAGAGGGCGCTGCCGCTGTGATGGTTGTGACCGTGGTTCTGCCCTCGTCAGAGCCAGCGAAGCACCTGCTGGCACGGCCGCTCGATGGAAACTAGGTCCGGCCTGCCGAACGCGCCTCTCCGCCGGTGACGGCGTTAGTTTCCCTTTCCGCCGCAGCGTCAGTCGTGGCGCTAATCATCGGTGAAAGAAGAGCGGCGGCTGCCGGCCGCGGTCACGGTTTCAATGCGGTGTAAGTTGTTCATGACTGCACCGACGGCAGAAGTCAGCATCTATATAATTTATAATAATATGCGGTGATACGTGAGGGGGAAACTCACAATATAGGCGTCACGTACTAACTATTATTTCAGAAGTAGGCACAGCGCTAAATTTGTTTTCCTTTTAGCGCGCCGCATGCGACATTATCATGTGGCGCATTGACAAAGTCGAGCGCAATAGGCGGATTTCTTTCTAAAGACTTTCCCAAGGCTTTCAGGAATATTATTTGGCGTGGCAAGCTAGTCTGAGCAACCGCATTTATTTATAACAAAAGACGTTATAACTTGCGCGTACGTAAAAATTACGTAAACGTTTTATGCTGCGCCGTACACGCCCATTTCTCAATGCGCGTTTGACAAATGTGACTGGATATTTTCACACCTTGATTTAACTGCGTTTTCAAAGGGAACTGGAATAATCTTAATACCTTTCAGGGTCCATTGGCCCATTTCTTTTGGAAATATTGTTAGACTGCGCGTTAGGTTACAGAGTACACAAAATTATGGAGGACACACGAATAAAGTGGACACGGTGAACGCAACTATGAACTGATTAATTGCAACAAGAGCACTATTTACATGGGAACCAAAACTCGGAAAGGATGCAGTTGGAATGGGGTAAAACTGTGGCAGTCGTTCTTTGATTTACACTAGTTGCAAAAAGTAATATACAGTTGAAAGGTACTTGAAGTTAAATCGCTGGGACATCAAGGATAAATTTAATACACCATTTAAAGGGGGATTTATTGGGTTTGTCAGAAAATATGTAAGTCCTCTTCGCCTATGGCTCACCGGCCATCAGCTTTACAAGCGGAAAACCTTTGGCGAGAAATGTTTTCGCGAAAGCTTCAGTGAATTCACCACAGAGCTATTAACGTCGCCAGCCCAGGTGGCAAGAAGCAGCCTCAATAGCCTTTTCAAGACCATTTCGCACAGCTCATGACAGTGGTACGGGTTCCTGTTGATGGCGCACCACATCAGCGGACAGTCTGCGAGGTGTGGGAATACGGTGTCTGAAAGGAGCTTACAAATTTGTCTGCTGTGTCGAACTGCCTGTACAGCGCGGTCCTCCTCGAACTTCTTCACTTGTTCGCGAAATTCGTCGCAGCGTTTTTTCAGTTTTTGTAGTTTTTCGTTTAGTCTGTTTTCTTTCATTTTAAGGCGGCGGGCATTTCTCTTGGTGTTATCGAAAACGCCTGCCAGATCGAACCAAGTCTGGCATTCTCGAGTCTCAAAATTACGTTGGCCGCATGATAGCATGTCCGTGAGAGCGTACAGGATTGTGTCTTCCTCTGCCGGTGAGTGCGGTTGATCTCTTTCTTCATTCCCAGTTAGGTCCAGAATTGAACGTTCAATCGTTTAATATTATGCAGCCATTGTGCTCACTTGCTCTTCACTGCTTGCTTGAGATGACGGCGCACACGCCTCGAGCGGCGGCCGAACAAGCGCCCTCCTTCTTTTCGGGCTTCCCGGCTGCATGTACGTTGGGTAAGACGGGAATCTTGTCGGCACAGCTGTTGGTAGCAAGAACTTGCGCTTCAATCCCACCTTGTAGTCATCCTCTTTGAAGTGCAGCGAGCAAACGACTGATCGGGAGCTTGGTTTCCATTGGCTGCCCTTGTCGATACCTTGACGGGAGATGTTGTGCAGCCAGGCGTCACGGAGTTGCTCTTTGGCCGGAAACTCGTGGTAGCAGACGTCCGAGGTTTTCGAGGAATTCGACTTGCAGCGCGGCACGCAGCAGTACTTAGGCATTTCATAGCGTGAAGCACACTAGTACGTTATATTAAGCGCGCAATGCGCGGAAGTATGCGAAACGAAAAGCTCAAAGCGCTCACGCGAGCTTCAACACTCCCGCCACTGCTGCTTTTCGCGCCCAAACCGTAGTCTGCGCTAGGGTGCCTGGATGTTCCTCCTCGCCGCCCCTCCGTGACGGGTGGAGACAACTGCGTCGTCTGCTACGGAAACCGCCATGTTGATTCCCGCCGCTGGGGCAGCGCGCTGCAAGCACGGGGATGTCCTATCGGATTCTTATATGCACACGCATTCCGTGGCCACAAACCGCTTCCAGAGGGAAGGAGAACTTATTTGTGGGCTTGTTTGTACGTCTTAACAGTGAAAACACTGCGCTAGCTAAGTCGACAAGACGAAATAGCGGGAGAAACACGGCACACAGAGGCGCATCCGTGCCTACCGCCTATACGTGCGTCTCCTACTTTTTTGTTTTGTAAACTGAAGTCAGCGCAATGTCTCTACACTTTTAAATGTAACACGCATAATAATGCATCAATGAGGCTCGCTTCTTGATCGTTAGTTTTGGCGTTAAATCTCATCTGCGAAAAAGTTGTGTCTTATATAAGTGCGTTCGACCGGCAATGTACTGTGAAAAGACTTCGCGGGAGAGGTATGTTACATGAATCGCCCTGTTCTTCCACTAAGTCTGTCTGATTTCGCAGTTAACTGATATTAATCATGAGCCTTCTTTGCCGAAAATCATAGCCGCAAAAAGCATACCTTGTATATGCAAGATAATGCGCAAATGGCGAAGCGAGGACTCAGTTGTTGTAGTAGTGTATGTAGTTGTATCTCCAAGGGGAAAACAAAAGCTAAAAGTGAGTGGACGAAATAGCAGAGGCTTATCTAAAGCACCGCGGTTAACACATAAAAAAAAAGAAAAATCTGCCAAGAAGCACCAAATGTAAACGCTTTATAAATGAACAAAAATGCCTAATCGGCGAAGCCATTTAATAGGTACAGTAAATAGTGGCGCAGCATGCAGAAGTTAATTTTGGGTGAGGGGGTAGACCTTAGAGCTGTGCACGGGCCGAAATTTCTAGGCCCGGCCCGACCCGCCCCGATAGAGACACAGCCCGGGCCCGGCCCGGGCCCGGCCCGGGCCCGAAAAATTCATAAAAATTGAGCCCGGCCCGAGCCCGACGAATATTTAAAATCTGAGCGCGAGCCCGGCCCGAGCCCGCCAGAGTGTTGTTAAATATCATCCCTAGTCCGACAGGATATTAACATGAACTTGAAGATGTTTGTTGTTAACCTAAAAAGCGTAAGCACAAAGCGAATACGACTGTCTAAGATTTAAATTTCCTTTAAACTTGGACCGAACTTTGTACAACTTATCCTCACTTAGAAGCTTTTTTTTTTTTTTTTCGGTAGCCGTGTAACTTCATTTGCCAGCCTTCGAAATCAAGGCACACTCGAGGATACCTTAAATGATTCCGAGTAAGGTGATTTTTTTTTTATTATTGTAATTCTTCAACAGATATTGCACCTTGCGTTCTTCCATTCCTTGCTGAAATTTTTGTCTTTCCCTCTAGTTACGTTGGCAGCATGATTTTATCTGCGCTTCAGTTCTTTCTTGCCTTTAGTCATGGCTCTAAAGAAATTCTTGCCCGAAATAATTATGGGCTCTGCTTAGAAAATTGGTTCTCCAAACTCTGCACACACTGCGAAATCCAGGCCAGGTTTGTTCTGTTTGTTTTAGTTTGAAAAGGAGAGAGCAAATACAATCATGTTGTAGTCGGTGGCTGGAGTGTCCTCGTTTCCTGGCCCGCTCTCTCCCACTAAGCTGATGGTTTGATGATTGTAGGGTTTAACGCGCCGACGCAACGCAGTCGATGAGGTGCGCCGTAGTGGAGGGCTCCGGATTAATTTTGACCACCTGGGGATCCAACGCGAGCCGAAATCTCGTACACACGGGCGTTTCTGCTTTTCGCTTCCATCAGAAAAGCGGCCGCCGCGGCCGGGAATGGAACCCGCGACCTCGTGCTCAGCAGCACGAACTAAGCTGGTGGGACCCAGACGTTTCTTTTATTGATGTGAAGGCTTTCTAAGTGCAATCGTTTTTTTATCATATCTTTTAACGGCGCGGTAGTGAATCAGCACTTCCTTTTTTTTTTTCACTTTACCGGAAATATCAAAAAACTTTCTCTTGCCAACAATTTAGAATTTGCTGCACAGGATAGCCGTGCCTCAGGAACTGCCCGGGCCGGATCGGACCGGCCCGGCCCGACAAAATTTTTGGTTCAAGCCCGAGTCCGGCCCGGGCCCGAAATATTGCATGCTACCCGGCCCGAGCCCGGCCCGCGGGTCGGGCCGAGCTCGGGCTTTCGGGCCGGCCCGGGCCCGTGCACAGCTTTAGTCAACCTACCTCCAAAAATGGAGGAGGGGAACTTGTAAGAAAACTATCAGAAAAAAGAAAAATTGATTCACAATTAAAAGTAAAAGAAAACTATCAGAAAAAAGAAAAATTGATTCACAATTAAAAGTAAAAGGATTGGGGATCATTTGGTAAAAAGTTAAAACAAACACAACCAAACAAAGCGAGAAGTCATGAAATATAATTCAAGGGGAACTGATTACAACAGAAAGTCTCCCAGTTTGCTACACACAGCCACATCTCGTTATAATACTCAAAATGATGCAATGAAATCCCAAAAGTACGTGTCTGGTTCAGCACCTTCACTTGATCAATTAAAAATATTGCGCAAGATACCACCACAGAAACATTCGCCAACATTCGCCAACCATTCCTGCAGTCGTTTGTGCACAGAGGCACGCAGCAACCAGGCATTTTGAGCCGCTAATCGCGGCCAGACAGTTACAGCACGTCGGCCGCTGCACAATTCGGCGGTTCCGCCGCAGTAGCGGGGCTCGTAATGGCGGTCGAGGCGGCGAGGGACCCTGCAAAGAATGTCTCCAGCCTTCACGTAGGGGCGGGCGAGGAGGAACATCCAGGCACCCTAGTCTGCGCTGATACATGGCGCCCCACTGCGAGTACAAGCGGCAACCGTAAGCTTCGCTTTCATGACCTCGCTCGTCGCCCACGCGCGATGGTGCAAGCCGCATTAATCCTTCCGACCACGGCTGCTCGATGGATCCCATCGAGGGGCCGTGTTCCAACCGTGTTGCTTGCCCGGGTTATTCCGGTTCCACTCTCCTGAAGTTAACATGTACGGATTACTAACACTGGAAGCTGAGCTAATTCGTTGCTGTTCTCCTGAAGTTAACATGTACGGATTACTAAAACTGGAAGCTGAGCTAATTCGTTGCTGTTCAGAATGAAACACGACAAGCAGTGCAAATGCTAGACGACATAGAATCACGCAGAAATACACAAGTTCTCACTCGCACGCAGTTTTTATTACATCTTTGAATACACACCCAAGCGGCCTTTCAGACTTCACACAACAAATTTCACACATACGGGACACTCGATCGCACATGCGAAATCAAACCACGATTCAAACGAAATACGGAAAGAAGAAAGCAAACCACAAACACATTACCGATAGCACGCAGGTGTTTCTCTAGCAATTAAAACAATCAGGTTCGCAGCGCATCTCAGCATTTTACGTCCCTGTTTAACGAGTAAATAACTGGTTTACTAAGTGATGTGGCCAACTATTTCTCCGCATTTGGGGACACGTAGTTCGGGGCAAAATTACCGTTCCTGAATTCAAACATGAGACAGCCCTGGTGTTGCTGAGCCTGTGCTTGGCCATGTTAAAACACGGCCGTTTTAACATTGTCCTTCAATTAGCATATGGTGAATGGCAGCTTAATAGAATTTTATTTTCCAGCACAAACGGGCTGCAGTGTTCAAACCGAATTGGCATTGTAACATCTACAGTCATATTCCCGAACATCGCGGGAACTGGGTCGCGGGAGCGGTCGCATCGCTTTCGTCCTTTTAAACCGCGAGCAAGAATTACTTACCGCCGTCAAACAGATGAAATTCTTAGATGTTGAAGGCATGTCTTTGCCGTAAATTGTGGTGTTATTATTTTCCAGATACGCAGGTTACAACGCGAGTGAACGACGTTTGAAGGAATGATGACCGTCGGTATTCCGTAGGCGCCCCGAAGCGACCGCCGCGGGAGCTGTCACCGATGCGTGGCGCCCCCGCCGAAAGTAGCGGCGGCCACTGACAACTCCGCTCTCACGCCGCCGCCCATTGCCGGCGCGTGAATGAGCAGGCCGGACCTAGTTTCCATCGAGCGGCCGTGCTGCTGGTAAGGCAGCAGGTGATGGAAGGCCTGAATCGGAAGCTGGCGCCTCGCGCTTTCCTTGAGGGCGCCGATCTGGAACCCTGGGATGGTCGAAGTGGCCTTCCTCGCGGACTTCCAGCTGGATGCGCAGGAAGTCCAGTATCTCGGCCACTTGCTTCGCCCTTCCGACGAGTTGGCTCTTTCGCTCACCTGCCTGGCGCTTTGGGATGAGCTGCCTGCTATGTCCGACGAGGATGTCTCCTTAACCCTCTGCCGGTACAGGATCCCGAGGTCGGGTGGCAGGGCCTTCATCAGTACACGATGGAGGACCACCGCGTACTCCGTCGCCGCCACCCCCAGACCCTTCAGGGCGTTTACAGGGAAGGATATCTGGTCGTAGAGGTCTCGGAGTTTCTCGACCTCTGCAGAGCTCTGCACGGGGGCCAAGGAGAGCAAGCTGTCAATGTGGTCCTCAACGAGCAGGTCGGCCCGGCCAAATCGGGCGGTGAGGGTGCTTATAGCCACGTCGTAGTTGGCCTCCGCGAGTCGGATCCCTTCGATTGCAGCCTTCGCCTTGCCATTCAAGTAAGATGTCAAATACTTGAATTTCTCGATGCGAGCCAAGGCGGGATTGCTGTGAATGGTGGCATCGAAATGGTCCCAAAACGCTTGCCAGCTCCGCCGGTCGCCCGAAATTGCCGGGATGTGCAGCTTGGGCAGCGCGCCGAAGCGCGTGCTGGTGATAACGGCAGGGACCGCCGGCTGACGCAGGGTGGCGCCCGAGGCCTCGTTCGGGCGATCTCCCGTTCCCAAATCCCCAGCGACCGCGTGTGGAGTATCCGCGGGCCTTGTGGCAAACTAGACACGCGCCCGAATGTCCACCACCTTGGCGTCACAATCCAACGAGGCAACCAGATCTGCCTCTAAGTCCTCCTCGCTGAGGCCCTCCTGAATCTTCTGGTCGAGAGCCTTCATCTCCCCATACCTCATGTTGACGAGGTTCAGAGGCCCTTGAAAAGCAACAGCAGGCGTGGCCGGATCCAGAAGCAGGGATTCAATGGTGGCAGTTCCTTTGCTTATAGCGGCCCGAGCCGCACCACGGTGGCGGCGAACCTTGTTCATGGCTGGGGACTCGCGAAAACCAGGCGACCGGGTGTCCTCGGCACGAGCAGCAGCCGCGGAGAGCATTCGATGACGAGGCCCGCGGAATCACGCAGCCTCCTGGGAACCCAAGCCTCGGGTCCTCGACCTCCGCGCCGCGTCAGGTCAGGTCTTCTCGTGGCCTCAGTCTCCCGGGTTTAACGGCACCAGAATGTCGCGGATCGCGACGTAAGAAAGCAGCCTGATAGCCGGTCGCCCGTTCGATGGGCTAGTCACGCGGAACTGTCTGAGCGCGAGGCGCGAGCTGGGCCCGTGCCCCCGTTCCCGCGCAGCTGCCTCTTTATTGCTATCATCATTGTCGTAACTCAACAGTTACCTCACCCATCAGCACCCACTCGCTTAATGGGGGCAGCACGGTTTCCTCTGGGAGGCGTATGGGCGCGCCTCCCAGAGGATTGACACTTTAGTTGAAGTTGCTGCAAGGATCCGCCACAATGTGCAAACTATAGGAAGCTAAAGTTTAGCACCAAAAACAAAACCTAGCCGATTCCGAAGACAGGTGAAAGTGCCGATAGAGTCAGCCGCACTAGTTTTATTTCCACTTTTCATTTGGCGCGAGGCTACGGCAAGGTTCCATAGCTAGCCGTTACGCAGCCTTTATTCAACCCATGGGAACCTAGCGTCTCAAGGTTTTGAATTTTGGGCTAAAAAACACACCCCATTGTTTTAAACCCCAACGCGCCAAGTGTCACAGGGGTTCAACGACTTTGCGTCGCCCTGTGTAGGCGACGTTGCTATCTATTCCGGCTCGGGGCCACAGCCTCGTGGCAGCAGCATCTCCCCATTCCTCGATTATCCAGTTGTGCCGGCCATTACATTCGAGTAAAACGGCAATAAAAAACTCATTGGGGAATTGAAACCTATGTTATCCGCGGAATTGACGGTATCAATTCAAAGAAATTTAAAAACACGCAGTCAACAACAAGCATTATTCTTTCTTGCATATTTCAGCAGTCCATTTCCTGCGGAGTAGTGCCGGAGAACTGCAAGCTTGGTAAGGTCGTTCCTGTCGCAAGAATAGGTATTTCATTTTGCCGTAGTAATTATCTCCTCATTTTCATAACAAGTTTCTGCTCTAAATTAATGGGACGCAATCTATTCCCACATCGTAATTTTTCTACGTTGAGTACAATTTTTAAATCCTAACCAACGCAGTCTTCAAAAATAACTTGCACATGACACCAAACTCGGGTTGTTCATTAATGACCTCAGTTATCGTCTCATTAAATATTTACCTGCAGACACAATTCTTATTGATTTGGAAAAAGCCTTTGACACAGATCCCTGTAGCAGATTATTTTTGAAACTTTCTCGTTTTAACCTTACTCACCTTCTTTTTAATTGGATATGTGACTTCTTCACTAACCGTTAGTAGTTCGTTGTGCTAATAACCATCGGTCCACCCTATCCGCTGCAACCTCCGGCGTATTTCAAGGGACTGCTTTTGGCCCTCTATTATTCTTAATCTATATTAATGACCTCCATTATAATATAGCTTCTAATATTAGTTTATTCTCAATCGATTGTGTCAGTTATCACCCTGTTCACAATGCAAAAAACAATGTCATCTTACCGTATGATCTTGCTTTGATTCAAACAAGGTACGACAAACGGCTGGTGTCCCTCAACATAAAGTAAACTTGCGTCATTTCCTTTCACCGCGACAGTCTAGCTTATCCGTGAAACACTGCCTGTTTTATTCTGAAATTACAGTAGTTAATTCACGTAGTAAGTAGCTCGGCATCACTTTAACTTCAGATCTGACCTGGTCAACCCACCTAATAAACATTACTAATGACGCCAGCCGCGTTCTTGGCTATCTCCGAAGAAACTTGCCTCTAGCTTCGCCTTCTGTTAAACTTTTAACTTATCCAGCACTAATCCGCCGGAAGCTAGAATATACATGTGCCACCTGGGATCCCCATGAAATCACTCTTTTTAAAACACTTCAATTCATTCAAAATCGCGCAACCAGATTAATTTATTTAGCCTGCTCTTATCATATCAGCGTCACGGAACTCAAAACTAAATCCAACATAGCTAACATTTTAACTTAGTCTCAGGCCGCTGAATTTGAAGACTAGGTTGTTTCATAGATTTTATTGTGCATTGCACCTAAAGCATGCTATCGCTCCAGCTCATCGTCTTTCATGCGGATCAGCTACTCGAAAGCTGTTTATCCGCCCCGTGGATGTTCATTGTTTGTCCAAACATCAATGGAATAAAAGGATATTTCTGCTGACCACGCCTGCAACGCCAATTTCAGAGCCACCAATCAAATCATTTGTTAGCGAACGGTCTATCCCTCATGTAACACCCCTCGGCTGGGGCCTTGAGGTATAAATAAATAAATAAATAAATAAATAAATAAATAAATAAATAAATAAATAAATAAATTAGTAAATAAATAAATAAATAAATAAATAAATAAATAAATAAATAAATAAATAAATAAATAAATAAATAAATAATCGCCTCACAGTCAAGGCATACCAAGGCCAGGTGTTGCGCGCTGAAGTAACGTTCCCTGGCGGATGTCATCGCCGATCCTACGCGGTTAAGACAGGGGTTATGCGAGACTTTCCCAGCCAACACGACAAACGGACATCAGATCCTTTTTAGGGAACACATTTTACTACAATAAATACATTACGAGGTACAATGAACTGGCTAGCCCTTTCACCAATAAAAAAAAACGAGCCGTTTATAGTCGAACAAGACGGGAAAAAGGAGAAAGCTTAGCTGCCCTTGAAAGATGCGCTAAATAGCCCCCCGATACGGAAATCGCCAGTATACTCGAAACCTTTTATAGTCCAATTTGCGACAGAAAGTCCAAACATAGTCCAAACTTTCTGTGCAAAAGCTGACGACAATGAGAATCACCTTGTATTGTGCGCAATGCGCAATCTGGCGATTTTGAAAGCGGAGTACCGCGCTTCCGAAAAATAGTGTGCTTTTCTTTTTTGGGCTGTGTAAAAACTGGCATGTCACCTCAAAATCTCGAAGTTTGTTGTAGAATTTGATTGCTGTTTTTCTTATATGGTTGAGCAGGATGCCTTCAAACAATGATCGCCCTTTACGCTGGAGTCTGGTCCTGCACCAGTATACATTTTAAGTGCCCTCCAAAAAGTGTAAACTGAATGTATGTGTATCTATAAAGAGTGTATCTAGTGGAGTTAGTTGCGTATTGGCGTCGAAACGAAAAGCCTGCTAAAGCTACACTGTGCATTTGTTTCCGCGCTTTCCAACGTTTCGGTTGTGTTTTTGTGTTGTTCTGACAATCGCTTGCCTGACCAAGTCAGTGGCGTTGCTGGGAAACAATTCTTCGTCCAGTGATATGGCCGGTTTAGGCTTAAGCATTGTGTCTTCAACAGAATCACCTTAAAGTAGCACAATGCCATTCGGCCTAGGCCTGCCGTCGAGCAACGTCAAGCACATCTCTTTAAGACCATACCTCCGGACGATGGTTGATGACCCTTGCGCAGCGGGATCTTTAAGCCCCATCGGAGAAGCTTTTATGAATCGAATTGTGTGTGCGTATTGACACGGTGCGCGAGCTTCGTTGGCGTACAGCCCAACAGTGCGCCGAGGTTTTTTCACGCGTAGCAGCAGTTCTGGTTAGAGAAGGGCAAGTTACGGCTGTCAAGTGACTTTGAAAAGGCCGCTTCACCATAACCGGCGGCGGCCTCATCGCTACCTGGGCTGTCATAGAATCATCTTGTGCCTCCCTGTCTATGGCAGCAGCAACTGACCCGACGGAGCACATCACGCGATTGGAATTTTGTATTAGTGCTATCTTATTAGCGATGCACCTCCTTCCATGTTGCCAGTTCTGTATTCGATAGGCGTACCGCAAGAATCTCCTCGACACAAAGGTGTGCAGGTCCTTGCTATCGCCACTCACTTCCGTCTAAAGTAAGTGCAACCTTTGTAGAGCTGGCGGCGAAGTTGGGATGATTATTCGCCTGGAACCGCCCACACTCCTTGTCGTTTTGAGGAATTTTGCAAAACTGCATCCTAAAACTGCGTATCACTGCGTTTTTAAGCCGCTGCCTTTAATTTTCTCCGAGAAATGTTTCGGCGTGTATTCCGTATATCACGTTGTGGTGTATCGATATGTTCTGCCTTGGGAATTTGAGTGTATGAAGGGAGGCCGAAAAACGTGTTATGTTCAGCACGACTATATAAATACGATCAGGAAATGGCGCTGTGTAACTTATTGGAAACATATTTCATCCAATTACTTTGGCCTGCCTGGTCGGGCTATAAAATAACTTTTACTATGGTGAAAATACAATTCCTCCCTAAAATAGTGCTGACGGATGCAGTGCATAGGCACACCTCCGGTGTCGCGCAAATTTCAAAGCCTCGGTGAAAAGTCTTCAGAGCCTCATTTGAAGCCTAAATAGACTCAAGTAGCAAGACTCTAGTTATTCCAGAGGACAAATGGTGTCTGCGATTTTTCTATTTTTACTTGTGTGTGCTGTCAAAAGCCACCCTACTTCATGCAATGTATTGCCAAATTGCTATCGATTTTCAAATAAACATTTTTTGCATGCTGTTCCAGACTACTTTTCACGCAACCACCCGCCTAGCTAATTTAATGCTATCCACAGTCCACCGAAATCTTATCACATCTCTTGTATGATTTTGTAATACACAGCTTCAATTCCTGATTTAAACACGTCTCCCTCTAGGGTTATAAATTGTCAACGTGCAGAAGGCCGCTTACAGCTGGCCGGACCGGGAGAATAATGTAATTCAGTAATGATTGCCCGTCCTGCTCCTTTGGATTTTGAGAGAATCTAGGCGATGGTGAGGGATCGCTTCTGTACGGCCACCCGGCCTGCCTTCTTTCTTGGCTCTCCTACCTCTATGGCGTTCACAATCTTCTACCAAAAACAATTTTGCTTGATTCTTTAAAGAAATGGCACGGATGCACCACAGCGTCAAATCTCTGTGAACTTGTCCATGGTACCTACCACTGTTAACTAACACGCTCGTCCAAAATAACAAAAACGATAACATTGTAATAACGATGAATTTGCAGAATAAAAACGATGAATTTGCAGAATTTGCTAGTTGCCTGCTAGCCGATTTTTCGCAGCGCTCCGTCGAGACTAATTGGTTGCTCTTCAAAAATAAAACCCATGACCTATTCATAAAATACGTGCCAACCATTACCGTCACCGAAAAAAGGCATCCCCATGGTTCACTGCCACGCTAAAATGAATCAACAATAAAAAGAAAAGACTTTTTAGATCAGCAAAACGATCTAATAACATTTGTGCATGGAACAACTACTACGCTGCGGAAAAAGCATTCAGTGCGCAGGGTATGAAAGAAAAATGTTCTTTTTATTCACAGACTTTGCCGGCTATGCTGACGAATAACCTGAAGAAATTTTGGAGCGTTATCAACCCTCACAATTCCCAACCACTGGCATTGTTTGATTATCATAACCTCCCGATCCCCGACAATGAAGCCGCCGAGCACCTTAATCATTTTTTCTCTTCCATGTTCACTATTGAACCTAACGGCAACTTACCTTCATTCCATCCTCGCGATTACGACATGATGCCGGACATCACGTTTTCTCAGCAGGGCATTGCTAAATTAATCGACACATTAAAGCTTACGTCTTCTTGTGGTGCCGATGGCATAAACGTTAAATTAAAAAACACAAAACCCATTGTCAGTGTGATATTATGTCATATTTTGCAGCAATCACTGTCATCAGGAGTGGTGCCGGAAGACTGGAAAGTGTGTAAGATTGTTCCAGTCCCTAAAAAGTGCCCTCCATCCCAGCCTAGCAGATATCGTCCCATCTCGCTCACCAGCATTTGCTCTAAACTAATGGAACATGTAATTTACTCTAACGTCGTCAAGTTCTTAAACCTCCACAACTTCTTTCATCATGGTCAGCATGGGCTTCGCTCAGGATTATCCTGCGACACGCAACTTGTTTCATTCTACAATGACATCAGTTCCAGCGTCGACCTAAATATACCACCGATGCCCTCTTTTTAGACTTCGAAAAAGCATTTGACAAAGTTCCGCATCAACGGCTACTCCTCAAACTTTCTTGCTTAAACATTAATACATCAACGTTCAATTGGATTCGTAGTTTTCTAACCAATCGGCAACAATTTGTGTACGCTAACAACCATTCATCTAACCACCTTCCCGTAATCTCTGGTGTGCCGCAGGGCACAGTACTCGGACCCCTACTTTTCCTAATTTAATAAATGACCTTCCAGCTAACATTTCATCAAATATTCGCCTGTTTGCAGATGACTGCGTCGTGTACCGTCCAATAAAAAACCCTACTGATATCGCTATACTTCAAAACGACCTTAACCTGATTGAGTCCTGGTGTAACGGCTGGTTAATGTCTTTAAACGTAAATACGACATCGCTAATATAATTCCACCGTAGGAAACATTATCAGCAAGCGACTTACACCATCTCCGGCTCCATAATCTTAACAGCAGAATCCTATAAATACCTCGGCGTAACATTCTCAAGCAACCTCACCTGGTCCACTCACGTTAACAACGTAGCAGCCTCCGCTAATCGTGCGCTGGGTTTACTTCGTACGAATTTAAAACTTGCTCCCTCATCAGTCAAGTTGTTAGCTTATACCACATTTGTTCGCCCTTAATTACAGTATGCATGCTCGGCATGGGACCCTCATCAATCTAATCTATCTAACTTACTCGAATTCGTACAAAATCGCGGAGCCCGGTTCATCTACTCTGTGTACTCTTACCATTCCAGCGTTTCCGAAATTAAAGCTCGTGGCCACCTCAACAACCTAGAATCACGTCATCATATATCCCGACTCTGCCTTTTTCACAAATTTTATCACGCTCCTTTTAACGTTCCAGCCATCTTGCCTGCTCATCGATTATCCAGCCGTACAAACCATCACCGAGCCGTTTAGGTGCCGCCAGCACAAACTACTGCTCATCGTCGCTCCTTTTTTGTTGCAACCGCCCGGGACTGGAACAACTTGCCTGCCTTCGCCATGCACCACTCCGACCCGCATCTATTCAAGACCGTTGTTGTATCGCTAATCTGTTGCTAATTATGCCCATCCCTCATGTAATACCCCGACTGGGGCCTTTGAGGTATACTAAATGATTAAATAAATAAATAAATAAATAAAAAACTTCTGGCAGATATATTGCACACTGTGTCCATTGAATCTTCGCAAGGCATTGTTCATAGCGAACTACGCGACTCCGCGTTTTATATTATTTGAAGGCGCGGAACAACGCAAGGGTGATATTTCTAGGTACCCTTGACTATATTGCTTTCTCCTTTGCGAAACCTTGTGTGCCCAAGGCGATATCAACCTTCGAGAGTAAAATCTACCGATTGGAAGCCGCAGGGTTGCCGGGTGCCACGATTGCAGCATACTCATAAAAGGCTTTTCGGGCAACCTTTTGAACGGAAGAAAAGACAAGCTAGAAAGGAGACTGCTTTTTCAATTAGCAGTCTAAAAATAGGTTTCTTCTCCTTCATCTCGGATCGTCGCTGCATCCGCATGCACCGTGAATCTTGCAAAAGACCTCTATATTTTGACTTCTACCGAAGAACGCAAGTCTCTGGCGCTATATGAATATTAAAAGTTACTATCGTTTAACATGGGGTGATACTTTGCTTTCACTGTTTAAATTGTTAGCAGTTATCCAACTTATTCCGCGGGAGGCAAACATTTTACTCTTTGGAATACGTACATAGAGAGTATTCTCTTGTCTGTTAGTTTTGATTTCACAAAGAGCAGTGCGGATGAAATCTAGTGCAAAAATCCTTCCCTCTGTGCACAAGGGGCTTGACTACGCAACAATAACTGCCGTTTCGACAAAACTCATCTTCAACATCTCAAGAAGACCAAATATGAACGTCCTCATAAACCTTGTAAAATCTCCTGGTCCCGTATGTGGCCCTCTGTTCGTATTGACCACTTTTGTAGATTCCGTAATATTTGCGCTAAAGTGAGACAACGGCCACTGTTTTCTTGCGGGTATACCCTTCTATGTGCTTGATAGCTGAGTAATTGGTTAATGGAAGCATTTATTTCTTGACGCATATCTACCACGCCCGCTGGGTGACAGCACGTGTGAAAACGCACGTTTGCAGCAGCCAAGATTGCAACGTTTCACTTCCAAAGAACAACTGCAGAGAGTGTAGGGTAAGAACCAAAGCTTCATCCAAATGTTGTAATGCAATGTCTTACAAAATTTAGTTGTATCTCGTAAACTGATGCCCAATGACAGAAAGACGTAGCCTTTGAATGGGTCATCATCATCATCATCATCATCATCATCTATGCCCACTGCAGGGCGAAGGCCTCTTCCATGGATCTCCAATTATCCCAGTACTGTGCTAACTGCGACCAATTTATCCCCGCATACTTCTTCATCTTATCTGCCCATCTAACTTTCCGTTGCTCTCTGCTGCACTTGCCTTCTCTAGGGATCCACTACGTCACCATTAATGACCAACGGTTATCTTGCCTTTGCATTACATTCCCTGCCCACATCCACTTCTTCTTAATTTTTACTAATATGTCCATAACATGCGTTTGTTCCCTGACCCACTCTGCCCTCTTCTCTTTCCTTAATGTTACACCTATCATCTTACGTTCCATTGTTCGCTGGGTCGTCCTTAATTTATGTTAAACCATTTTAGTGAGCCCCCAGATTTCTTCCCCGTAGCTGAGTACCGGTAATATGCAGCTGTCATACACTTTCTTCTTCAGGGACAATGGTAGGCTGCCATTCATTATCTGAGAATGTCTGCCGAATGCAGTCCAGCACATTATTATCCCTCTAATTATCTCTGCTTCATGGTTGGGATCCGGGGTAACTGCTTGGCCTAAGTCGATCTACTCGCTAACCACTTCCTCTGCCTCACCACCTATCTCAAACCGCTGTGCTCTCCAGAGGTTATTAGCCATTACTCTAGTTTTCTGCCTACTAACTTTCAGGCCCACGATTCTACTCTGTCTCTCCAGTGTGGTAATCAAGCTTTGCAATTCGTCCCCCGAGTTACTTAGCAACACAACGACATCACCAAATCTGAGGTGACTATTCTCTATTAACCCTCAATCCCAGCTCTCCCCAATCCAATGTTTCAATGGGTACTGGTTGGCAACGTTATACATCAAAGCTTAATGTAGGCATAACATCGTACGCTTATGCCTAGAGGCATGTACCCATGACGGCGATTCTGCGGGCGTGCTAGGTTACTTTATGCTCGTGCGTCAAGCAGCAGGTATGTATCGACATCGATTTTTGCTTACGTTGGGCCATCGGGCGACTACGTCGTTGCCTCCCTCTATATGTACGTAAAAAGTAAAACCAGCAACTATTTCAAGCTTTCAGTTGATTTATAACGGCGTGGTGGGTTTTGTGGTAAAATGTTACCGGTTTTGCAGTTAAAATTCTACAAACACTCATTTTACTGACAGCGTTTGAAGGTGTTAGCATCTGTGCGGGTGGAGTGTTTTGAGCTTGTTGGAGTGGTGGAGAAATACAGATTTTTGCAGCCGTACTGTCGCAGCCGCCATCTTCTCGGCGGTGAAAACAGCACAAAATTCACAAAGCCGCAGTGATTGCGGCGGTTCGCCCCCTAGGCTGACGTTACTGACTGGAGAAAATTCTGCCGCCGAAATGTTCGGTTTAATTTAAGTTCGTTTAATTTAAGTTAGGTTTAGTTTAAAAGTTCGGTTTAACCAGCCACTTCCGCGGTCAAGTGAGTGGTAGGCTTCACCAGTGCGCTGACGCGGCGATTTGTATCCTAGGCTGCACATCTGTAAAACGCCGTTTGTTCTTCCGCATTCGCTAGTCGCGCAGCCTATATGGTAATATATATCTGTCGTACCACTGCCTCATCTCGTCAAGGCCTCAGTGTGAGAAATGAAGCGATCCCACCCTGCACTACAAACAATCGCAAGAAAATAATTTTATTTATTTTATTTATTTATTCAATACTGCAGGCTTGACAGCCCAAGCAAGAGTGGGTAAGAAACGTACAAAATACAAGAATACTTGAGTCACAATTGTGTAGGGAATAATAAAGGTAAAAACAAAAAAAAGGACTGAAATGATAGGGATAAAGAAGCAAATAGGTAAAGGGATAAAAGGAGAAGGAGGACGAACAAAAGAGATGGGAAAGAAAAGTTTTAATATCAGAAACCACATCGGTATGGAAGATATTAGGTTGTAAGCGAGATTTTATTACTTTAATATAGGAAACTTGTAAAGCATGCGTTCGTCATCTTGAGACCTGGCGTCGTGCCTTCGTCCTCCAAAACTACGGAGTTTTCGAGTGCAGTTAATTAGATGTTGATCCTCATCTTGCCAAATTTGTTGAAATATGCTCAAGGCTGAGTTAGGCCAAGTGCAATGACGAGTTAAGTACGTACCTTGTTGATGCTCACCCTAATGTTCACTGCATGGGTGTGTTACACACTACAGGGATCCTTCCAAGCTAAAGGCCGTCTAACTCAAAACTCCCCTAGGTTCATTGAGCTGATTGTATAACCCTTGTGTTTTGTTCTGTTGGTTTATGTGTGATTATTTTGCTTTGATATGTCACATTAAGGAAGATTTTTGGGGAGAGTTTCTCACCACGGTGGCTTCTCGGCCTGATCTCTTTATTATGCCCATTCTCTCTTCAACTTATGTTCAGCATCCCACGCTCGCTGAATGACAACGTCAGTTCTACTAGCAGCGTACATTGATAGATCTTTTTAACCATTTGTTCTCGTGTCTTTCTTGATTCTTCTTTGTTGTGAACCTCTGGCTTACTTTTTTCATTGTTCTTTCCTGATATACTATCAATTTTTTCCTTCCTTTTGATTTGAAGGGCCCATTCTCCCATACGTAATTCGTTCGTGCATTACCTAACAAATAAATGAAACAAGAAACTAAGCTAGTGGACATTCCTCTAGATAGTTAATATATATATATTTGTATTGTTTTGGTGCATGCATATTTTTATTCATGAAGCAGTGCAAACCCTCGGAAAAAGCACCCATATCTTTAGCGACCTGTTGTGCCTGCGGTGACTTGTAATTTATTAAAAAATGGTCTTGAATAGATTTAACGTTATTATCTGGGCTAAACGAAGCTATGATACTTTCCTTATTCTATTTGAAATTCCATTCGCTGTATAGTTTTTGTATAGTTGCCATGATGGAACGGTTGTGCTACTGGAAAGAAATATGTTCTCTCTCGGTGTGATGCCGTAGAAGACTTCCGCTCTAAAACGAGGAGCCTTCCCTGGCTAGCTTGTTGTTCTCCTGCCTAATAAAACTCGGCATCTTCTGTCACTTAGAATGCAGTGTCACGTGTCAGAACAATCACTCTCCGCAGTTCACAAACAAGCGCCACCAAAGCGTTTTGTATGCGATTGGGCTATATTTAGAAAACACTTAGGTCAGCTGAGTAGGCAGAAATAGGCGTTCCACGTCTCAAGGTTTGACATTTTCCTCCTGACGGAAACAGGTACAAATCTGGAAAAAGAACCAAGAATAATATTTGCGCGATACTTGCCAGCTTTTCGGTAAGCATAATATCGGACAGGATGTGTGAGCGTTCCGTTCGTTGGCATTCTCGCATAGTTGCTACACCTTATGGGAGAGTGGCAGATCAAGATTTATATTACATTTCGTCCGCAATGTTTGAGATATGCGAGAAATACGTTTTACTTTCGTTTTGTTTGTTGCAGTGACTTTTCCTCGCTACTGCATTTGAACTTCACATAAAGTGGCATGATCGGGAAACATCGTGAGTTCGACGTCAGTGCCAGATCTCGCCCTAATGTCCTCAGTTTGTCCGGAGTAAAAATATTATTGTTATCCCCAAATGGCGCAAACAGGAGCGCTTTTGTCCTTGGGTTGAAAGCATGCATCTTCAACTGTGTAGAAAGCAGTCCGGAAGCTTGTTGGTGTTCTTTATTAACTGCTGTTGTCCGGATCACACCCCATAGTTTACATTTTCAGTGCTTTCTCTGCACTGCAACCTCTTTCTAATATTGTTGCATTCATTCATGAAATCGTCTATTGAAAAGTTCAAAGGTGCCATAAAGGCAAAAAACAAGTCCCTTTATTCGACAGAATATGTGTTTTATAGTGTTCCTTCCGCTTGTCGGAGAGCAAACGACGCTTTACTCACTGAGAGATTACAGAAGCCAAAATTTTATTTCTCCCGCTAAAGCGTGAGTCTCGCAACGCGAGCGATGACGTATCGAGGGCTGGTTTTCAAACGAATGGTAAGTGCGTTGACTAGTGCGGTAGAAGACGACGAAACATCTGTCGTTGCTTCGTTTACCATCAGTCGTCTACAAGCCGTCACAATACCGCTCAGATCCCTGTTCACACTCTGGTTCTGACCGAGCTTCATCTTAGCTTGTTTTTGTTATGGCTAATAATAATCATTTCGTGAAACACTGGCTATGCTAGACATACGGCGTCACGTAAGACAATGTCGCTAGCACAAATTTGCCTGTTTCGTGCGAGAAAACCCCAAATCGCCGGAGTGCTGTGCAGCCAAAACAAGCATCGTGTGCTGTGTGCACTGGTGCTTCTCTGTTTACGTGTACGTTCGTAACTTTAATTTTTTATCCCACATTCTGACTGATAGAAAATATTGTGGCCTAAATTTAGAAACAAATAGCTCGTTCTTCAAGCTTGTAAGCACTGCCTACAGTCTTGGAGAAAACGGTGCAAAATAGGGACCAATATAAGTCCGTTCGTCTTCGCGGGCAACCGTTCATCTTCAAGTGGAGTAACTGTGGCAGAGTGTGTGCCATGCGCATAAATGCGGACTTATGTTCGTCCCCCACCCCCTCAATCTATAAGGAGTTAGAGGAAGCGGAAACGCTCTCATTTACTCATTTTTCTGCGTTGTTAATTCCCTGTAATGGCGTCATCGTTGCCATTTTGCGCATATGTCTCAAGACTGTCTTAGATTTCCAAAACACCAGTCATCGCAGTCAGTGGTTCCTGTACATAGTGCCACGGGAGAAAATATTGACGTTAATTTTAAGAACAGCGCTTAAGGTTAATCGAGCAGCGGGTAATGGCAAGGAGCGGGGAAGTGGGAAGGGCGAACGCTTCTCGGTGGGTTTATGTTAATACGCTGTGTTGCATAAGATTCTCGGAAGGTAATAACGGCCACTGAAATATTTCAAGCGTCAACATTAAGACAAATATTGGTAACATTAGCAAGCATTGATTCCCAACGGTAATGAATATGTATATATAATCCAAGCGAGAAAAATGCACTCGTTGCTGATTAACAACAACCGCAAATTAAAAATAATCGCTACGGCTAACTGTCTTGAAGTTATCTCTTACACGCTGTACATGAACGGCTTTTGCACCAAAGCTACGACAATGCTGCAGCTACTGCAAAACTCGCCTGCATTTCCCAACATCTAGCAATGCTAACTGGAAGAATTCATGGCTAAGCCACCCCGAATTTGGTTTCGCCTATGCACTAAAATATGGTCGGTTTCCCTATCCTGACACTTACACAGACGACCGCTTTCACATACGATACCTAGAGCACATAAATATCTAGCGAACACTAAGAACACACTTAGATTGCATTAATTTGCGCAGAAACAAAAGCGTCGTCCGATCACCCAGCCACCTGTCTCAACTAGGCAACGGGTTGATTATT
Source organism: Haemaphysalis longicornis (assembly GCF_048455015.1). Taxonomy (NCBI): domain Eukaryota; kingdom Metazoa; phylum Arthropoda; class Arachnida; order Ixodida; family Ixodidae; genus Haemaphysalis; species Haemaphysalis longicornis. The sequence goes on from NW_027526203.1 coordinate 140,088,174, forward strand.
CTCTACAATGAAAAACTATGGTTCTGAGGGTCAACTTAGTATCGAAATGATCAATAGTACCAACCGTTAGTAAAGCGCAACCCGAAAAACGGAACTTGCGGTCGAGTTCGCTTGCACGTGTAGAAATTCGGACATCCGCTTTAATGAAACTGTCGCGTTGTGCACCGTACTACACGCTGTACTTTTCAGAGTATGTATTTTCTACTGAAACATCCGTGCGGCGGCGTGGTCTAGTGGTAGCGTATTGGATACCTTGGGTATTGTTGCGGGAGCCGGTGGTTCGATCCCTGGTGGTGGTGGTGGTTTCTTGTGTTGTGCGACTCCCTTTTATCAGTTAGTCCTTGGCGAGTATGGGAACAAATAAATCTGGTGGGGGAGTTAACCATTCGTCCGTTCACATTTAGACCCCAAAGTAGTAATGATTGTGGCAATGGCCGTTAGTCCCTCAGAGGACGAAGTTTTCGTCCTTTTTTCCTAAGAGTGTAAGTTGGATTTCATTTTTCCAGCCTCGGCTAATTGTACAGCTGCCCAAAACACGCCATATGTTTTCATGCGGCAAATGAGCTTGTGGGTCACGCCACCATTCTCGTATTTGCTAAATACAGGTTATTTGTGTAAATTTTACATTAAAAGCGGTGTAAGTGTTTTTCAAACGATGAAATCTTCGAAATAACCAAACTTGCCTTTTGTCTTCATTAAAATTTCTGGTCTAAAATAAGATGTTAAACGAAATTTTAGCGCTTCGCTGGACGAGTACTTAATATCGATCGCGAGTAGGGTTCCTAACAGCAATATAACGCTGCACCAAAAGCCGAATACATTGGGACTATTTTGCTGCGGTGAACCAAGTTTATTAATGCATGCGATTTTCACCCAAAGTAGGCTATATTGAAATTGGTGAGTGCATCCCGCTTGATTTTGACTGAACAGGCATCCAGGCAACGATTATCTTCGATGTGCATCCCGAACTCTCATTTACTGACCCCTCTGAACAATCTTAAGCTATGGGTTCAGTTTTTTCTTCAAAGAGATCACTAATGACCCTTCCTCAATTAAAATCTTAAACTCTCTAGTAGTGTTCTCCTATAGGCGATAGCTTAGGTGTCAGAAGTGGCATTGCGTCTTTTTCAACGCTCATTAAAGTTAACAGCGGCAGCTATCAGCGCATTGCAATTACATTTTCGTGTAATATATTCTACTCCAAAAGTCAGCAGTAGAACTCGAATCAGTGATTTTTTTTGTTTTGCGAAATTTCAAGAACCTCATAAAACATGTGGGCTTGATTTGAATACCGCTACTAGAATTCCGTGAGAATAAGTATTTCTTCTGTACAAAATAGACAAAACGAAGTTGTATACCGTCATGTGAAATTCCACCCACATTTACCTAGGCAAACATGTAGCGGGAGGCACCAACAAAAAAAAGAGTTTTTTAAAGCCATGTGCCGTACAAAGTTTCAAAATCTTCGCAAGAAACACGTGTAGCATCTTGAACACTGGAGAATGGAAGAGTTTTGCGAAGGAGACCGTGGAACAGCTGAAATCAGCACAAAAAAGGGGGGCCTGCCGCAAAGCCTAAACAGTTGATTTTGACGAAATATGAAGGAACATGTGCTTATATAATGGCCCGTAGCAAATCTTACTAGCATTTACAAATGCCCAAAGACGATACATCATATTCAAATCTGTCGAGAATGCCAATCAGGCAAGAAAACCTACTCAAACCGCTTCACTCATAAAAGCCGCCACCTTGAAGCTTCAAGTTGTAAGGATGGCAAGTGCACACTTTCGAATGTGCTGTATGGCGGACCCGCAGTTTAATTGGCTGCTACGCCTGCTCTCACACGGGCTCCTACGTCAAGAGCGTTCGCGACACTGCAATGCATGTGGAGTTCTTTCGCCTACCGCTAACAGCGCGACGGCTGACTGTAGGAATTGCATGCCACCGCTAGTTGCTCACTTCAATTCGCAACAGCAACGTACCGTGTGCGATCCATTGGATATACACCGTGTTTTTCACGGCTACAGCAGGCTGACTGCCCCCACTGAAGTAGCAGGTGTAAAACGCCGGTTGAACCCACCTCTGAAGAAATAATTGTGACACGATGGCCCTGCTGCTTTTGAAGCGCAATCAAATTCATCTGACTCGCAGCAACGCCTGACGCCTGCCTTTGCATCACGAACCTATTTTGCGCTACTTCTGCGATCTGCCCTGGTTTTTCTGGAGCTAGCGACTACGATTCCTCCTGGGTGGGCATGCCTTCTATTGCAACGCTGTACGCAACAATTTTCATCCTGCACTGTCTGCCGCCATGTTTTAACGATCGATGCGCCACCTGCATTTCTTCAGGATTTCTTTAGGACTTGGGGCGAGAAGACGACGCCGCAGTCACACGCTCTTTCCCAGTACCTTGCATGGATATCAGACGTCCAACCGGCTTCGCAAGATGCAAATTGTACTATGATTGGCTGGTGCATGCCAGGCGTGTCGCGACCAGCGGATACGCCCTTTCAACTTCATTCGGATCAGTTTTAACTTTTAGGTGCCCCCTGCAGAGGCTAACAATTTTTGCTTTCGAATCAAAGAAAGTTTCACAAGGGGTATTGCCTGAAACACCATGGAATTAGAGGTTGCTACGGCGCGAGCGATTCTGTGTGTTGCCAAACCGGTCTCTAAAGTTTCAATTTGACGAGCGGTGGTGGCTGTACTGGCTTGTAATGTAGCTAATTGAGTTTGAACGGTTGAAAAGCACTGCTGGTGCTTTTGTAGCTGTGTTATTCGATGAATTTGGTCATTAATAGTTTTTTGTGTAATTTGTAGTTGCGGATGAAGGATTTGCACCTTAGAAAGTGGTGTAGACTGCCCAAAAGAAATTTTTTGCAACAGAGAGAGAGTAACAGGGTGTGGAGGTCTTTAATTGGTTGCAGACGTTTCCAGACGGTAATAGCAATAAGCAGTGAATGGCATCAATGCAATTAAAAGTCAAGTATACACGACACTCCAGGCTCGGCGGCTGGACCAGCAGGTAATTGCTTAATTTTTTGGAAAACGGATAACTTTGTATACCTGCCGGCAATGCGAACAATAGCAGGTTAGACGACTCTTCCTTGGCGCAGCCACCAAGCCCACATAGCGTGGCACCGGGATGTTGCCGCTGTGTAGATGCTGCTAATGTCGATGAAGATGGCACTGCCAGTGTATGCTGAATGCATTCTCCCTCTGGGGGGGGGGGGGGGTGCCTGTTGAGACGCCAGAGTGTTGAGGTTGATGGCGCAGTGGGTACAAGTACCCAAGCAGATGTCACGCCACGAATGTTCGCAATCTGCTGGTCCGTCACTCGCAGTAACCGATGAGGCAGATGAGAGTACACCTTACCAAACTTTTATTATGTCATGGGAGCGACGACCGATATGTGTGTCAGCGCCTTATCACGGTGTCCAGTGGCGAAACACGCGAGATTATGCGGGCGAGCATACAAAAATGTGCTGTACGAGGGTCGTCTGCTACGCTATTCTTCATGGAGCCACACCCCCCGCCTTTTTTTATCAGTGAAAGCCGCTTGCTAGCCGCCAAAAGATGGTAAGCAGCGTAAAAATTCCTAACAAACATGCCCGCAAAGTGATGCAAAATGAACGCCAAATACGCAGACATAATACCTTTGATGATAAGATTTACAACGTGATTTTTTGAAGACTTTGTTGACGACAATGCCAGTACAACACTGAGGAAATCTGTGTAGATAATGGATTGTGGGATGTGGCTTTCAAGTATATCAATAATAACAAGAAGTACACCATAATCCTCTGCCGTAAAGATACTTTTATTACTGTTAAGAGTTCTAGTGACACTAAGGCCGGGCCCATGCGCTGCGCAGGACACCGAGGTGTAGGTTTTAGAGGCATCCGTATAAAATTCAGAACACTGATACTTCTGCTGCAAATACAAGAAGTGCTGCAGAATTGCACATGTGGGAGCTCGGTTTTTATTTACATGTGTGAAAGATGTGTCGCATGATACAGGGCGGAGATGCCATGGTGCTATAAAATCTGTTAGAGAACTTTGGATTCTATCTAAAAAGGAGACAGCAAGCTCTGACACTTCCCCTCTAACTCTGTAAGAGAAGGGCCCAGAGAACGATGGCTGATTTAAAAGGAGTTCAGTCATCGATGTATCATGAAAAACTGATTTAAAAGGATGGCGAGGCATGGATGAAATTTTAAAAGCATAAAGGAGATTTGTGTATGCTCGCTGACGTTGTAGGTTCCATTTTTTTGCACTCTACATACAAGCTTACAACTAGACTATTCCGGAAGGCACCACACGCCAAGCGGAGCCCTAGATGAAGCACAGGGTCCAGCATTCTGAGGGATGCTTTAGTGGCTGACCCATAGACAACGCTACCCTAGTCTAATCTTGAACCTATTAGGCTGCTAAAAACACGTAAAAGAAGTTGCTTGTCAGCACCAAAAGAAACGTGCGAGAGAACCTTCAGGATAGTCAGTGTTTTTAGGCATTTATGTTTTAGTTGTTTTATGTTTGGGATGAATGTAAGCTTTTCGTCGAAGATAATATCTAAGAACTTGTGTTCCTTTTTTACAGGAATAGAGACACCGTGGCGTTGAATGTCTGGATCCGGCCGAATGCCACGCCTCTTGGAAAACGAAACGCAAGTGCACTTTCCCGGATTAAATTTAAAACCGTTGCTATCTGCCCCGCCGGCAAGCTTGTTCCCACCAAGCTGGACATGCCGCTCGCAAATAGACAATTTACACGATTTGAAGGAGAGTTGAACGTCGTCTACATAGATTGAACAGGAAATCGATGGTGGCAGCACCTTCCGAAGAGAATTCATTTTTACAATACACAAAGTGCAACTCAAAACTCTACCTTGCGGCGCGCCATTTTCCTGCACATGAACCCTAGAAAGTGCAGTTCCAACTCGCACGCGAAACGTCCTTTCAGACAGGTAACTGGAAAGCGTGTTTATCATGTTACCCGTTATGCCAAAGGACTTCAAATCGCTGAGGATGCTGTACCGCCAGGCAGCATCGTACGCCTTTTCAAGATCAAAGAATACTGTCATGCAGTACTGCTTGTGCAAGAAAGCATCTTTGATGTACGACTCTAACGCAACGAGTTGATCGTTGGTAGATCGCCCCGCCCTAAAGCCTGCCTGGCAGCTCTCGAGAAGACCGTTGTACTCTAAGAACTACACGAGTCTCCTGTTTATCATCTTCTCGAAGAGCTTACACAGGCAGCTTGTCAGGCCAATGGGACGATAACTGGCGGGAGAGGAAAGATCCTTTCCTTCCTTTAGGACAGCCACTACTATGGCCTCCCTCCAAGAGCGTGGAATGTGCCTCGAAAGCCATATTTTATTGTATAGGTGTAGGAGTGTTTCAGGAGTGTCTGGGTGTAGGTGTTGTATCATGAAGTATGTAATCTGATCTGCGCCTGGAGCTGAAAGTTTGCACGTGCTCAGGGCAGCCCTCAACTCATAGAGAGTGAATTCAAAGTTGTAAGAAATTTTTGATCTGTCTTTGTCTTGTAAGGGCTTTTTTGCTGCAGATGTTTTGCGTTTCATGAAAGTGTTCGTGTAGTGTGCTGAACTGGACACGTGTTCGAAGTGTTGTGCAAGTGTGTTAGCCTGGTCTTCAAGTGTGTCCCCTGTTGTGCTAACCAGGGGAAGGCTGTGTGTCTGTTGTCCTTTGAGCTTGCTTATACGTGTCCAGACTTTGTGTGTGTCCGTGTATGAATTAATGGATGTGAAGAAGGTGTGCCAACTCTCTGGTTTTGCCTCACGGCGTACACGTTTTCCGAACGCATTGGCCCGTTTGAGCAAAATAAGGTTACCCGACGTGGGGTACCGACGAAGGATACCCCACGCCTTGTTCTAGGCCTCTCGCGCCCACCTACAGTCCTCATTCCACCACGGCCTCCTCTGGTTGAACGGGGCACCAGAAGCGTGGGGAATGGACTTTTCGGCGGCGTCGAGGATGTGCGCCGTAAGGAGTTGGGTAACTTCTTCAACGTGTAGGTGTCCTATGGATGTGTGGTGTAGTTTCGATGTCTCTGAAAATTTGTTTGAGTTAGCTCGTGCTTCATTGAACCTATTATGAGAAGATGAACTGTTTGGGCCTTTACCTATATATGATAGTGAAGTGGGGAAGTGGTCACTGCCATATGGGTCCGTGCCAACACCCCACTCAAGACATGGAAAGAGAATGGCCAAACCAATAGACAAGTCAAGATTTGAGTACGTATTGTGTCCTATGTTATGGTATGTAGGCTGTTACTTGTTGAAAAGGCATGCTCCAGGGGATGTTAAAAACTTCTCTATCAGGCGACCTCAGGCATCCTTGCGAAAAGAGCACCAAAGAGAATTGTGCATTGAAGTCGCCTGTTAGGATGTATGGTTCAGGCAGCTGGTCTACCAGCGGCTCAAAGTCAGAGCTCACAAGTGCAAGATCAGGAGAGATGTAGATGGAGCATACCGTTATCAACCTATTAAATATTATTGTTCGGACGGCTACAGCCTCAAGGACGGAGTTCAAGGTGACAGGGTGGCATGCTAAGGATTTGCGGGCGATTATGGCCAGACCGCCAGAACAGTGTGTACAGCCAACCCTGTCCTTTCTGTATACCAGGTAACTATTCAAGAAATTTGTGCGCTTGGTATTCAGATGTGTTTCCTGGACACACATTAAACTTGGCTTATTGGCATGCAGAATCTCATGCACGTCGTCAAGATTATTTAGAAAGCCTCTGCAGTTTTATTGAACTATGTTTTCTCTTCCCATTATGATGTGTTAAAGCTACTGGAGTGTGACTATTTACGTAAGGTCTTTCGGGGCTTGCAATCTTGGGAGGGGCTTTTTTACCTTCTCTGGATGTTGAAATGAAGGGACCCGCTCCTTCCACTGCAAAGCAGGCAGGAAAGGTCTGACATCCACCTCATGATCATATTTGGAAGGGGTACCCGGCGTACCGGACCCCCTGAACTTGGCACCCCTTGCGGTGTTTTTCGTTTTGGCGGCGACCGCCGAGGGTGTTAGGAGCGCCCCGGGTGGCACAGGCGCTGCGGCGGAAGTGGGAATTGCTTCCGTTTCCTCCATCTCCATCTCCTCCGGGCCCTCGCGTGTGCTTCGGGCCGGTGGAGAGGAGGAAACGGTGGGTGCAGCAGCATCCCCATCCGACGTGGATGCCACCACAGTCGCTACTGGCTCACCGAGCGGTGCGGAAGCGGGTTGGGCTGCAAGAGGCAACGCAGGCGGAAGGGGGAAGGGGGAGGGGGGGGGCGGGAGCGGGACCAAGTCCGACTCTCAGTACTGTGTCCCCGCCGAAACGAGACGCCGCCCCGCCCCCGGGCGAGCTGCGTCGGCGTACCTTTCCAGGGGGAAAGAGGCGAACCTCTATCGCGCCTCTGGGAAGGTGATGTTTTCAGTGACTTTGATGTTGAATATTTTCTTTTCTAATTGAAACTTTTCACATTTTCTGGAGTAGGCCGCATGTGGACCCTGGCAGTTTACGCAAAGAAATTATTGAACGTTACAGTTGTCGGACGGGTGGTCGTGCTGGGCGCATTTTGCGCAGGTAAGTCGGCCGCGACAGGAGTTTGTGTCGTGCCCGAACCGTTGGCACTTGAAACAGCGCCGCGGGTTCGGGATGTCTGGCCGAACTGAACATCGGATGTAACCTGAGTTGATGAATTCTGGAAGGGTGGACTTGTCAAAGGTTAGGATGAGGTGCTTTGTCGGTATTAGTTTATCGTCTCTGCGGATGGTTATGCGCCTGACCGCTGTTACGCCCTGACTACGAAGGCCCTCCAGCAGGTCAGCTTCAGATTCATTTAGTAGGTCATACTCGAAAATCACGCCCTGGGAGCTGTTAAGGCTGCGGTGGGGCGTGACTCGGATTGGCAGATCGGCGATGCTGGTTTGAGCAAGAAGTTTATTGGCCTGATCCTGGCTAGTGACCTCGACAAGAATTTCACCGGTTCGATGTTTTTTGGCCTTATACGACCCTCCAACAATACCGTCAAGAAACTTTGAAATGAGAAATACCGACTGTGAAGCAAGAGGTTTTGATTGGTCTACAGATTCCATCACGATGAAGCGAAGATAGTTGTTCGGTTTCGGAGGACTCAAATCAGGAAGTGGTGGAAAAGAAACTTCGGTGCGGCCCCTATTCGGGGGCCGATCACGTTTGGGTTGGGGTTTTGAAAATACCATATAGCATAGTATACAAGCAGGGGACGGGGCTACTTCCTTCGCTCGGGTTACCCTGATACCGAGAGAGGTCCCGGAGCTCCCTGCCTGGTAAACAGACAGGGAGCCCATCCGCCGGAGCTTGACCTGGGCTCCGACGGCCACCGTTTGAGGTTTCTACCCTTCACCTTAAAACACATCGCCACGGTTGGATCCAGCTTATGTATGGGGGCTCGGGGTCCGCGGTGTCGCCAACACCGTCACCAAGATTGCTCAAGGTGCCCCGTGCGGGGAGGTGGTGTGAATAACCGTGGTTTCTTATAAACCGAGTCATGCAGATACCATGGCAAGGGGTACATCACTATTGACAAAACAGAATAGCAAACAATGCCCAAACAGGATACGGATTCATTCGCGCACGCATACATTCACCTATTTCGCCTCTGGACACTGTGATGAGGCCCTGATCCTCCTATCGGTGGTCACTCCCGTGTATTTCTTAAACATTTGGGAGGGCGCAAATGAACCACGTAGGACACGCGCACTTGTATTGCGTACAACAGCGGGATAGATGGCTGATCCGTGACGCGGGCACCGAGCCCACATTCCTGTCTTTGCCTGTTTCGACTCCATCCCAGAACGCCCTTCTAATTTCAACCCGCTCCCAGAACGCCCTTCCCATTATCCTCGTGCCAGGTTTGTTTGTACGTTGAAAAATTGAATTTATGCAGTTTTTCATTCATTTTCACTCCGTTTTATAGACATACAAGGCTGGCTTCGTATTTTTGTACATTAAAAGAGTAAGAGTAATAAAAAGAGTAAAATGTGCCCATATGGCTCTTCGGCTGCCTATGCGCGCGTAAATAAACGTGGTGAATTAATAATTATAGTATACACATGATTATTCTTTATTCTTTTTTTAGACTGTGTTGTTATGCGGGTTAACTTCCTTTTGATTTTTTGTTCACATGTGCATCAGCGCAAAGGCCTTATGGTTGATCCTGGGCACAGTAGATAAACTGTATTGATTGATTGATTCATTGATTGATTGGCTGATTGATTGATTGATTGATTGATTGATTGATTGATTGATTGATTGATTGATTGATTGATTGATATGTTTATTGTTGTTTCTGGCTACTAAAATCGTAGTCATCGTAATCATCATGACTACAGAAATGCCCACCACGTCCCAACTGAAAAGCTCCAAGAAGTTCGCCAGAAGCGAAAATTAAAGCATTCTATGCGCAAAAGTAAACTTAGGCAGCCCAGGAAAGCAGTGGTTAGAAGTGAACAGGAGATGCCTTCGCCCTGGAGTTGACCTGAGTAGGTTGCTGATAATAAGGACAGAGCGCATGACCCGGCATGTAACTTTAGTGAAGTATTGATCATTATGTATAACCTAACTTGCCCGCAAGTATGCATGTTTTCACACTGCATGGATTTATCACAATTTAGTGCCAATGTTATCAGTGCCGAACGAAACGTAACGGGGATTACAACAGCAGAGAGCTTGCTACCCAGAATAATGACAGGAAGGTGTAAGCAAGAAAGCACTAAACAAAGCATGTTTTAAGCCGTTGGCTGCAGTTCTTAGCACAAATTTTTCAATTGGGAGAAAGCCAAAGAGTCTTTAATAACTTCGTATGTACGGCTTGCCTTAACCAAAATCGGTTGGTACAACATAGCATGGAAAGCATATAGATATAATAGAAAACCTCCAGAGAGGAACAAAAGAAAAAGTAATCAAATGATTTATTGTTGCTCCTCGAAGTGCTGGTACAGAAAAAACTGAGCGTACAGAATAGGGTGATATGTATGTGCATGTTCATGTTGTATTAATATATGCACACCGATATGTAAACGCATATCAAACAAATCTAAAAAACGCCGTTCTTGAGGAATGGAGCCTACAGAAGAGGTATTTTTAAATTCTCAAACACCTCATTCGGTACCAATACCGGGAAGTTTCACTGCTCTGGATAAGCCAAGATAATTTTTGTAAGGCTTACATGAATACTATACTGTGCAAACATCAGTGTTCATTGTGACGATCATACATTACTTGCCTTTTACAGATATGGTTGCTATGACCTGGGTAAAAACCGTAAGAAAATCGAAGCTACAGTTAGTGCAAGGGCAGTCCATATTCAGAGAAAATTTCGGAGATGATAACAAAACCTTCTTAGTTTTTTTCCCGGGCGCGGAATTTTTTAGTGGCCTATTATAAAGTCTTTCTCACATACATTGGAAAACTCGGCGCAGCGAGCAGGTGAACACATCAGTAGGAAAGACCACTCTGCGTGAAAATTACCTAGCAATAACAGCCTATGGCGGTTACAACTTTAATCGTTTTCGTTTGTACGCGCCGCCAAAGTACTCCGCCGGACACAACGTCAGTTGTAATGGAGTGGTTGCTTGTGTGCTGAGTATATGTTTTAACGAATCCGAAAAATGTGTGCCTGTTTATAATCATCGTCTGAGTATTTCACCAGTGTCAGAAAACGATGAGAAGAAAAGGACGTTAATTTTATGTGGTCTGCTTCGCAATCTTGCTCTGGGCAAGAAAGGTATTTGATAGGCCCTTAGACGAAAGAACACGGACCCTGATCCTAATTTCTCCTCCTAATGGCTTGCTCAGGGAAGACACAAAGGTAAGTCTGGGGAGTGGCATCCTGCAGATATGTTATTTGGAGAGGTACTGTTTATTCTGAGATAGTTCCTTCATATCCCCAGGATTGTGTGCGGTAGGAAGGGACGAAGCTTTTTATTCTGAAATGTGTCCGTATTTAAGGCTGGCCAAAGTGAGAGAATTTTAAACCCAACCTTTAATGTATCGTCTGTAGTCCGCATAAAACGAACTGCAGGAACGCCAACCTTCCCTGATGATGCTGATGATCGTACGTTAAGTGAAAAAAAAATGCTTGCCGTTGTCGGTATCGAACCTAGGTCCGTCTTTTTCATGGCGCCGAAGACATTCTGGTTCGCCGTTCCGGCACGGTCGAGGCACTTTAAATTTGAAAAGGGGGGCAGAAATGTGTACAATTAGACAGAAAATGCTACGACGATGATGGTCGAACATTAGTCGAAACTAATATTCATTAGGCAAAAACGGCTCGCTCGCTTCTGGGATCTTTGTATTCGTGTCGGACCTAATTTTGGAAACGTTTGTGTACCCGCATTGTTGTCTTTTCGACAGACAATGGTTCACGTTTGCACACGGGGAACAGTGATTCGATTTGGGACCACCTTCTACGCCAATGAGGAAACTGTGTTAAATAACACTAAAGCTTCCCCATTCGCAGTGAAATAAAGTGTGACAGTACTAGACCAAGATCTGGTTTCGCTCATTTTTTGGACAAAATACCAAATGGACTATTTACATAACACCAAATGAACTAGCAACTATGCAGTTACGCCGCCCAAAAAAGTGAGTGATTTTCTAACGTGTGGTGAGGAGGCGGGGCCACTGTTAGAGGTACGACAGAGCGCTCGTTGTAAAGGCCGCGCACGTTGTAACGGCACTATCGGCACCGAGAATATCTTGTGGCACATGCTGAATCAGTGCAGAGGCAGAGACAGCTGCGCGTCGTCGGCTACGGCTCCTCCCTCGTTGCAGGTGGCCGTGGAAGTGCGCAATCTTGCCCCGGTGCTGTAATAAAATTTATTTCAACTTGGTTATAAAGTAGGCTTTCCTACGCAGAGATTAATGTTACATACCATTTCCACCTCGGGAGGAATACTTTCGTTTGCCAGGCTCGCATTCAGCATTTTCCCCCTTGCAATGTAAAGAATCACACGACAAGCAATGTCTAGTTGGTATATGGGTGCTTTAGATTTGTTTGAAGATAAATTATGAAACATTTAGAATTTTTGGGTGTATCTTGCATGCGAGGCTCAGTCTAAATACTTCAACGAAGTGCCATGCCTGCAGGGGTTTCATGCGCAGCGAAGTGGAAGGAACCGTAGCAGACGACGCACAACTACCTCCGTCTCTAGGGCTCATTGCGTATGTGCTGAAAGTTTCCCGCCGTTCCGTTCGTGGGGCTCCGCGAAGTGCTGCAACGTGGTGCGTGTTACCTCTAACAGTTGCCGCGCCTGTACATCTGGTGCGACATAGCCGTATACATCGTTATATGCGCCTGAACGCGTCTTTCAAATGCTATAGTGTTTATATTTTCTGTGTCTATTGTTATTTATTTATATTTCTGTTACCAGGTAATAAAAGCGATATCCATCCGGCGAAAATAGTATCAATGAGATAATTTTATCTAACGGTCAGTTCAACAACGTTAAATCTAATTAGTGCGCAGGCAAGCACACACCGAGAGCAAAGTTCATTGCTTTCGGGAGATGGGAGGGAGCGATCAGTGTCCGCGCTTTTTTTCGTAACACAGAGGAGCTATTGACACCCAGAAAATAGCCGACCAGAGAACTTGTGGGCGCTCTCTACCGTACCCACAGTCAAAGATAACGCTTAGCCAAACTTCAATGTCCCTACAGCAAAAGTTGTAAATTTGTTACAGATGTGCCCGACGTTGTAGACCTTCCGGGCACGGATTGATTACTTTTCAGCGCGGTTCTTTTGCCTGCAGTGCTGGCTTTTTACGCTTGTTTGTTTTTGGGGTTATTTATTTTTTGTGGGCCGAGTGAAGCTGGGAGTTGTGAGTGAGCGCATGCGTTATGTTTATTCTACTCAGCCCGGTCTCTTTTCCCCGTGAGGTTTTGTCAAGGTGATCAGTACTTCACAAAGAGGGGAAGTTTTAAAACCTGAAGGAACAGGAGCCAAGTCGCTTTAAAAGCCTAGTCAAAAGACACGAGCACAAAACCCACAAGCAACAGTGTATAGCCTGCACATTTTATTGGTTTCAATGCAGGAGTTTCTAACCGTTCTGAAATTTATTTGTTTATAGGATCCTACGTGAAGGATTTTGCGTTTGATAGTTAATTTAGCGGCACTAGTTTTATTCAAGTTACCGAATAAATACAGTATTTTTTGCGCTACATCTTATCTCTGACGGTATAAAACGTAAAAAGGTACGATATAAACACGTCTGTTGTAGATAGCTAGACAATTGTTAAGTGCACCTAGTAATCTGCATTGTCTCGGTTAAGTAGCAGGAAAATTTTTTCTACACTCTTGTGCGCTGCTATCTGTTTTGACGTATATTTTATTACGTTTTATGACGGGCCCCAAAGCACTGCGAAGGCCAGATATATGCGGTCACAAACTTTTCACTCACATATTGCAATATCAGAGAATTTCCAGCGTGCAAGCTACAGTTCGTGCTAAATCAGCGCGAGCATTGTGGTGATTGCAAAATCTTGCAATGGGGATCTGCTGGTGATTATTTGTTATACGCATTAAGGTTAAGACAAAGGACAATAATTTGGTATGTTAAGATTCTGCTACGACAAGCGCGTGGCCCTAGCGACCCCGGACCGCTAATTCATGTGTCAAAATCTTGCCATGCGTGTTTACTACACGTAATTGGAGCAATGCTGTAGTTTTAAACACTTAGGGCGAACTTCATACCCCGCTGATAGTATGTGGGATTGGCAGATACAACATTTTTTTGGTGAAGGAGGAGAGCTGGCTCCTATGAAGAAAATACAAAGGACTTGAAATGACAAATCAAGCACGACATCGAACAAAAACTAAACTTAGCAAAAAAGAATTCAATTAAAGTGTCCAAAATTTAAAGAGGGAGTCAGCGCAAAGAACAAAACTTTTCCCAACTTTTTGGGTAATTTTTTTTTATCAAGGGAATAGCGAAGTGGCTATTGGTCGGTGTCATGGCCAGATGAAAGCGGGGTAAATTTCGCGAACAAATATTTATTGTTCCGTATTTTTTTTTTGCGATTGCAAGGTTGTGAAAGCCTTCATTCTACACCCCCTAAGAGGTAAACAAAAGTTTCGGTTGAGGCCGAATCCGCTTCACCCGCTCTAGCGTATTCTACTAAGTGGAGATATATAAACCTAAGTGAGCAAACACTTTCGAGATTATTCAAAACACGATAACCAAATTCCTCCAAGCCCCTGCTGTTTGCTTTAATGAATAACTTTGCGACAATTTGGGACTGGGCAAATAAACGTTGATTTGTAAAATAGCTGTTAAAGCTAACTATTAACACAGTGTAAAAACACGCGGTAGTACATGCACGTTTACTAATTCATGGCCGTGTATATTAAGGCAAGCTGGTTTACAATTGAGAGAACGTCATTTCAGCTAAACATAGAAAAGATCTGCAACAGTCGTTGCCCTTGTTGCCTTTTGGTTCATTTAATATGGCATTATGTGCGACGCTTTGCACCTGTTAATCTTTTCTGATCATAGTTGAACTTAGTGCGGCTTGGGTGAAATTAACTTGCTCAGTTTAATAAATGCCAGAGCAACGAACCTGGCAGTTCTCGCATCCGAAATATTTAGGCGATTTTGCGTAAACAACGTCCACAACAAAAAAATAACGAACTTGTAGTGTTCTCGGTATAATGCCCCCTTTTACATAATCATCTCGTTTCGCTGATGCCGTATTTTTAGGTAAGCTGTTTCGGGAATTGAATGGACCTGAATAAATTCTTCGAAACACGTGGCACATTCGGCGTGTGCATTGTTATGCACCGCAAATCTCACAACTCCTTGAGTGATTAGCGCAGCGCACCCCCCTCTCTTCGCAACTGCAGGTGGCTTGACCTTCCCTCGAAGCTCACTGCAACGATGTGTTTTTGTGAAAGAAGGCACAGGCCTACTGACACAGATTTTGAATAACCTCGACGCAACTGCCAGTTTTTCTTGGGTATCCTTACGTACTTATTTGTGGCTGTAAGTTGATGTGACGGGAGTACTTCAAAGGAATACGTCAAGGAGCTGTTTCAAAGGAAGGCGGCTTGAGTAAACGTGTAGCGTCGCTCTCAAA
Organism: Haemaphysalis longicornis; assembly: GCF_048455015.1. Lineage (NCBI taxonomy): Eukaryota > Metazoa > Arthropoda > Arachnida > Ixodida > Ixodidae > Haemaphysalis > Haemaphysalis longicornis. Next base: position 140,103,299 of record NW_027526203.1, read on the forward strand.
GGAGTAATACAGCGTTATTTTGCTTGCTCCCGTGTGCGCTAGCATACGTATCTTCCGCGTTTCTCACTGAAAAGAAAGCTGTTCTGCAGTATTCAAGGTCGTTTCATCAATTTGTCCCAACTCGCTTAACCGCTCTACAATTGGCGCTGCTGACTCCAAGGTACACTTTTGAGCGACACTAGTCCTAGATTTTATTAATGCATTGTGCAAGTCTTCAGAGTTCTTCGATTTCTTCTATTATCATCACAACTCTTAAGCAGTGCTCATTGAAGTGGTAGAGTTTATTGGTGCCGGCATTGCGTACAATTAAATGAATTTTTTTAGAAGTGTCTGTCAATGCCCGAAATTGTCACACTGGCAAACTGAACATTGCAACGCCATTTATGACGTGGCAATTGGGTTGATATTAGTGGCATTTAGGTGTTTAAGTGTTCATTCAAGCGTTCAAGTGCTTGAAGTTGTTAGCGGTCAAATATGACATATCAGATCCCTGTGGGCCCTGTGCGTACGGCACTAAACACGTGAAGAGTTCAGCTATTACCTGCATTGTGGAGCTCTTCGCAAGGTTTTGAGTGTTTCCGTCGTATAAAACAGACCTTCACATCTCCGCCGGTGTGCATGGCAAAATCGCTCTCCGGTTTTGACGCCTTTTCATGTGTTCCGTGTTATGATGGGTTCTACTGTGTGGTGCCAGTTTACATGTCCTACTGCAGTGATTGACTTATCGGTTATCTGTAGCTGCAGCTGCAGTCGGGGATAGCTCATTAAGTGCTTCTTGCTGCATCCGCTATTTCATTTCTTGTCGTTCATGTGGAGGCTGATTATATCGTTCAGGTCATGGCACACAAAGACTCGTGACTGAAAGTTTTATGCGTTGGCGATGTTTTCACTTTAGACCGGTGTACCAAAGTTGTGCGAGACAGTGAATACCGGCGCAAAGCTCCTCCCTTTTGTTCTGTGTTTCGATAGCGGTTCCTAGTACTACAGATGGCGATAACGCTAGCCAAGACTGACAGGGTGCCAGTTGTCACTTTTTCCTACTCCTCCAACCCGCTGTCGAACTAAACACTGTACACTGCTGGCGCGTCACAAAAGGGAGGAGCCTTCTGCCAGTATTCACTGTCTTGCATGCGTAATCATGCGAACGACAATTAAACTTCGCAGTTCAATATCTCGGAGTGCGGATGCGCTAAAAGAATTTTCCCAAATGGAACTGCGTATAAACACAATCGCCTCCATCTTTTCAATACAAACATGCCTGCTTACTGCAGCCGCTAAAAAGTTATTTAATCAATTTTGGTTAATTAAGCCACCGACATCAATAGTTACCACCTCATTGTGTGTCCCCCTTGGCGCATAACCTAAATGTAGCGCTGGTCTTCACGTACATCTAAGCGTCTAATTTTAAAAATACCTGTCGACTTAACTTTGATCACCCTGTATAAAAGATTAGCTCACCATGTAAGGGAAGCATAACTTCTTCAAGGCCTCGCTTTGAAAAAGGAACGTAACTGGCAGTTCCTGTAGAAGGATGATATCCCTATGAAAGCCTGCAAGATGGAACATAGTCATGCCTTCCGTATTCGTGATGTAATAGACCTTCAAGTCTTCCCGACATGGCTTCAGCCATTCCGGTGATCGCTCTACGTCGTACAATAAAACTGAAAAAAATTGAAGCGCTATCATCTACTCTTTTTTTCCTTCTGCCGTGCATATCAACGACCCCAGCTTCAGAAAGGGTTACAACAAATCTTTAGCGACCCAGCCCGTTTCAATGAAACGTACTGCCGAGACTTGGCTTGCTAACCCTGATACAAATTCGTATACTTTTCCCTCTGATTCCGCTCAGTATTGCCTTCGTGCTACATCTCAGCTCTACTCACTAGAGCTAACACATATAAACCTTTCACTCGTGATAAAAATGCACGGTTGACGATTTTTGTCAGCTTTATTAAGTTCAGAAAATATAAACACCATTGATTTTATTCCCAATAAAAAGCCTCCCTCTCCGAAATATATCGTACCTTTTGTGTCTTATAGTCGAATATTGCACAGGTTTAAAAACCTTCCACTATCAAAAAGCTGAGTGTTCGAACCACGCTTACTCACATTCGTAAAAATATAAAGTCAGCTGTTTTCATAAGGCGTACTTACGAAATTGTTGTATGTGTGTTCTCATTGTATCAGCATACCCATCAACGAGAGGAACTGCCTGCAATAAGAAAATGTTTGTTCATAAATATATAAATATCAGATGCTCTGACTTTGCCTGCAAACGCAAAAAAAAAACGATCGGGACTTTTTTGGGCAGCACTTCAGACTGCCGCCATTCCCAGAGGTTTGACAGAACTGTCGAGCTCAGTGCCGGAACCGTTTACGCTCAGATCTTCCCCCTACGGCCGTTTTATTAAGTGATGTGCCTACTCCTGCTGTACGATTATATTCATTCCCGTCTCTGTACGTAGATACCTGGTTATAAGCTCCCATGCCCCTCGGGCACTGGAGCCGACTTTTAGGCTGGGCCATTCTTTAATACCAAAGATGATTAGGAACGTTCTTCTGCCTCTTCCTCTACAGAGAAAGAATCAAGCTTCGCATATTATTACCAAATAGAGCCTAATTTATGCATCGAATAAAAAGCCGCTCATTTTTCTAGGCCCTGGTAAAAATATGGTTCGAGTGTGAAGCGAAACCTCTGGATAAAAAACCCGTAGAGTGAACGTTGCTAAACAATGTTTTTCAGGGCGCTCTCTTAATGCAAATAAATGATTGCGCTCGCCGTTTTCTGCCGCTATTTTGGAATTTTCCGGGCCTTTTTTACTTCATTCGAGCGAGCTTATTTCACGATCAGAAAATCACAGTATTACCGGATGGAATACATCCGGTCTGCTGGGGAAGTTGGTACTTAGCAATTGAACACAACATGGCGCGAAGATTGACGAAGGCTTAGATAGCGGAAAAGGGGACAACCGCTCCCCCGTTTGACGTCTACGTCTTCCACAGCCTTCGCGTTGAAATTTCGCCCATAAACAGGATGAAATAGGAAACTTTGACGTCCTTCCTTCAACGTTCAGTGCAGATGAAGATACAAGAAATAATAAAGGGAGAAACAGGCGAATGCACAAAAGGAAGCATGTCTGTATTTCTAACGTGGGCGGTGAGGCAGACCTATTTACGTTCTCCATTATTTTGTAAAGTTTCGTGATATAATTGGGATAAGAGGATAAAGGAGGGCGCATTTAGTGCGCTGTATAAAAGCGAGGAAAAGAAATTAGCCTAAACTTGTGGTCTTGGAAGCGTGAGTAGGCTCATATACGCCTGGTATCCGGGCATATGAGTATCATGCCTGAGCGCGCATTTTGACCGAGTAACTGCCTCTTTTCTGCACCCACACTTTAATGCTAAATGCTAGTTCCCCGCAAAGTAAAGTGTAACTCACGAGGCCGAGTAGTGGCTTACAATTACGAGACGTGGTGTATAGAGATGGAGAAGGTGTCCTATACTTGAAACATCTTCGTTTCGACTGCGAATTTTAAGTGCCCAGCAGCTTGACTTACGTAATGCCAAATCACAATCGTGTCGTGGCTTTTCGGTGGTCACAACATTTGTACCATCTCGCAAAATACGCTTTCACATTTTATTGTTTTGGAGGGGAATGCTCACAATAACCCAGTATAAATATGGGGTAGATTGGTAATGATTGTAGAAACAAAGAGCAGCGCAAGAAGAAAGATTTTTCACTGCTCGCAGCGCAACTGTAACTAGAATAAGTGGAGCAGCAGTGTAAAGGGCCAAAAAATATTCATATCAAGGTTTTATTTTATTGCTGAAAAGATACAGAGATTGCGTAGCATGTGGAGCAGAAACTGATCTCAGAGCTTACGCTGAAAGCGTATTCGGGGTTTAAGGATGGCCGTCAGGAGAAGCTGATATGCCAGGAGGAAGCAGAAGTAATGGGTTTTGGGTTTGGGGCACCAAACTTCATAACCGAAGTCAATAAATATAGAGTTCATACTGACAGGGCCGTCAAGGCAGTTTACTGCGGCATGACATTGCGGGGGGAAACTGAGCGTAAGGCGAGAGACGTAAACAATACAATGGGGAGCTATTGGAGAAGGCCTTTGTCGAGGTAAGATGCACATCAGCTTCAACTTTAAAATAAAGTATTGTACGCGATCTTCAGTACGCGACAAAGGGTACGCGATCTTCACCAACTTTTTCAACTCCAGAAGATTTGCAAGCTTGGGGTTACAAAAAATACCAACGCAGCCTTATCCGCCCATAACGTAGCAAATTGCCGGGCCAAAATGAAAGAAACGAACCAACAGCCATGTCTAAGAATTCGCTAAAACGTGGGTGAGGCAAAAACTGCACACATAAATTTTGTGAGCGAACCACGTTCCGAAAACCTTGGCACAGTAATTTGAAAATGATGTGTTGAACAAAAGGAATAACAGTTTATTAGCGGTGGGAAGATTCAGAGAAGCACAAAGCGTAAACATTCGTAAACAGTAGCAAAACCCCTTGGCATCACATAGATGGACATCTTCGCTCTACAGAAAAAAACTCGACATTTAAACCATTAAGTGCCACCTCTACAAGGCGTTGGTCTCTGTGAAACGCAGAAACCAACAAGAATAAGGAAATGGGCCAGACATGGCGCACATAACATATATAAAATGAATTGTTAATAAAGAAGCAATAATTTATAAAACACTCTAATTAAACGGAAAAAAAAGTAACGATCAACTGAACATTTCGGCACTCAAACTACTTCCAGATTCTGCAATTTTTGTGCCAATGGCAGAACGCGTTCTGTCGTTATCATATTTCTGTTTGGTCTCTTTCAACCTCAATCCACTGCGTTGAATTCCGGCATATTTGTTCTCAGATGTCGAACCACAGTGGAGATGTACGAGAACGCATTTTACTAATTCCTTAGTAGACAATTATCTAATCAGCATGATGTAATGTCCATGTTAGCTTTAGTGCGTGTCTCTAAAACGCATTTCTATGCAAGCTTTAGTCAATAAGGACCTAGTGCTAGCTAGTACTCATCTAGCTGAACTGATGGTCAGCTGGATTAGTTGAAGTATGGCAGTGTTGGGGTTCCGTGCACCTCTGGATTTACACACTACTGGTTCTAAACTCATCCCAAATCGCAATCTACTAAATATGTTTAACCTTAATCCTTAATCACCGTTTTCAACCTTTGTTCCGTTGGGTTTTTTTTGTGTGTTTTACGACAGCATTTTACCTGCCGACCTGTTCCCGCAATGCGCGCATGTTATTCTTCGGACTTATTAAAATTTTAGATAGAAACGAAATAATCTGGCGTTGCCTCTTTGTGGGTCGGACACGGGATGAGAGACGAACATGAGGTAATCTAAAACTGTCTGGCACAAAACTGGTTATGCATCTGCTAGCTTATGTGGACATGTCGCCAACAACCAATGACCTTGCGCCACTTCTGTCAAGTTTTCGGCCTCTCTTCTTCCACCATTCACCCCTAATGCTCTTTCCATGGAGGAAGAAAAAGGTTAGGAGGGAGCATGACGTCAGGCGGCCCAGCTTCGGCAAGCCAACCTCCTCTGAAGCCGCTTTCTCCTCTCCTCGGGCTCCTCCCGCGCAATGCATTATGGAAAATCCACCACGCTCAGGCCCGCGGTAGCATTTAGTGGCTCCGGCTGGCTGCCGGTGGAGATGGAGGCGAGCGCCGTCGCCGAAGGCGCCGTACAAGATTGTTCGCCAGCGTTGCGCTCCAAGCTTCGTATCGTGGAAGTACTGCCACTGTCGCTGTTCAAAGCAAGGCGAGACTTCGATCGCATTCTTAAGAAGCACCCACACGAGCTCCAAGCCGAATTTCACTTCTGACGTTGGATCGCTCGAACGCGCCGCCGTAAACATTCACAAGCATGGAGCGGCCTACAGCTGCGCGGTGTTTGCCAGGCGTGCTGTGACGTTTGCGTTTGGCATTCTGCTGAGTTATCGCGCGTAACGATCTGTCGTGTCGGCGGGGAGGTGGTGAGACTAGCTTTGGTTTCGCTCGCGCGCGCTTTTGCATACGTTCGCCTTTTCGGTGCTCCGGCGTGGTGGTACGTTTTTATATACTTCAGTGCACTGGAAAAGAAAGGGTTCAGAACCCTTATGTTGGGTGTGACCACCTCGCGTCGCAAGCAGTACGCCGGGCTGTTTGTCCGCTGAGGACCGCTCGATCGGTGCGATACGTATATGAAAAAAAGAAAAAGAAAAACGAATGCTAGATTACGCCTGGGAGGGACCTTGCTGAATTGTGGACTGACTGCGCCTTGGCAATAAATGGTTAAAGTAAGGGTTGAAATGGTTGATCTTTTCAACTTTGCCTGAGCGGCTAAGTTGAAAAGGTCATCTCCACTTCTGCACGCGGCGGCGGCACACAACTCTCCGACTGCGGCGTGAACTTCGACGGGTCTGAAAGCTCAGTAAACAAAGATGTTTTCTGCCTCTCCCGTCCGACCACTTTGCCCGCACGATCAGGCCGCTGCGCGTTTCGGCTTGCAGGCAGAGCTGCGTGCAACGACTCGTCGCCGAAACTCGAATACGCGGACGGCCCGGCAACCAAACGGATAGACGCACGCACGCAGCGTCGGCGAAGGGCCACATGAGGCGCAAAGAACTACCGCTTGCCTGTCACGTGCATAGAACACCTCCCATCAGTCTTTCCTTTTTATTTTTTATGACTAGGCTTCACGATTGTCACGTGACGCTCCCTCCTAAACTTTTCTTTCCTCCATGGCTCTTTCCCTCCCTTTCGCTCCTCCCACAATAGGTGACCGGTAAAAAGCGCAAAGGCTCATGGGTGCGTCGTCTGCTCTTGCCACTTCCGGTTCGAGATCACGCCTGGCCTCCCACACGCCGACGGCTTTTACGCGCGCGTGTGCGTGTTGTTTATTCGTGACAGAGTGCTTACCTTTCAGAGGAGCCTCTTGTAGGATTCATCGTTGTTATTCATTGAATGCGGGATGCATAAGCATTTTCGTTTTCGATGGAAAAAGATAAACAACAAGCACACGCTCGCGTGAAAGCCACCGGCCTACGGGAGGCCAGGAGAGCTTTCGAACCGGAAGTGGTGGGACTCCGCGGGAGCGGACAATGCACCCATGAGCCTTTGCGCTTTTTACCGGTCACCTATAAACACGGAAGTCCACTTTAATTTTCTAAGTAACTTATTTTCTCGTGTTCCGCGGTTGGGGTAATATAGTAAAAGACTTTGTTTCTCTTTAAACAGGAACACTGCACAGGGTTCCTGGTTGGCGTCAGCGCTTCTCGAATTTTGGGGGTCTAAATATCGTGTTATAAACGTATTTTAATTACTATTGCGTATATAAGCCACACATATACTTTCAAAGAAAAGAAGGCTGCGAGTACCACTTGTGCATATATATTTTGCCTAAAACACACTTAATTAATTCTTTCTGCTCAACAACGCTGACGAATATAAAGTAAGATTTCAGATTTATTTCTTTAGGACGGTTTCCGCTATATAAACTGATCTTTGAAGATTTGCTTTACTATCTGGCCGTATGGCTGAACTGCGGGACCGACAGGCCGACACAGAGAGACACATGCCACAGTTTAGGGTTTACGTAGGACAATATTGTAAAAAATGCTCGCAAAATTCAAGACAATTGCGAAAGTTTTCTACTACTACGCAGAACGCATGTATAGAACGCTGAGAATGAGACAACTCTAAGAAATTGCACCGTCCATTAGAATATTGATTGTGACATGAGCCAATATCTCTAGAAGCTAGAGGACGCTTTCCGCGCGGTTAGTTTTTGCTGCAAGTCCGTACGTTAAATGCTGAGTGTAGTGAATTTTTTACAGTGAAACCGACAGTTCAGGAAAGCAACGCACGCGGCTTTCCTTGCACTTTCAAATCGTAGTTTTCCTTGCACACAGGCATAATCATAAAATAGTTACAGGAGGCAAGCGTACTGATCAAGGATACAGTCATGCATATACAGTGCATAGATCAACGTTTTCTGTAATTGCTCTGCCTGCGCTCAAATAAGCAACTCAAGCAAGGCTCAGGCTCCACTTCAAATGAGCCTGGTCAAAAAAAAGCTTGCGCTGCAAGTATAATAGTCGTTGCAGCGGTTACGGCCCAACCCACAATATCACGGAAAGAAGGCAACGTGTTTTAGTATTGTATCGACCATGCACGTTTCGTCACCACCCATGGCAAACTATTCTAAGAACAGTATTATTGTTGTATAAAGTTTTTCTTGCAATTTCGCAGCCTACTCAGCTCGTTTCGCTGATTATAGACGGCTGGTGAGGGGCAGACGTTAAATTGTGACTACAGACAACGCCAGGGAGTAACATGTTTAAATATTTTCGCTGTTTGGATGGGGAGACTGAAGCAGTGAGTAAAAAAATGGCACGGCTTGCACTAGTGGCGCACGACTGGAGAAACAGCTGAGCGGGCTGCTTATCCTTTTACGTCGGAAACCCTGCTATTACATCATTATCACAACCAGCAGCCCACTTGGTCCACTCAAAGACTGATGCCTCTCTCCTCGACCTCCAACCGCTCCAGCCACGCCCCCTTTCGAATAGATTCCTTGCTTCCGAATGTTATTATTTCATCCCTAATTGAGTATATGCCCTCCCTCTTTTTCCAGACCCGTCTCTCGTTGTCCACACTGTCACTCTGGCAGTCCACCGATTCTAATTTCGCTGAATTACACGGCCAGCACGAGTTCCTTTTCTTTTCTTTATTTAAACTATATCTTCCACTCTAGTTTGTTCTCTGATTTAGGAAGCTTGTTTTCTGTCTGCAAATGTCAATTCAATCATTATTCGTCTTATGGACCTCCTAACTGACTTAAGGTTGCTTTCAAGTTCTTTAGTAAGGCGCCAAGTTTCCATTCCATACGTCATTACTTCAGAAATATTTTTGAACGTGCCGCTGAAAATTCCCCATGGCCCGGATCATTTCGTCCACTGGCTTCCACACCTCTCACAAAGTGGACCGTTTTAGTATACACTAGATACCGCGGCACATTCCAAAGCCCACGTCTGCGCTACGAACCCACAAGAAATGCTGTGCGCCCGGAATGCGATGCTAGCTCAATCGCATAGACAATGGTTTCATAACGAGAGATGCACACGTTGGAATCCAACCACTGGAAGCATTTTTTTCACTCGGATGAACATGTTTCTCCCCACTGCTGCAAACCCGTGGCCCTCAGGCCTCTGCGGTGAACCAGTGGTTACGTTTCTGATTTCACGGCGTAAATGCCCCGGGTTGGATTCCCGGGACCTCTCTAATCACTTTTTTTTTGTTGAAGCTTCGGGGTTTTCGGTCTGCTACGAACGGATGTATGTCGGCCTAAGCAGCTCTTCTGGTAACAGCTTTACTGCCTCTTCGCGCCTGTGTGGCAGTCGGCTGCTACTACGGCGGTCGGCATGCAGGCCACCCAGAAATCAGCGGACTCACTAGTGAGTCCACTCACTCAGACTCATTTGGACTGATACTCACTCGTGAGTTTGAGTTTGAGTGAGCGCGAGGCTAGTGTAGCATGGTGAATTTGAGCTTGAGTGAGTTTTAGCCCTACTGAGTTTGAGTACGCCTGAGACCGAGTGAGTTCCAAGTCCATTTTGAGTTTTGAGTACCTTTTGAGTTTGAGCACATTTTGAGTTTGTGTACATTTTGAGTACTGAGTACATTTTGGTTTTGAGTACATTTTGAGTTTTGAGTACATTTTGTGTTAGAGTACATTTCGAGATTTGAGTACATTTTGAGTACTGAGTACATTTAGAGTTTGAGTACATTCTGAGTACTGGGTACATTTTCAGTTCCAGTACATTTTGAGTTTTGAGTACATTTTGAGTTTGAGCACACTTTGAGTACAGAGTACATCTTGAGTTTGAGTACATTTTGAGTTTTGAGTACAATCAGAGTACTGAGTAGATTTTCATTTGAGTACACTTTGAACTTTGAGTACATTTTGAGTTTGAGTACATTTTGAGTACTGAGTACATTTTGATTTCTGAGTACAGTTTGAGTTTGAGTACATTTTGAGTACTGAGTACATTTTGAGTTCTGAGTACATTTTGAGTTCTGAGTACATATCAGTAGCCTAGGAGGCAGATATGGTTGGCGGTCAAGTTTCATCTGCTGGTTGGGCTCGCAATTCAGGTTAGCTGCGAGTACGGGAGCATTCGCGATGCGCATGATTGGTGGGTGGGTTAGGGAGGTTGGGGGGTGTGGCGTGTCTGATTTAGCGGCTGGGTGTGTGAATAATATTCGACTGCTGAGGCGATAAAAAAGTGTTATCACACCTTTTCCCCTTGATGGATCCTCTAAGAAGATGGGAAACGGTGGTGGGAAAGCACACGGCGATGCTTTCCTGCTGGTAGTTTGCCTGCTTCTGCAACGGTTTGATTTGCTGGGGTTAAAAAGGGAGAGGTGAGCACCGGGCGGAATGGGCGGTGTTCCGATCGTGAAGGCCGACTGCAGCCGGGAAGACGTCCAGAGCTGATAGGCCAACGTAAACTGTTTACTTCATAGCGAGAGGTGAGCCGAAGCCAAAGAACAATGCCCCGACGGCCGAGGTTACAATACAGGACTCGAGCAGAGCGACAGCATCGATTCGCTGCTCTAGCAGGAATGGTTTACAACGCTTGCGGGGGTCTATTTATACCCAAAAGCCGTAACGGTCAAAATGCCAGCAAGCTGGAACACGCCACGAACGTCACCGACACACACAACGCTCTTTCCAGAGTTCGTAAGCCGTTCATAGCCTCGGCGCGCGTTGAGTCCGGGAGAGGGGAGAGAGGAGGACTTCGTTGCGATCGACGGTGCCTCTGTGTCCTTGAAGAGCGTGGAGACGAGCCTCGCCGGTAGCCGCCGAAGTTTCAACCGTTCTCTAGGCTCGTCGGTTCCCGACTTCGGCTCAGCCACAGGCGCCACCGAAATCTCAACTAGCTTAGCCCATATTGGCCTATCGTCGGGAGCATCAGCTGGGAGTAACAAGGGCACGACGTGCTCTTTAGACACCTCGTAACGTCCGAGAGATCCTATTTCGGCGACCCTCGCGCTTTCGGCGGCAGCCTCAGCACGCGAAGACCGAAGCGCGTTCCCGTTCTCCTTCCTCACTGCCAGAACTACACTACAACCAGGCTGCTCTGTCTCAAAAGACGGCTCAGCCGCCCCAAACACCTGAATCTCTACGAGATCGGCTGGCCATTGCTCGAGGTCAGTTACCTGAACTGGTGGCAGGGCGGAATCGGCTTGCTCAGTGGCGAGATCGTCACGACTCCCAAACTGAACCCTGCAAACCGTTTCCTGCCTCGACTTCAGGCTTTCCCACCACGTCGCTCTTTTGCGCACTACCGTCCGAAGGAACAACTTCCATTTCAGCGGACTCGTGCGGCCTCTCGGTAACTTCATGGTTTACGCACTCCAGCAAAACCTCTCTATGTCGCGAAATGTTCACGTTCAAGTCGGTAGCCGTTCCCAAGGCCTCCCGCGAATTTGAACCGTCCGAACACTCCGCCGAGATCTCCAAAACAAACGCCGACACATTATCGCACTCAGTGGACACGCACTGCCCTCTGCCCCCTCTGCCGACAGTCTGAGCTAATGCGCCGTCGTTATCTCTCTCAGCAACCTTGACGCGCTGCGGGGCAGCAACGGTCGGTTCCGACTCGCGCTCCCGAGCGTCTGCTACTGGCAGCGCTGGCACGGTGCTTCCCTCGACAACGAGGTCTTTTTCGAGCAACAATTCTAACTCGGGCTTCACTTCTTCCTGCTCGAGTTGAATTTCGTGCTCTAGGTTCTTGTTCTTCCGTTGGAGTCTCTCTTTTTCGAGCTTCTTTCTTTCCCGTTCGAGGCGCTCGAGCTCGAGATCGTACTCTCGCATCTTTTCCTTGTGTTTGAGTTCCAGATCTCGTATTCTTTCCTTGCGTTCCTGCTCTCGTTTCTGCCTCTCTCGCTCCTGTTCTCGCTTTCTTTACTCGCGTTCCTCACGCTGGCGCTCAGCCTCTACCAGTGCAGCCTGACGTTTCGCGGTCTCCCTGCCATTGATCCGCTCAATGCATTCCGACAGCTCCTCATCGTCAGCACCAACAGCGACTATAGCCTGTATCAGCTCTGGCTTTCTCAGCGCGTCCGTAACATCCAAGCGCAACTCTTTTGCAAGCTCCAACAACTGCGTTTTTTTTTCAACGCTTTCAAATTCATGGCCGGTTTAGAGTACTGCTTTCCCACTGCTCCAAAAATGTTTTGCGCGAATAACCCACGCGACAAAAACACACGCCCTACCAGCTATCCTCAGAAGCCTGGTAAAACTCAGTGAAGAAAAGTCCCGCACTCACCCTTGACCGCCGTGAATTCTGCGAAGTTCGAAGCCGCCTTGACGTCCGTGGTGTTGGGTATCCCACCGCTGCCACAAGTTGTTGCGAGCGTGAAGGCCGACTGCAGCCGGGAAGACGTCCAGAGCTGATAGGCCAACGTAAACTGTTTACTTCATAGCGAGAGGTGAGCCGAAGCCAAAGAACAATGCCCCGACGGGCGAGGTTACAATACAGGACTCGAGCAGAGCGACAGCATCGATTCGCTGCTCTAACAGGAATGGTTTACAACGCTTGCGGGGGTCTATTTATACCCAAAAGCGGTAACGGTCAAAACGCAACAAGCTGGAACACGCCACGAACGTCACCGACACACAGAACGCTCTTTCCAGAGTTCGTAAGCCGTTCATAGCCTCGACGCGCGTTTATTTATTTATTTATTTATTTGAAGTGCTCACCAACAGCACAGGGCCTTCTCGGGTGATGCACCGCATACATAGGTACAAAGAATACGAACAGGCAACATACATGGATACAAGGAATACAAACAAGGAATACAAAGGAATACATGGATACAAGGAATACAAACAGTACAAATATGGGCAGCGTATAAATCAGAAATTGGTAAATGTGGAAGTGCAGATAGATATATACAAAAGTGTAGTGCTATCGAAAGGAGACGCAAACATTTTTGAACGGTAAAGGCTCGGAGTATGCACAGGAGAACGTACGAACATGGCAAGGAACGTACGAACACGTACGAAGATAGGCAAGGTAGTGCTGTATGTGAGGAAACACGAGAGCAGGGTGAGAAGTGCAGGAGCGACCTCTCCACAGCATGCGTATTCAAAATATCATACATTTCAGAGAGCGCTTAAACAGTACCAAATCGCTGCAAAAAACGTCTATAAGAGATGGAAACAGACTGTTATAGGTGAGCTGGCACCGGCTGGCTGGTACCAAACTCATTGATCTGTCTACATCAAAGCATCCATGCGGCCGTAGTGGTCTGCTTGGCACTCGCAGATGGACAGAGCTTACGAGGCAAGGGCAGTCGAACTTCGAGTGAATACAATTAAACAGAAAAGCCAGGTCGCGCCTGGAGCGCCTCGCTGATAGCTCATTTAAATTCAGGATCTTCAGAAGCCCACCGTGCTCATAGGCTCATAGGTGAGTGGCGAGAAAACACGGTTCTAGTAAAGCGCTTCTGAATCCTTTCTAGTCGAAGGGAGGACGAAGGGCTTAAACAATTCCAAATTGCACTAGCAAAGTCGAGCTTGGGCAAAATGAGAGCGCGATACAGTGAAACAAAGCATGAACGGTCGGTGAAATCCCTGGTCGCGCGGGAAATTACGCCAAGCGTACGGAGACAGGAGTTGGTCACATAGTTCACATGCGCGTTAAAGAGCAGTTTCGCATCCATCATTACGCCCAAATCGCGCACTACGGTAGCGCGTTTTACAGGTTCACCAAGCAGCAAGTACGTAAAAGTGAGCGGGGAAGACTTGCGAGTGTATGAAATTACGATGGTTTTCGAGAGGTTAAGTTTTAGATAGTTGCAGTCACACCATGCAGAAATTGCGTTGATATCATTTTGCAGCAGTACACGATCGTAAGGTGTAGAAATAGTGCGATAGAGCTTCATATCGTCGGCATACTGGGAGAGCGAACAGGGCTTAATAGCGGGGTGTATGTCATTAACAAAAATGTTAAAAAGGAGAGGGCCCAGTGTCGAGCCTTGAGGTACCCCTGAGGTCATCGGGAAGGGCCGGGAAGTAGCGCCTTCGTAACTAACACAATTGGACCTGACTTTTAAGTAGCTGCCGAACCACTGGCATAACTCAAGGGAAAGACCGTATGCGGACAATTTGCGAAGTAGTAGATCGTGATTAACAATGTCGAAGGCCTTGCTACAGTCAAAATATACTGTATCTACCTGTTGGCGAGACAGTACTGGAGGGCCGATGTCGTTTAGAAAACAGGCAAGATTTGAATCTACCGACCTTCCGGGCATGAAGCCGTGTTGGTTGAAATTAATTAGTGGATGCATAGCTGATAAAAGGTATCGATGCAAGACCTTTTCGAAGACTTTGGAAAATGAGGACAGAAGAGAGATTGGCGTATAGTTTGCTGGGATTGTGGCGCTTCCGGATTTGTGCAAAGGGAAGATGGAACCAATTTTCCAATCAGTTGGAAAATGTTGCTCAACCAGTGACATACGTATGATGTGACAGAGCAAAGGGGCAAAAACAGCGCAACAGCCCTTCACGATGAAGCAAGGGATGCTGTCACAACCTGCCGACTTTTTCGATGGGAGTTTGCGGATGGCGGACACAACATCGTTTTCGGTTACGTTGGGGATTGGCAATACAGGACCGTGAGAATCAAAATCCAATTCGCTGCCGCTGTCGTGAGAGGTCGAGTATGTCCAAGAAAAATGACGTGCGAAAAGTTCACACACGCCTTCAGGGTCGGACACAATCTTGTCACCATCCTGAAGGGTTTTGCTTTCGCGTGCATGACGTGTGCGGAATTTGACGTACCGCCAAAACTCCCGAGGGGAGTCGGTAAGAGATGTTTCAGAGTAGTCCGTAAACATCTTTTTATCCCGGGCAAGGAGCTTTTTCACTGAGGAGCGCCATTCTCTGAAGCTAGCGAGAGCAGACGGGTCATTGTGGGCCTTAAACAAGCGGTGAAATTGACGTTTTCTTCGAAGCGCGCCTCGGAGCTCATGGCTAAACCAGAATGGAAATTTAGAGGAGCGAATTCGCCGCTTTGGGATGTGTTGGTCCATGAAGTAATGAACAGTTTGGGTTAGCTCCTGGACGGCCACGTCTACACAGGACGCGTTGTATACAGAGGTCCAGTCTGCGTTGTCGAGCGAGTGGTAGAGAGATGTGTAATCTCCGCGAGCAAAGTCGTGTCTGGGAGTTGAAACGCTGTTGTCGTGCGCCATGCATATGTGGGCTGAGGCTCCGAAAGGAGGGTGCCACGCGTCGACGGCCACAATAGGTTCAGGGAACTGATCGACAACGACAGAGTTAAGGTTTGTGAATACAGTGTCTAGTACGTTTCCAGCAGGGTTTGGGTTCAAGACGGCAGGCTGGATGTTATTGAAAGAAAAGAAATTAAACAAATGAGCTGCTTTGTACTCTCCGCTGGTATTTTGTGCGGGGTCCCACCAAGAGCCCGGGCAATTGAGTCCGGGAGAGGGGAGAGAGGAGGACTTCGTTGCGATCGACGGGGCCTCTGTGTCCTTGAAGAGCGTCGAGACGAGCCTCGCCGGTAGCCGCCGAAGTTTTGAAATGCGCCCAAAGCGAAGCGTCTGACGCGGCTTGTCGCAACTTGTCACCGACATGATTGCGCCTGACGGCAGAAAGGCGCACGAGGTAGCTTCGCCGCAGAGCGGTGGAGTGCTGCGTGAAAGTACGGCGGCGCTGGCCGATTGGTAACAGCGGCGGCTGTCCCCTCCGCTGTTTCAAATGAGTTGTCAACTGAACTGGGCGATGCCCGTTTAGATAGAATAAAGACCGCTTTATGAGATAGATTGTTTACAAATTCAAACAGAAGTCGGTAAGTCGTGTAAGGTATTAAGTTAAAGGTACCGATTAACGGAATCACAAAAGGTAAAACTAAAAAATGCTTCCTTGGTATAGTCATCAGACAGTGATGTCATAAATTGGGGGTTACAATTCAAAATGATGCCACGAGGGCGTGTGGGGAATCATATTCGAGGTCTAGATGAGGGAAATCACGCGGGACAAAAATGCGTTATGTTTATATTCTCTATACTCGGTACAACTCAAAAACGGCAACACCTCATGTAGTGTATCACTCCGCCAAAGCGCCGCACCCATGACGTCAGTGCGCGCGCGTTTTGAAAGGGGTTTGCTGTGAATGCGTGATATCGTCTGCCTTGCCTCACGCAGTTTGTCATCACTGGAGTCGTTTATAAGCATATTAAGTCCAAAAAATCACGGGAACGGCTGACGCCATGTTCAAAATATTCCCAGTTACCCGCGACTTGCACCACGCGGAAAAACTTCCGGCTACGGTGATAAGGCACAGAGGCATCTTCCGGAGCCGTTCTTAAGTAGTCCCCGAGTATAGTCGTAGATTTGGTCGTAGAAATTCAAATTCAATTCAATACAGTCGTAGAAATTCAAATTCATAGCGCTAGGGCGTTTGGGGTATGAAATTAAAGGGGCCCTGAAAGGTGTTTTGAGCACACTAAATTGACTAGCGCAATCGTTAGATTGCGTCGTCAACATCATCTGTGCCAAGTATTACTCTTTTACGCGCAGCGGAAAGCTCACACTTTTGTTGCAACGTTTGTCGCTTTTTTCTCACCCTTCCCTTTGTGTTTTTGGACGCCGCCATCTTCACATGTCTACGTCATCAATTCCCAAATGTTCGTCATGAGCTAGACATCCTGCTATTGGGCGGCTTTTTCACGCACTTCCGGCAAAGAGATGAGTCGTCTGCTCAGAGTCGGCTCGCCGGCTGATCTGCCAGCGGAGTGGAGTGCCGGAGTGCTTGGACATTTTTCGACAAACGATACAAGTGTAAACAAACGCTTAACCGTTCGTATTGAATGCAACACGGCCATAACACGACATGGATATTCTCTTACCTGAGTACGTTCCATAAAGAAAGCGTTGAAGCCCCGTGGCACTTATTTCTTGCAATCGCAGAGAACGCCCTGAGCCGAATGCCCGGGTTTGACGCATACATTTTATTCAACTTCCAAACAATCCAGCGATGCGTTTCGAACGAACACAACGTCACAACATGCGTTGCAAGTCCGAACCGCGATTGACAGACGATGGGTTGCCTCCTCCTGCCCCTCGTAAATTCGGCACTCACCTCGCGCGCGGTTTGCGGGGACGAACAGCAAGTCACTTAACTCTGGCGCACAAGCCGAGATGGCTTTTAGCCACGCGCACTGCACATACCCCATGCGAGGTTGAGTCGTACGCCGCTTGAGAAAGATAACCCAGACCATGGGAAGCACTATCCACCCGCAGAAGCACAACGTCGCATTTCATCGGGAAACAAAGGCGTCCACAACACACACACCATCGCCTCCTGTAATGCCAAACGCATCTCGCGCTTCCAAATGGGAGTGAGTAGTATGCCTGCAGTGCTCATATGCCGCGAGGTGGGGCCCCAAGCTGAACCGGGATCACGCAACCGTAACTGACTTCCAGAGCGGTTTGTGCCTTGTTGCCAGGGCAACCGATGTTGGATATTGGCAAAGAAATGGTGCTCGCTCCAGCGCTAGAAAGCTCAGAGCCGCGGCGGAGCAAGTTTTGCCAACGTTGCCGCTCCCCACCACGCGTCGCCCCAAGCTGAATTGGCGTTTTGTGCACGGGTTCTGTATCGGTTTAAAATGTCTTTTTCACATTCCGCCGGCAGGAATTACCACCGCCACAAAATAAGACCCGGCACCAGCGGGGCCGCATCTGATACGGCGCTTTTTGGATAAACAGTGCGCTGTGCATCCAAGGGAGCGAGCGCAGGATCCTCCCCAGGCGGCTGCGAGTTCGCCGCCGATAAAAAGTCGCGTGCCGCCGATAGCAAAGTTCTGCAGCAACGTACACCACGAAAGGGCAAGGCCACGCCGCCGCACACATGGGACCAGATTTTTCGTTCGCTTTTCCAGCCTTGAACGGAGTGCGGGATTCATGGTGTCAACAAAGCTTGCCCGTAGCAGACGGCTGTGTGAGCAGCGCAATAGCGGAAGTACGTCACCGCGGAGGAGCGCAGCATCTGGGAGAGAAGGCTCGCTCGCCGTCAACAGCGGAGTGTAAGTTGAAAGGAGGAGGAAACGCGGCGCGACGATAAGGCGCGGTTTTTGATTTACGATTTCTCAGCTAATACTCATTGCTTCAACAAAATTCTTGCGGGAGGAGATTGCTAATACATTGCGTTATTTGGTTACATGTACATCCACGCATCGGCGGAAGGTATTTCAGGACCCCTTTAAAGGTGTCGATGAGGGGAATCACGTCGGACAAATGCAGAAATGCTTCCTGATTATTATCATATGACATAGTCATAATAGGTCATAAGTTGGGTTAAAATTCAAAATGATGCCACTAGGGTGTGTGGGAAATGAAATTGACGGTTGCGATGACGGAAATCACATGGGACAAAAAAGCGGTGTGGCTATATCATAAGACAGTCATGGTTAGTCACTGTTTAGGTTAATATTCAAATTGATGCCACTAGGATATGTATGGTATCAAATAATGTACAACAAATACAAAATCACGTAGGACAAATACAAAATTTCTTCCTGGTTATAGTCATGAGATAGCCATTGCCAGTCTTATATTGCGTTAAAATTCGAAGTGACCCCGCTCGGGCGTGTAGGGTACCAAATTTGCGATCTTGAGGAGGGGTATCACGTGGGACAAATAAAAAAGGCTTCGTGGTTCTAATCATGAGATAGTCATGGTGAATCATCATCATTATCATCATCACCAGTCTCTCTACGCCCACGGCAGGGAACAACCCTCTCCCATTAATCTCCAAGTACCGAGGTCCTGTGCTAACTGCGTCCAATTTATCCCCTCAAACTTCCTGATCTCGTCTGCCCATCTAACTTTCTGCCGCCCTCTGCCACGCTTGCCTTCTCTATGGATCCACTCTGTTACCCTTAATGACCAACGGTGTTTTTGCCTTCGCATTACATGCCCTCCCCACGACCATTTCTTCTTAATTTCTACTAATATGTCTTTAACACGCGTTTGTTCCCTGATCCACTCCGCTCTCTTATTGTCCCTTAACGTTACACCTATCATCTTTTTTTCCATTGCTCGCTGAGTCGTCCTGAATTTAAGTTGAACCCTCTTAGTGAGCCCCCAGATTTCTGCCCCGTAGATGAGTACCGGTAAGATCCAGCTGTCATACACTTTCTTCTTCAGGAACAACGGTAGGCTGCCATTCATTATCTGAGAATGCCTGCCGAATGCACTCCACCCCATTCTTATCCTTCTAATTATCTCTGTCTCATGACTGGGATCCGGGGTCACAACTTGGCCTAAGTAGATATATTCGCTTACCAATTCTACTGTCTCGCCACCTATCTCAAATAGGGGTGTGCGAATATTCGAAAACTTCGAATATTACTCGAATAGGAAATATGTTAGATTCGCATTCGCTTCGACAACTATGTATTCGAAACATTTAGAATATTCGAAAGGGTTCAAATAATCGGCTATTATCGAATATTTGGATTGATTAGTTTAATTATTGTGGACTCTCGTTAAACGGAAGCACTAGGGACCGGGAAATAATATTCCCTTTATGAAGAGTTTCTTTTAGAGAGAGAATGGATTCAGCATTGCACAATGGTCTTCATGAAGTTTGCTCCCGAAGTGAAGTGAAGAGGCGAACCTTCACCGCATGCGAAGCCGTCTATGCCCAGGTGAAGGACGAATTCTACTTTCGCACGAATGAGTGGCCCGCTTATGGGTATGTTCTCACTGCGAGCTCTCCATAGCCAAAGTACCAAGCGCTTCTCAAAATCTTCGTGGTCCGACACTCGCAGTCTTTTCTGTTCAGTACCAAAGCCTGACTTTTCGAAAGCCTCACGCAGCTTGTTCTTGTCCTGTAATATGCTCGTCAGGCTACTCTTGGGGACACCGTACATCGTCGCGAGCGTCGGTTTTGTGAAGCGGCCACTCTCAAAGTCGTTTATTACCTCCATCTTCCTGGAGTACGAAAGTACATGCGCGGTCGTTTATGCGCTGCCATCATACGCTGGCTTCGCGACGAAATGTCGCATACGACACCGCACGATGTCATAAACTCCCGCACAAGGTCAGAGAAACCGCACAGAGTCAGAGAAAACCGACCGCCGGGGACAGAAACCGAAACATATCCGGGACTAGAGGGGGGACAGTGATGCGTACCGCCATTGCGCTGCTTTTGCCCCAATAGTTGCGGTTTTGAGTCAGTTTCCTGTTCGGTTTATGCGGTGGTCGGAAAATTGGAGTTCGGACTAACGAAATTTTTTTTACATTGACCTAATACAAAACCAACCAAGTTAGAAACGTTTGTTTCGTTTAGACGGTAGTTCCATTTAATCTATTTCCGTTTATCGAGATTGCACTGTATTCGATATTCGATTCGATATTCGCAGCTAGATATTCGTATTCGCTTCGTATTCCAAAAATGTGATATTCGCACACCTCTAATCTCAAAACGCTGTGCTGTCCGAGGTTATTGATCATTACTTCAGTTTTCTGCATATTAATTTTCAGGCCCACGGTTCTACTCTGTTTGTCCAGTGCGGTAAGCATGCTTTGCAATTCGTCCCCCGAGTTACTTAGTAAGGCAACATCATCAGCAAATATGAGGCTACTGAGGTATTCTTCATAGACCCTTACTCCCACCTGTTCCCAATCCAAGGTTCTGAATACTTTTTGTAAACATGCCGTGAATAACAATAGAGAGATTGTGTCTCCTTGTCTCACAGCCTTCTTTATAGGTATTTTACTGCTCTCCTTATGCAGGATGATGGTAGCTGTGGACCCATTGTAAATATCTTCTAGTATTTTTACATAATGCTCGTCTGCACTCTGGTTCCGTAATGCCTGAATGGCTGCTGAGGTTTCGACCGAGTCAAATGCTTTTTTGTAATCTATGAAGGCTATATATAGGGGTTCAGTATACTCCGCGCACTTCTCTATCACCTGATTGATCGTGTGAATATGGTCCATTTTTAATAGCCTTTACGAAACCCTGCTTGTTCTTGAGGTTGACTGAAATCTAAGCTGGCAGAAATTCTGTTAGCAATTACCTTGGTAATTTCCTTGTAGACGACAGACCGTAACCTAATCGGCCTGTAATTTTTCAAGTCCTTCATGTCACTTCTCTTATGGATTAGGATGATGTTCGCGTTCTTCCAAGATTCTGGTACACTCGCGGTCATTAGGCACTGCGCGTACAGGTTTTCCACTAATACTAGTACAATTTCCCCGCCATCATTCAAGACGGCTGCTGTTATCCGATCTTCACCAGGTGCTTTGCCCCCTTTCATGCCTTTCAAAGCCTTCTTTACTTCTTCGGCCGTTGCTGGTGGGATGTCTATCTTTTCTGAACTAGTTCCTCGTTCGGCGTTAGCGTTATCGTGGATGTTCTGGCTGCTGTACAAATCCCTATAGAACTCCTCGGCTACTATGACTATTTTATCCCAATTTTTGATGAGATTGCCTTGCATGTCTTTAAGTGCATATATTTGGTTTTTCCCCACGCCTAAACTCCTCTTCACTGCTTTCAGGCTGCCTCCGTTCTTTACAGCATATTCGATCCTGTCCATATTATACTTCCGTATATCAGCTGTCTTACGCTTATTGATTAACTTCGAAAGCTCCGCTAGTTCTATTCTGTCAGCCGCCTTGGAGATTGTCATGCTTTTCCGTTTCCTTATTAGATCTTTCGTCTCCCGTGAAAGTTTACCAGTATCCTGTCTAGCCATCGTGCCCCCGACTTCTACAGCACATTCCGTGATAATGCGTGTAAGATTGTCGCTGGTTTCCTGTGTCGTAAACTCTGCTTCCTGGGTAAGAGCTGAATATCGGTTCTGCAGCACGATCCTGAATTCGTCAAATTTGCGTCTTACTGTTAGCTCATTGATCGGCTTCTTACGTACTAGCTTGTTGCGGTTCCTTCTCACATCTAGGCAAATTCGAAATCTTACCACACGGTGGTCAGTACACCTTACCCTACTTCCACATCCTGCACGACGCCAGGGTTATCCCATAATATGAAGTCTATTTCATGTTTATGCTCTCCATTCGGGCTCTTCCACGTCCACTTACGGTTCTCTAGTTTGCAGAAGCTGTTCATGATGAGTATTACTTCGTTCTGCGAACTCGACTAGTAAGTCCCCCCTGCTATTTCTACAGCACAGACCATAGTTACCAACTGCCTTGTCTCCAGCCGGATTCTTACCTACTTTAGCAATGAAGTCTCCCATAACTACGGTATACTGTGTTTTTACTTTAGCCATTGCCGCTTCTACATCTTAATAGAAGCATTCAACTACGTGGTCGTCGTGGCTGGATATAGGCGCGTAGCCCTGTACCACCTTGAGTTTGTACCTCTTATTAAGCCTAATTACAAGACCGGCTACCCTTTCGTTAATGCAATAGTATCCGTTTATGTTGCCCGCTATGCCTTTATTGACTAGAAATCCCACTCCAAGTTTTCTTCTGCCCGCTAGACCACGGCAACATAGTCTGTGTCCATTTTTCAGCACCTGAAGCGCTTCATCTGTCCTCCTAACGTTACTAAGCCCTACTACATGTCATTTAATGCCCTCTAATTCCTCAAACAACACCTCTAGACTCGCTTCACTAGATAAAGTCCGCGGGTGAAACGTTGCCAGGTTCAGATTCCATTGGCAGCTGTCCGGATCCAGGGATTCCTAGCACCCTCTGCAGCGTCACAGGTCTGCCCACCGCGTGGTCAGTTGCTTCGCAGCCACTGAAGACTGGGGGCCGTGGGTTAATTGGCGTATTCATGGGAGGTTGCGGCCATTACTAGACCACGGCCCGTTAGCCCGAACGTGATAAGTATATGAATAAGTTCTTAACTACAAGTACAGAGCTGTCTAGGTAATAAGTCGTGTGCCCCAAACTGATACAAACGTTCGATTAAGGTAGCGTTTCGGTCGGGTTTTCTGGCAACCGGGTTATTTGCCGTTGCTGACTTCGACTTATTGGCGTCTTATTCGTAAGCGGGAACTTAATCGGGAACTTATGCGTACGGGCAAACGGCCCCAGGGTGGCCAATCCTGCACTGGTGGGGAAGTGTATTACCTGCGATTGAGTATTACCAGCATTACCGGCGATTGGGAGAGCATTTTGAGATTGAGTACATTTTGAATACTGAGTACCTTTTGAGTTTGATTACATTTTGAGTTTTGAGTACATTTCGAGTCCTGGGAATATTTTGAGTTTTGAGTATATTTTGAGTTTGAGTACATTTTGAGTTTGAGTACATTTTGGGTTTTGGACCGTTACAAACCAACATCTGCATGGTTGACATACTGGATGCAGCCCGCGTAAGCCTTTGCCGTGCACTCAAACAAAACAAGCCTCAACGACGGCGACTTCCGGATGCATTTCCGCTGCATTCTGGAAGCGTTGCCTAGCCACTTGTGGCCTTTGGACAGCTGCCTTGGACAGCTCGACAGCTGCAAGGTGTCCTGTGTGTCATATTTTCGCAACCAAAAATGACCATGCTGTAGAGATATGAGAAAAACGATTTGTGGCGGGATACACTCTTCTAATTGACACTGTCCGCAATTTGCACGGTAATCAAGCAAGTTTCAAATAAACTATAATCTTATTGCCCGTTCTGTTCCTGTTTACTCCATTTGATTGCAGAGTGAGTACCTTTTTTGGCATGCCCTCAATGGTCTTGGCTTTGCCTTTATTGTTTACGACCCTTCTTGTAGTTCTTGAACGTACAGCTAAACTCTTAATTTCGTTTTTTTTTTTCGAAACTGAGTAACATTGTTTCTTGCTTTTTTTCTTTACGATTGTGTTCGCTTTTAAATTATTTACCGCGAATTGATACTCCATTTGATTAAAATCGGTGAACTTTCTTTTGTAGTTGGTGTTGTTCCTGACCCTCTCTTGAACCTTCTACGATTAGTTACGTTTAATGCAACGCTATATTCTCTAAATGGCCCTTTTTTATTAGAAACTAACAATGTTTTATTGCATACGTGTAATAGTTCTTACGGGCCCCTTTGCTGCTCGATTCTCATGCCCATTTTATGGCATAAAACTGTTTCTAGCACAATGAAGACATCAGGGTGATGTGCGAAAGTTGAATACTCCTGAAAGCTTAATGAGCAAAGCCAAGATATACCGGGATGTGCTTTTCTTCAATAGCGGACGTGTGTGCGGCATAAGTCCTCGAGAACGGCTGATGACATGGATATTTCACCTCGAATCAGTTTTTGTGTTCTAAGCGAGGAGAGAAATCAAAATAGAAGGGATTGTGAGCTTAAACATGGGATAAATAATAACAACTCTTGCCTAGGTTTAACACTTAGTACTCTAATTCTATAATATAGTATACATTCACAGTAGTGATATTCTTTAACAACAAATGACAAATATGAATGAGAGTAAGAACCTCCTGTTCTTCAAAGCCCTATGCTGAAGCCCAGTAATCGACACCGCCTAACTAGAAGTGGCGGTACGGTCTTTCTCCGCTTCGAAAGCATCTCAGTTAGCTGGAGGCAGCTGAGATGCCACTTGGGGGAACGACATGTTATATTATAAAGTAATGGACGACGCATGCGCCTACATGCCTGACAATGTAGAAAAACTGCTGACGTTCAAAGCCCATTTTTTCAGAACGGCACCAAAGACCGGCCCTGTCATTTTCAGACTGGCACGAAAAACATTGCACTACCGACGCCGGCTGCACCCCTTCGCCGTGTTCATTACCGTCCCTACCAAACGAGGTCTCGGCATGTTTGGCAATAGTTCCGGGAGCTGGATGCCGCAAAGTATGCGGGTATGTTTATTGGGCGTGCCGCTGCTGTAGGCACCGTCACTTCTCATTTAGGCATGGGCCTTCCTTTGAGTGCCAAATGTTTCTGTAAGCCGTCGATGCTGAATGGAGACACGGGAATTAGATTCCCCTGAAAAACAGGAGCAGCGACTATGCCGTGATTGGAAGTGTTTGGTGCTTTGTGTTGCGCTCACCACGTTTACTGTAATGAGATTGTATTTGTCCCTTTGTTTTACCGATTGAGCTACCAGCCCACGCGGAGGCGGGGATTAAGACGGTGCACTCACCGAGCAGATCTGCGGCTTAACCCCCTGCCTTCTCTCTGAAGGTAGGTGATAGGACAACGCAACCACTCGCGCTGCTGTGCGCTCAGCCCACGGCACGTGGGGCGGCCGTGTCCGCGCTTTGCGCACGCGCCACGAGTTAGCAAAATGAAGGAAGCTCACACCAACACATGGCATCCCAGTTCTCCTCCGTCTCTGCCGCTGCCGACGAAGGAGACGAGACTGGTGGCAAAGACGGAGAAGTGAGATCGTCTAATACCGGGTTTGAGTTCCCTTCATTTTATAAAAAGAGTTTTCACTAATGTGCTTTACCAATACAACTCAACCAACCACCATTGAAAGGTCATGCATTGATTTGACATTAGCAAAGACTATCTCTACGAAGTAATAAATGGGCTTGTTAAAGGAGCCATGAAGAGAAAATGCAAGTTGGTTTTATTCGAAAGATTTCGTGCTTTATAGTGCCCCCAGCGCTTGTCCGGATACAAACGGTGCTTTATTCACTGATAACTTAAACAATTTAGGTTAAAATTTTGATTTTCCCGCTCAATCGTGCGTTTTCGTGGTCCCAAATGACATCACAGGAACCGACCGCTCTGCAGCCTAGAGTACCTTCATTCACGCATCCGCCGTACAGGGTAGAGACACGTATACGCTGGCGCCGCCATTTTCGGTTGCTCGCTCGCCGCCGAAACAAGTCATTGTGTCAAAACCGCGCTAAAATTATCTCCGCAACGCGGTTTACTGAAGAAGTTTGAATCATATTGCTGTTTCGCGTTGCTAGGTCTCGTGGGAAACGAAAAAAATAACGCGTTGAGCCCATTGGCCCAATTGCGGCGCCACGGGACCGTTCAAAGGTTGTCTCCACCCTGTACAGCGGTGTTGGTTTGTTCCCGCGTTTCTTTACGTTCCGTAACTTAGATGGCGCCACCATACCGTGGCAAGCGTTTGGTTTGTTTTTGCCCGCATTTAAACCTGGCTTGTTTTTGTTCTGGGAGAAAATGTTCGTTCACTGAAACAGTGCTCGTTCGACAAATGGGGTCAAGTAAGACACCGTTGCTTGCGTCAATCGGCCAGTGTCGTCTGAGACAACCCCAAGCCCCGTAGTGCTGTGCAGCTAAACCAAGCATGCTGTGCGCAGTACGAACAGCAGAACGCATCAGTACTTCTATGTTTACATGTGCTTTCGTAACTTCCACTGTTTGTCCCATCATTCTTATTGCTTTGTAAAGAATGTGCCCTAAATTTAAGCGCAAATCGCTCGTTCGGCTAGTTTGTAAGCTCTACCTAATTTGCGTCTGCTTCTGCCAGCCTCCGCCAATCGCAGAGCTTAGCTCATGTGACATCATAGGTTCTGTTGCGGGAAATGAGCTGGTGGGTCGCATGACCATTCGCGTTTTTCCTAATTATGTAGCTTATTTGAGCGAAGTTTACGTTAAAAGTGGTGTCAGTATGATTCTAACGACACAATCTTTTGAATGAACCAAACTTGTGTTTTCTCTTCATGGCTCCTTTAAGTGCCACACAGAAAACAAGCGCTGTAAACACCAAACCGACGAGGCGTGGACAGGACTCGTCCTATGTTTCTTGTTTTACAGCCCTTGTTTTCTGTGAGACTATGAACCAACACGCCCACACCTTTTCCCTTCTGGTTACGTGCATCTCACGTGTCTCTGGTTTCAGTCTTTGTGGACCTACGTGTGTGAATTCAAGTGGCGTCGCATGGTTCATCGTTTTGGGTGCCGTTTCCAGCTTCGCTTTCCAACCACCTTTTACAGGGTGCATTGGCAAGCAAGTTTTTGTTAACAAGCAAGTTTTTGTTAACATTGGGGTTGATCTAGAAACCTATTTTGCGGCATTCGGCTCCCTCGGCCGTAAGTCATTGAGTAATCCTAAAAAGAGGTTGCAGGCTGATGTTGCTTGTCTTCTGACTAGGGTGTGCCTTCGGGGCACTTTAGTCATCGTGTTATTTTGTCTTGCACGTCTGTTGGTTTGTTGCAGTAGAAACCATCCCAGGCCCTTACAAACTGGGCATGATCATTAGTGCCTGAAGAATGCGGCAACGCCAGGTGACGCCTTTCAAAAAGAAATTAACGCTAATATAGGACTGGTGAGGTCATAAAAAAGGGTTATCCCACCTTTTCCTCTTGATGGATCCTCTAAAAAGGTAGGAGAGGGTGGAGGAAAGCACACGGTGGCGCTTTCCTGCAAGAAGTTCGCCTGCTTCTGCAACGGTTTGATTTGCTAGGGTCAAAAAGGAAGAGCTGAGCACCGCGCGGAAGGGGTGGCGGCTGTCTCCTCTGCTGCTTCAAAAGAGTTCTCAATTGAACTGACAGGGCGATGGCCGTCTAGATAGGATAAAGACCGCATTATGAGATAGGTTGCGTAAATATTTAAACAGAAGTAGGTAAGTCGTGTAATGTATTAAGTTAAAGGTCCCGAATAATAGAACCATGGGAGGTAAATTCAAAAAATGCTTCCTGTGTATAGTCATCAGACAGTCATAATAAGTCATAGATTGGGTTAAAAATCAAAATGAGGCAACGATGGCGTGTGGAGAATCATATTCAAGGTCTAGATGAGGGGAATCACGTGGGACAAAAATGCCTTATGGGTTATTATGCCATAGTCACGGCTAGTCATAGATTGGGTTAACATTAGAATTCATAGCGCTAGGGCGTTTGGCGTATGAAATTAAAGGTCTCGATGAGGGGAATCACGTCGGACAAATGCGGAAATGATTGCTGATTATTTATTTATTTATTTATTTGTACAATACTGCGGACCTTGAGAGGTCCAAGCAGGAGAGGGATGTACACATCCAGAAGACATGCGTACGGATACAAGATCAATACATGAACGTGGGGATACATAATCAACAGGTAAGTATGCAATCATTATACATTGGATGACAGCAAGGGTGAACACTCTGGCAAAACATTCCAATCGGAAACAGTTCTGGGAAAAAATGAATTTTTGTATTGGTCTGTACGGGCAAAGAACGGTTTAATACTTCGGCTATGTTTGTGACGAGACGCTCGACTAGGGTTGTTAGCTATGTAATCTTGTGACTGAATTCCCAGTTTATTAAAATACAGCTGGTGTAGAAAGTTTAGACGGGCACTTTTACGTCGGTTGGCCAATGGCTCTAGGTGTGCGAGCTCCAACATATCTGAAGGGGAGTCGCGACGTCTAAAACGTTTATAAATAAAACGAGCTGCCAATCTCTGAATTTTTTCAAGCTTTTCTTTATTAGCAATAGTGTGGGGGTCCCAGACAATGCTCCCGTATTCCAGGGTGGGTCTTACAATGGATTTGCATGCAATAAGTCTAAGCGACGAGGGGGCATCACCCAGTTTATGCTTCAGAAATCCTAACTTCTTTCTTGCGGAGGAACAAATGTTATTTATATGTGTTGACCAGTTAAGTCTGGACGTCAAGGTTAACCCCAGGTACTTATGTTCCTCCACTTGTTTAATCAGATAATTGCCAAGACTATACATGAAATGAGATTTATTCTTCTTATTTGAGATGCACATGTGAACCATTCCGTTAGTGTATGCAAAGCATGGTTAAGAACTTGCTGGTCAGCGGCAGACACTATATGGCTAAATATGATGCAATCGTCTGCAAACAGCTTGAGGCGTAGAGGGGGCTTTACAATTTGGCCAAGATCATTAATATAAATGTTAAACAGAACCGGTGCCAACACCGAGCCCTGTGGGACGCCCGAGAAAACATCTAGAAAACGAGAACAGGCACCGTCAATTTCAACATATTGCTTGCGGCCAGTTAGGTATGAAATGACCCAATTGACGACTTGTGATGGGATGCGTAAGTTTTTCATTTTTGTTATTAGTTTCGAGTGCGGAACTCTATCAAACGCTTTCGAGAAGTCTATTAGAACTGCATCAATCTGTCCGCCCTCGTCAGGCACCTGTGCCATCTCATGGACGGTAACTACTAATTGAGTTGCAGTTGAAAACCCTCTTCGAAAACCATGCTGTACGTTAGTAAGAAGATTATTATTGTCAAGAAAATCATTTAGGTGTTTAGCAATTACGTGTTCAAGAACTTTACAAACTGTGCAAGTGAGAGATATGGGTCGGTAATTACAATAATCGGTGACAGAGCCTTTTTTAAAAATTGGTTTCACTTGGGCAACCAACCATTCAAGTGGTAGGCAAGAAGTTTCAAGAGACTTCGAATACAATTGTACCAAGAATCTAGCCAGCAGCTCTGCATACCTTTTAAGAAATGTGGTGGGAATGTTATCAGGTCCTGCGGATTTTTTAGGATCTAATCGTAGGAGCTGCTCAGTAACACCTTCGACAGTAATATGGATATGTTTGTTGCTATCGTTGACGTAAGGCATATTACCCAGCGTGGCTGGCCTTGAGAATACGCTCTGGAAATAGGAATTAGACGTTTCAGCAATTTCTTTTTTATCTGTAACAATGCGATCACCAACAGCTATTTGATCTACGCTTCTTGAGTCCTTGTTTGATAAAAATAGCCAGAATTTGTGAGGGGATTCGGTAGCAAAGCGCCCAAGGTTGGTTGAATAGAAGCGCTCTTTAGCTTCTCGTAGTTTAGATTTCAACTTAGAACTTAACTTAAGAAGGGCGGCATCCCTGTTCTTCCTTTTCCGGTACCGTTTTAGTTTACGTTTTAAATGTATAATTTCTCTGGTTATCCAAGGATTGGCTTTGTTAATTTTTTTCATTTTATCTGGAATAAACTTATTGATGCAATAATTGCAGCATGACTTAAACTTTGCCCACAAGACGTTAACATCGTCATCGTGAAATTCCAGTAATGCTTCTTCTAAATGGTGGGCAATGTTTGGGTTATCTGCTGCGTTGTAGTCTTTTACTTTTACAAATTTAGCGTTGTTTAGCTTGAGTCGGTCTGGAAGCTTGCAGGAAAAATATACGAGCTTGTGGTCCGAGACTCCTTCGTGAATTTCTGTGGTATGATCAGTAAAGCTGGCTGAACACAAAATTAAATCTAGAATGGAGGAAGCAGTACTAGTCACCCGTGTTGGATACAGTACTGTCTGTGTAACGCTGCAAGCTAATAACGTATCTAGGAGGATTTCGGAGTTCTTTGTATCAGTGGCCCCTGATGACATCGAGCACCAATCTATGCGCGGTAAGTTGAAGTCTCCTGCAGCAATAATATTCTGATACTTATACATGGCCAAATGATCATACAGTTCAAGTAAAAATTCACAGGGAGCTCCTGGCGGCCTATAAATTCCCGCAAGAACAATATGGTTTCCTGAAATATTTATTTTACAAAAGACACTTTCGTGGTCAGGGTTAACAGCAGGCAGCAAAACGGAAGAAAGGCCCGCCTTCACAAGGATTGCCACACCACCTCCTCGTGTAAGTCTATCTTTGCGATAGCACGTATACGAAGACGGAATCACGCAATTATCAGGCAAATCTGGGCGAAGCCAGGTTTCCGAAATGACAGCTATGTGCGGGCCATATGTTAACAACACGTGTTCGAGTTCCTCTTGTTTGTTGCATAAGCTTCGCACATTAAGGGAAATAAGCCTCAATGTTTTCGGTTGTTGTTTTGAAGATACCGAAAGTCATTCGCTCGCCTTTTTCGTGTTTTTCTGTTTAGTGCTGAGTTCTCTTTTTTTACCTTTGCGCACGAGTACCCGGCAATCTTTTGCTTCGTCCCACGCATAAATGTCGTTGTTAACATGTAGTTTATTATGAACCAGTTTTATCTTATTGTCGGCCTTGCTTACAGAGCTTACAGATTGCCAAAGTTTTTTTTCTTATCTGCTGCGTTGCCTGCGAGTAGTCATGTGACACGGAAACTTCGCTGTCTTTTAGTTTGAAACCGTTATTTAGTATGGCTATTTTTTCGTTGTAATTGTACAACCTGAAAATGACTGGCCGGTGTTTATATTTTCGGGGTTTACCAATTCTGTGAATGCGTTCGAGAGAAGTGACAGTGACTTCCAGTTCATCATTGCAAACCCGTCGGACAACTAAGTCTTCAAGGACTGCTCTGGTTTCTTCAGGGCCTTCTGGTATGCCAAAGACTACTAGGTTATTCCTTCGTGACCGATCTTCATAGTCATTAAGTCTCTTGCCTTGAATCGCGACAGTTTTTTCTAGGTGTTCAACAGTGTGCTGAAGGGTTTGAATTTTTTCTTTATTTGCTTTTGACAGCTTCAGAACTTCATCAAGGTTTGAACTAATACGGGTCAGAGTTTCTTCGCGCTTGTTCGCGGCAGTCTTTATCTCTTTCACTTCCTCAAGAATAGCACTTAACACATCTTTATGCTCATTGAGGTCATCATAGGACCGGGTCTGGGGACTGGGATTCGTCTCTACGTCCCCGCACAATACGAGAAGTAGCACAGACCAACAGTCAGCACCTATACAGAGACAACGCCGAGGGCACGGCAGCACTACTAATCCATAGTAACTAGTACATTTTCCTAAGGAAGTATCATAAAAACTAACCTGCACGAACAGCCATGCGCAGTCAGACATGCTCGAGGCGATGCCGCCGTGCCCTCTGATGCAGTAAGCGATGTCCACTGGCTTTATAGCAGGAAGCGGCCACGTCACCGAGCTGGGCAGCCAATGGGGCGCCAGGGCGGTGATCGGGCCTATATCTTGATGATCCGGTGGCACCGATGTGCTCTACGTGTTCGGCGAGTCATTGTTCCAGGGCAGATGTCCAGCATCGGCCAGCAGGGCTGACCCTTGCGTTATTATCAAATGACATAGTCATAATAGGTCAAAAGTTGGGTTGAAGTTCAAAATGATGCCACTAGGGTGCGCGGGGTATCAAATTGAAGGTTGCGATAAGGGAAATCACATGGGACAAAAATGCGGTATGGCTATATCATGACATATTCACGGTTAGTCACTGTGTGGGTTAATATTCAAATGGATGCCACTAGAATGTGTTGGGTATGAAATAATGGTCTCGTTGAGGGGAATCACGTAGAACAAATACAAAAATGCATCCTAGTTATAGTCATGAGGTAGTTATGGCGAGTCTTATATTGGGGTAAAATTCGAAGTGACCCCGCTCGGGTGTGTAGGGTCTCAAATTTGCGATCTTGATTAGGGGAATAACATGGGACAAATAAAGAAGGCTTCGGGGTTCTAATCATGAGATAGTCATAGTGAGTCATCATCATCATCATCATCGTCATCGTTAGCCTATCTACGCCCATGGCAGGGCAAAAGACTCTCCCATTAATCGCGAAGTACCGAGGTCCTGTGCTAACTGCGACCAATTTATCCCCTCAAACTTCCTTATCTAATCTGCCCCTCTAACTTTCTGGCGCCCTCTGCCACGCTTGCCTTCTCTAGGGGTCGACACTGTTAACCTTAATGACCAACGTTGTTTTTGCCTTCGCATTACATGCCCTGCCCACATCCATTTCTTCTTACTAATTTCTACTAATATGTCCTTAACACGCGTCTTTTCCCTGATCCACTCCGCACTCTTCTTGTCCCTTAACGTTACACCTATCATCTTTCGTTCCATTGCTCGCTGAGTCATACTGAATTTACGTTGAACCCTCTTAGTGAGCCTCCAAGTGTCTGCTCCGTAGGTGAGTACCGGTAAGATGCAGCTGTCATACACTTTCTTCTTCAGGGAGAATGGTAGGCTGCTGTTCATTATCTGAGAATGCCTGCCGAATGCATTTCCCCCCATTGTTATCCTTCTAATTATCTCTGCCTCATGCCTTGGTTCCAGGGTCACAACTTGGCCTAAGTAGATATATTCGCTTACCACTTCTACTGCCTCGCCACCTATCTCAAATCGCTGTGCTGTCCCGAGGTTATTGATCGTTACTTTAGTTTTCTGCATATTAATTTTCAGGTCCACGGTTCTACTCTGTTTATCCAGTGCGGTAAGCATGGTTAGCAATTCGTCCGCCGAGTTACTTAGCAAGGCAACGTCATCAGCAAATATTGCAGAGATTGTGTCTCCTTGTCTCGCACCCTTTCTTATAGGTATTTCACTGATCTCCTTATGCAGGATGATGGCAGCTATGGACCCATTGTAAACATCCTCGAGTATTTTTACATAATGCTCGTCTACACTCTGGTTCCGTAATGCCTTAATGGCTGCTGAGGTTTCGACCGAGTACAATGGTTTTTTGTAATCTATGAAGGCTATATATAGGGGTTCAGTATACTCCGCGCACTTCTCTATCACCTGATTGATCGTGTGAATATGGTCCATTTTTAATAGCCTTTACGAAACCCTGCTTGTTCTTGAGGTTGACTGAAATCTAAGCTGGCAGAAATTCTGTTAGCAATTACCTTGGTAATTTCCTTGTAGACGACAGACCGTAACCTAATCGGCCTGTAATTTTTCAAGTCCTTCATGTCACTTCTCTTATGGATTAGGATGATGTTCACGTTCTTCCAAGATTCTGGTGCACTCGCGGTCATTAGGCATTGCGTGTATAGGTTTCCCACTTGTACTAGTACAATTTGCCCGCCATCCTTCAAGAATTCTGCTGTTATCTAATCTTCACCAGGTGCTTTGCCCCCTTTCATTCCTTTCATAGCCTTGTTTACTTCTTCGGTCGTTACTTGTGAGATGTCTATCTCCTTTGAACTACTTTCTTGTTCGGCATTATCGTGGATGTTCTGGCTTCTGTACAAATCCCTATAGAACTCCTCGGCTACTTCGACTATTTTATCCCTATTTGTTATGACATTACCTTTTTTGTCTTTAAATGCATATATCTGGTTTTTTCCCCACGCATAAACGATTCTTTATTGCTTTTAGGCTGCCTCCGTTCTTTATAGCATATTCGACCCTGTTTATATTACACTTCCGTAAATCAGCTGTCGTGCGCTTATTGATTAACTTCGAAAGCTCAGCTAGTTCTATTCTGTCAGCCGCCTTGGAGATTGTCATGCTTTTGCGTTTCCTAAATAGATCTTTCGTCTCCTGTGAAAGTTCACCAGTATCCTGTTTAGGCATCGTGCCCCGACTTCTACAGCACATTCCGTGATAATGCTTGTAAGATTGTCACTGGTTTCCTGTGTCGTAAACTCTGCTTCCTGGGTAAGAGCTGAATATCGGTTCTGCAGTACGATCCTGAATTCGTCAACTTTAAGTCGTACTGTTAGCTCATTGATCGGCTTCTTACCTACTAGCTTGTTGCGGTTCCTTCGCACATCTAGGCTAATTCGAAATCTTACCATACGGTGGTCACTACACCTTTCCCTTTCGAGCACTCCACATCCTGCACGACGCCAGGGCTATCGCATAACATGAAGTGTATTTAATTTTTGTGCTTTCCATTCGGGCTCTTCCACGTCCACTTCCGGTTCTCCTCTTTGCAGAAGAAGCTGTTCATGATGACTAGATTACTCCGTTCTGCGAACTGGACTAGTAGGTCTCCCCTGCTATTTCTACAGCCCAGACCATAGTTATCAACTGCCTTGTCTCCAGCCTGATTCTTACCTACTTTAGCATTGAAGTCTCCCATAACTACAGTATACTGTGTTTGTACTTTAGCCATTGCCGCTTCCACATCTTCATTGAAGCGTTCAACTAGGCGGTCGTCGTGGCTAGATATAGGCGCGTAGCCCTGTACCAGCTTGAGTTTGAAACTCTTATTAAGCCCTATTACAAGACCGGCTACCCTTTCGTTAATGCCATAGTATTCGTCAATGTTGCCCGCTAAGCTTTTATTGACTAGAAATCCCACTCGAAGTTCTCTTCTGTCTGCTAAACTACGGTTGCATAGAACGTGTCCATTTTTCAGAACCGTAAGCGCTTCACCTGTCCTCGTAACCTCACTTAGCCATATTATATTCCAATTATTGCCCTCTAATTCCTCCAACAACACCTCTAGACTCACTTCGCTAGATAAAGTTCGCGAGTTAAACGTTGCCAGGTTCACATTCCATTGACAGCCTGTCCGGATCCAGGAATTCTTAGAACCCTCTGCTGTGTCACAGGTCTGCCCGCCGCGTGGTCACTTTATGCGCAGCCACTGGAGACAGAGGGCCGTGGGTTAATTGGCGTATCCATGGGAGGCTGTGACCATTACTACAGCAGGGTGGCCAACCCTGCTCTGGTGAGGGAGTGCATTACTGGTGATTGAGTATTACTGGCATTACCGGCGATAGGGAGTGCATTTTGAGTTTGAGTACATTTTGAGTTTGCGTACATTTTGAGCTTTGAGTACATTTTAGCTTGAGTACAATTTGAGTACTGAGTACTATTTAGTTTGAGTACATTTTGAGTCCTGAGTACATTTCGAGGTTTGAGTACATTTTGAGTTTGAGTACATTTTGAGTACTGAGTACATGTTGAGTTTGAGTACATTTTGAGTACTGAGTACAGTTTGAGTTTGAGTACAGTTTGAGTACTGAGTACATTTTGAGTTTGAGTACATTTTGAGTTTGAAGTATATTTTGAGTTTGAGTACATTATGAATTGAGTACATTTTGAGTTTGAGTACATTTTGAGTTCTGAGTACATTTTGAGTTTGAGTACATTCCGAGTTTTGGGTACATTTGAGTTTGAGTGCATTTTGAGTACTGAGTACATTTTTAATTTGAGTACATTTTGAGTTTTGAGTACATTTTGTGTTCTGAGTACACTTTGAGTTGTGAGTCCGAGTAAATTGTGAGTTTTGCGCTCACTGCGAGTTTGAGTTTGAGTGTGCGCAGATGTGCTGTCAGGATTGAGTCTGAGTGAGTGGTGACTGGAAAAAAACATTGGTGAGTGAGTTTGAGTGAGACACGCCAACTTTGCTGAGGTATTTAGGCCACCTCCTGCAACCGTTGAGAGGCCACTGAAGCGAAGCCTATAAGAGACAGCGACGATCCTTCAAAACACATTCAAATCCTTCAAATCCTTCAAATAAACACCTTGCGGTGTTTATTCGCAATGTACCGTAGATTCTCACTGCACAATCTTTGCAAAATAGTTTCAGCAGCCACAGGACGTAAGCTTTGGGGTACATGCCACCTGAGAAAGTGTCGTCATAAACTATAGACTTTGTTAGCCATTAAAAATCTTTAGAATAGTCCTACTCCTGAAACAGACCCTTTTCTGTCTCACTTCGGATCTCTACAAACAGCCCGCAAAGCTACAAGCTAGGTAAAAAGCGAACTACCACCGACATAAAACGAAAGGTTGGTACCTTCCTCTGCTATTTGTGTATTTTAAAGCGAAGCTTTTTACGTCTCAGTGATTAAGTTTTCTCTGTCGAAAACGCACTGCAGGAAAGCCAACATGTTCGGACGATGCTGATGATTCTGGGGAAAGTAAAAAGAATGCTTCTGTGACAACAGCGACCACCACTCTTGTGTACCGGTCGCACCTGACTGGTTGTAGTGTTTTGATAACTTGCTTCGAAGTCTTACTTTATTTGCAATTTATTGTAATCGTATGATTTTTCTTGTAGCTGGTGGTTTAATGAAACATGCTCGCTTGCGAGGTTTTCGGTGACTCATGGCCACTGAAAGCGTGAAGTTGAAAGAAACTGCAGCCCCGCGATTGGAACTCTATTGGCGAGGAGCGTGAGAGTAAACTTTGTTTAAAAGTTTGACAGGTGAAACTAATATCTGGCGACCAAACTGAGCACAAAACACCGCAAAAACACAGAAACAAAATCCGTACCGGATGTCGATTCCGCCTACCGGGGCCGCAAATTACACTTCATTTCGGGCTTTATTACGCGACACCCGCACTAGATCCTCGTTAGCAGGCGAGCTTGGCCCTCCTGTTCCTCCAGCTCCCTTTCCGCAATCAATAATTCTGCAGGAGAAGCCACAAGCCAGCTCTTTATCTCCTGCCTATTGAGACACCCTTACGCATGGGTGCACATTTTTTCTCCGTTCTGTGTGCAGCCACCACAAATAACATGCGGTGGACCGCTACAAATCAACATCTCCATGGTTGACATACTGGGTGCAGCCCGCGTAAGTCTTTGCCGTGCATTCAAACGAAACAAGTCTCCACGACGGTTACTCGCGGATGCATTTGGGCTGCTTTCTGGCAGCGCTGCCTACCCACTATTGGACTTTGGACAGTCGTGTTGGACAGCTCGACAGCCGCAAGATGTCCTGCGTGTCATGTTCTCGCAACCAAAAATGACCCTGCTGTGAGATATGAGACAAACGATTTGTGGCGGGATACACTCTTCTAATTGACACTGTTCGCACTTTTCACGGTAGTCAAACAAGTTTTAAGTAAACTCTAATGTATTGCCCGTTCTGTTCCTGTTTACTCCATTGGATTGCAGATTGAGTACCCTTTATTGCATGCCCTCAATGGTCTTGGCTTTGCCTTTATTGTTTACAACCCTTCTTGTAGTTCTTGAACGTATAACTAAAATCCTAATTTCGTTTTTTTTTCGAAACAGAGTAACATTGTTTGTTGCTTTTTTCTTTACGATGCTTTTCGCTTTTAAATTAGTTACCGTGAATTGTTACATCATTTGATTATAATCAGAGAACTTTATTTTGTAGCTCGTGTTGTTCTTGACGTTCTCTTGAACCTTCTAGTATTACTGACGTTTAATGCAACGTTCTATTCTCTAATTGGCACTTGTTTTGTTTAGAAAATAACAATGTTATATGGCATATGTGTACTATTTCTTACGGGCCTCTTTGCTGCTCGATTCTCATGCCCATTTTTTGGCTTGAAAATGTTTCTAGCACAATGCAGACATTAAGGTTGCTGCGCGAAAGTTAAATACTCCTTAATGCCTTAATGAGCAAAGCCAAGATCTCCCGGGATGTGCTTTTCTTTAATAGCGGGCGTGTGTGCGGCATACCTCCTGCGAGAACGGCTCATAACATGGATATTTTACCTCGAATCTATTTCTCTGTTCTAAACAAGGAGACAAATCGCACTAGATAGAAGGGATTGTGAGCTTCAACATCGGATAAATAACAATAAGCACTCTTGCCTAGGTTTAACGCTTAGTACTCTAATTCGATAATAAAGTATACATTCACAGCGGTGATATTTTGTAACAACAAATGACAAATATGAACGAGAGTGAGAACCTCCTGTTCTTCAGAGCTCTCTGCTGAAGCCCAGTAATCGACACCGTCAAAGTAGAAGTGGCGGTACGGCATTTCTCCCCTTCCGAAGCACCTCAGTTACCGGGAGGTATTTTAGATGCCACTTGGTGGAACGACATGTTAAATTATTAAGTAATGGACGACGCATACGCCCACATGCCTGAGAACGTCGCAAAACTGCTAACGTTCAAAGCCCACTTTTTTGGAACGACACCAAAGGGCGGCCCTGTCATTTTCAGACTGGCGCGAGAAACATTGCACTACCGACGCCGGTTTCCCCCTTTCGCCGTGTTATTTATCGTATCTACTAAACGAGCTGTCTGCATGTTTGGCGATACTTCCGGCAGCTGCATGCCGCGAGGTAGACGGGTATGTTTATTGGGCGTGCCGCTGCGGCAGGCACGGTCACCTCTAATTTAGGCACGGGCCTTGCTTTGAGTACCAAATCTTTCTAGAAGCCGTCGATGCAAAAGGGAGACAGGAAAATTAGATTCCCTTGAAAAACAGGAGCAGCGACCATGCCGCGATTGGAAGTGTTTGGTGTTTTGTGTTGCGCGCACCACGTTTACTCTAATGAGATGGTATTTGTCCCTTTGTTTTACCGATTGAGCTACCAGCCCACGCGGAGGCTGCAATTTAGACGGTGCACTCACAAAGCAGATTTGCGGCTTAAACCCCTGCGTTCTCTCTGAATGCACGCGATAGGCTAACGCGAACACTCGCGCTGCTGTGCGCTCCGCCCACGGCACGTGGTGCGGCCTTCTCCGCGCCTTGCTCAAGCGCCACGAGTTAGAAAAATAAAAAAAAAAGCTCACACCAACACGTGGCATCCAATTTCTCCTCCGTCTCTGCCGCTGCCGAAGAAGGAGACGAGACTGGTGGCAAAGACTGAGAAGTGAGATCGGCTAATACGGGTTTGAGTTCCCTTCATTTTATAAAAAGAGTTTTCACTAATGTGCTTTACCAATACAACTCAACCAACCACCATTGAAGGGTCAGGCATTGATTTGACATTAGCAAAGGCTATCCCTACGAAGTAATAAAAGGTCCGATTAAGTGCCAAATAGAAAACAAGCACTGTAAAAAACCAAACATAGGACGAAGCGTGGACAGGCCTCGTCCTATGTTTGCTTTTTTACAGCCCTTGCTTTCTGTGTGACTATGAACCAACGCGCCCAATTCTTTTCCGTTCTGGTTAAGTGCATTTCACGTGTCTGTGGTTTCAGTCTTTGTGGACCTACGTGTGTGAATTCAAGTGACGTCGCATGGTTCATCGTTCTGGGTGCCGTTTCCAGCTTCGCTTTCCAACCACCTTTTACAGGGTGCATTGGCAAGCAATTTTTTGTTAACATTGGGGTTGATCTTGAAACCTATCTTGCGGCATTCGGCTCCGTCGGCCGTAAGTCATTGTGTAATCTTAAAAAGAGGTTGCAGGCTGATGTCGCTTGTCTTCTGACTAGGGTGTGCCTTCGTGGCACTTAGTTGTCGTGGTGTTTTGTCTTGCACAACTGTTGGTTTGTTGCGGTAGAAACCAACCCAGGCCCTGACAAACTGGGCATGATCATTAGTTGTCTGAAGAATGCGGCAACGCCACCTGACGCATTTCAAAAAGAAATTAACGCTAACAAAGGAGACATATCTACAGGAGTCATAGATCTAAAAAAGCGTCGAAGGACCATCGAAGGCACCGTAAATGAAATCAAAACTTACATTTCGGCCCTTTCGAGTAGGCAGGACAGCCAGGCTGGCCTTCTGACGGGGTAGACGATATGAACAATCGCATGCGCGTTAATCTTAACCTTCAAGCTTAATCTTTAAAACTTTGACGCCTCCGAATCTAATATTACGAACTTTTGCAAAGAGCATTTGGCTTAGACATCACTGATATTGAACGCGCATATGGTGTTGGCATTCCAAATGTAGTCTATGACCGTCCCCTAATCGTGAAGTTCCTGAACTACAAAACCGAAGGTCAAATCAATGAAAACGCATTTAAACTGAAACAACCAAATGATCAGAACGCATAGATTGAAGAATACTTCTGAACGAGCAATAAATTTGTAAGAAAGCAACTTGGGGACTTGGCGCGAGTAAATCGTCCACCGAATGAAAAATGAATATATCTTTTGAAAAGCTTCTGCTCAAAAACTGTAGATACCGTTGTGACCAAGCTACTGCGCATGTGGTTGAGTCCACACGGTGACAAGGGTGCAATTAACAAACTGTACTCGAACCTTTGACTGAAACTCGCAAACTTTCGCAGCATTATGAACAGGCTGGATGAACTACTAGCTTTTCTTCATACCTGTAATGCAGACGTCATTGTTGGAACGGAAACATGGCTCACGTCACAGATCCGCAGTGGCGAAATGGAAACTGCCAAGTTATTTCCTTTTTTTCGTAAGGATCGTGATGGTGAGCGGGGAGGAGCGGTTTCGATAGCCACGAAAAAACATATTCCTGTGCTGCTAATTGATGTGGACGGCGTTTTTTGAACAATGCGAGTTACTCTTTATCTGCCGAGCGCAACAATAGTTATTTGAGCATGTTACAGTCTGCCTGACTCTTCTGCAGATTTCGACGACAAACTGCGCGATGTTATCGCCGGAATTTATAATACGTGTAGGAACTCCCCAAGGATCTTAGCCGGTGACTTTAATTTTCTTATGTTACACTGGTCCATCGTATCAACTGATGGCATAAGGACACCACACCAACGTACTGCTTTCTTGGATTTTTATCATCTTTTCAGTTAACCCAGCCGGGGACATCCCCTATACGTGCCGATGCCATTCTTGACTTTACTCTAACTGCACACGGAATTTGCCAACGTGTTCAAGTCCCGGTCCTGATGATATAAGCACAAATCTACTGAAAATTACAAAAGAGTACACGGCAGTAATCCTTGCACTTATTTTCAAAGAGTCTCTTGAAACTGGTGCAGTTCCTGAGCATTGGAAACTACCGTATGTGGTACCAATATTTAAAGCGGGGATGAAAATGAATTCTCCAACTACAGGTTAATGTCTTTACTTCCAAGATTCTTGAGCACATCCTATCGTCCGAAATAATGAAATACGTGACAAAATACAACATTCAATACTCTAATCAGCATGAGTTTCAGGGCAGGCGCTCTTTTGAATCCGAATTCAACTTACAACTGATACTTACGACTCCCTTCATGAACTTCGGTAGACGATTGCCATACTCATCTATTTTCAGAAAGCATTCTATTGTGTCCCCATAATCTCCTCATTCACAAATAGGAAAAATAAAATAGAAAGCAATGTAAACAGGAGCGTTAAGGAATATCTTCGTAATAGACAACAGGCAATTATTAGAGACTATGTACATTTTATCGCCCTCATTTCAGCTAGTCAAATCAAGGTTTCCTCCCTCGTCTGTGCCTGTTCTCACTCTCTTCTTAAATTATATGAATGAAATCTTTTATGGGATTAGTTTTTCTTTCAGGTTATTCGCAGATGATTGTTTACTTCACGGTCGTGTATCGAACTATTCTAGTTGTGCAGAATTTCAAACCGACTTGTGTAGATTGGAAAAGTGGTGTGCCGACTGGCAAATGAACATTGTTGTTAAAAAAAATTAACTTTGCGTTTGACCACGCGCAAAGAAGTTGTTGTATCTGCTTTTGCACTTAGCAGTGCGATTACTGAACCTGTCGATTTGTTTAATTCCCTAGTAGTTCACTT
Organism: Haemaphysalis longicornis; assembly: GCF_048455015.1. Taxonomy (NCBI): domain Eukaryota; kingdom Metazoa; phylum Arthropoda; class Arachnida; order Ixodida; family Ixodidae; genus Haemaphysalis; species Haemaphysalis longicornis. Next base: position 140,145,248 of record NW_027526203.1, read on the forward strand.
CACAAGCAACCCCACTTACAAAGTTCGTATCCTATCAATTTTAGGTGCTACCTATAAGACACTTGGTTTCATTCATCGTTCGCTATGTGAAGCGAATAAAGATACCAAACTGCTCGCGTTTACCTCCCTGATAAGATCAAAAGTTGAATACGCTGGAACAATTTCGAATCCTTATCTATCGTATTTAGCCACAAAAAGACTATAGTGTCAAAACAAGAGCGCGCCCGCTTCATATCAGGACAATAATCACCCAATTCAAGCATTACATCGATAAAAAGGAATCTCGGTATTCAAACACTGGAAAGACGACGCACATTTCCCGGCTTACACTTTTAGGTGCAGAGCACCTGAGGACCTCAACAATGTACGTCCGCGTCCGTGCGCATAGCATTTACAATCGCAAAAAAATTACGCAGGCACCGGCAGGATTCGCGCCTGCGTCTGGTAGACCACACAGAGTGGGTGTCAGTAGACGTACCCACTACGCTACGACCGAGAGTTGGTATACGAGAGTCAAACGGCTTACTCCCTCGCCTGTAATGATGCGGAGTACATTATAACCTTCCAATGTCTGTCCGCGTCCATCCGTGTGCACACCACCATCAAGTAAAAATCTGTGCAGAAACTAGCTAAAATGGTACAAGAACACTCCAAAACACTCGAAAACAGGCACAAACATAACCTAGTAGCGAGAAAGCGCGCGAAAACACCGGTGTAGTCAGGTTGTGATCAAGTTCTAATACACAGAGGCTGCATCGAACTACGCTAGATGGCGCTAAGCGTAAACACGAGATGGCGCTGCGGTGCACCTCGTATATAAGCGGGTTTCGAAAATCACACACCCTCTTCCCGCCATGGACGGAAACGAGCGTTCTGCTCAGCGTCTACGAAGACAACGAGCTTCCCGAATACGAAAGCGTGGCAAGCGGAGGCAAACCGACTAAAACAGAGCGACGGTCGGGGCGCAAATGGGATGTCACTCGGGACGCAACTTGGATCTCATTTCGAGTCCCCGTACTGCGTACCCTCGCCATAATCCACGGGGTGGAGATGCTGCCATTTTTTTCATCAGTTCTACCATCACCTTAACAATTTCACTGCCTCAACAATAGGCACCCTGCAATCGTCGGGCGGCGCCTCCATCGAGCTGACATGCGCGCCGCCAACGCCGGGGGCGCCAAACACGCAGGCGCTCCGTGCGGGGCTGCGGCCGTGTTAGCATTGCTTTCCGTGATGCGGGGATCCGTGATTTTAGCGTTTTTAACGGCGCGCGGCGATAAATTTTGCCGCGACATCTTTCTGCTACGTGTGCAGCAAACGTTACACTTGGATTTACCGTCATAGCCCAGCAGCATACGGTGAAAAACTGCAAGCCGCCATGTCGCGAGGCTTGCATTGCCGGTTCAAGTAGAGGATAAATACAGTAGGAAGAACGCCGCTTGTTCGAAAGCAAGCATGTTTACGGGATCTGGGATGTGTACGAAACTGAAGCCACCGAAGCATGTCCTTCCCAGCAGAGCAAACGCATGTACTACACTGGTCTGAAAATAAGTATCCAAAACAACATGAGTTCCCAGCTTGCAGTTCAAAGCTCCAGAAAAAACATTACTAGCGTATTGCTGGCGTTAAACGCTTGTATAAACTTCACGCGCTTTTTTATTTCGTTTCACCGTGGCCCAGTGGCTAGAGCGTCCGCCTACGGCACAGGAGGTGGTGGTATGTGGCCCACGCCACTACCGCGTGGCACCCACCGGTTAATGGGTACAAGCGGCACCCCGGCCTGGCGCTCGGCTAAAGGGGCCTGTTCGCGTGGGGAGAATCTCTTTGAAGTCGCCGCACCCAACGGCTGACATTTCGGGAGGGGAGCGTGTGCCTCAGCTATCTTTTCGCTAGAATTCATTTTGCAGCTGACGGTGAGGCCCCAAAAAATTGAACTTCCCGCAAGTGCACTTGTTGATACGGCAGCCTGAGTCGATACAGCACAGCAAGCGCTTAGCCGCAGTTGCATGCGTTTTATTTGAATGACATTTTCAAGATGACTGGAGTACACACTTGATCGCTGACTGGGCTGCCAGGTTGAAGAATCCTGCAAACTGAAACAATTCAAGAATGAGGAATGACGTCAAAGTGCAGTAATATCAAGCTGTGTCATACAATAAATGTGGAAAAAAACAAAACACACTGCGCATATACATTTTTTTTTATTTGAACGTTGCAGATGTTTTCGTCATCTGTTATAATATACCACGCGCTATTCACTAATATTGCCATTATTTTCAATCAGCATGAATGAACAGCGAAGTTGTCCGCGAATAAGAAACGCGAGCGACAGCGCCGGGCCCTGTCCATATCTCGACTGCAGACGCCAACCGTGCACAATGTAGAAACAGAGGATGGCTCCCGACGAACACGCACATTTGCTAAGCAGATCACGAGTGGTTGGGTCATTGTTCTCGAATACATATACCAGCCACAAGTACAAGCGCACGGAGTTGAAAAGAATAGTAACGTATGACATTTGTCAATTAGATTGGAAGGTATTAAACTAGAAACCACCAGACGTTAAACAAATGGTAAGCTACGACGTCGAGGCGACCGCCTTGTACTAAATGCAGACTGACGCTTCCTTAGTGGCTTGCGTAACGTGCCGCGATTTCCCGAACTAACAGAGCTCACTTACATTAGTCGCCGCACGGCGACAATCCACTTGTCTTCGCGTTTTCTCCCACGGCTGTGACGGGAAGCTGTAAGAAGCTTCGGGCCTGGCGTGCCCTCCCGACTGTTGCATTTGAGGACTCAATATCTAAGCCGAGATTTATTCTTTGCGACTGTGGGGTTGCAGCATGATTGCGATGACGCCATCGAACCGTCAGCTGCAGAAACTTCACCGCGAAATAAAAAACTCGGATCAAATTCTCAAATAGTCCACGCTCACGCAGCAGCAGCGAACGCGGGCATGCGCGAGCGAACGCCTTCAAGCTTGTAAATTCAGCCGCCAAAAGGCGCCACCTGCTCCGCAAACTGCATTGCACGGTGCCTATAAAACCAGCGCAACATACTTCCGCACGTGTAGACCACACAAATAAAGTGCAATCTGAATTTTTGTGTACCGACCATTCTGGTAGCCGTCTCATGTAAATAATTCGAACATATCCTAATTAAACACATAATTGAGCAACTTACTACCAACGATGTGCCAGAAATGAGCAGCCAATTCTTTGCAAAGGTTTGTTTACCACGGGACAACTTGTTTAACTTTTTAACGAGCGGTTTGTGCATTGTAATGGGGGTTAAAACAAGCCGTATCTTTTCACTCTTGCGAAAAGGAATTACACATCATTTCAGATTTTCTTCTCCCGACGAAGTATGAGGTACTTAATTTGGACGAGAAATGACTTGCTCCCGTTGCGATGGTGTTACGCAACCCGGCTTCAGCGCTCTGGTGAACCACCAAAAACCTGCTGCCATCGACTTTCCATGACCCGGCGTGTTCACAGTGGCGAGCTGTGCGGCTACTTGACAATAACCTTTCAGCGACCTCGCCGACCCTCAAGCGCCAACCGGCCAGCGGCGGTGCTGACAATAGCATTGCTTGGCCCCCCGCACTGCAAGCTTCGACGGTTTTCCTGCGCATCTTTTGTCATGCCCTTTTTGTGGCGTGCTTGAGGACGCTGGAGATGTCTTCAACAGGCTACCCAACGAATATTACGACAGAGGGAGGCAAGACGTCTTCATTGTGGTGCAACATCAGCAAGACAAAGGAGGCTCCGACCCCAGGCGGATTGCCATGGCGGGGGCAACCTAACGCTCACCTGCACAGGGCAGGAGCGGGTCTCTCGTGTGCATATATCGGCGGGCTCACTATGAGTCCATTCACTTAAACTCATTTGGGCTCAAACTCACTCGTGAGTTTGAGTTTGAGCGAGCGACAAGCTAGTGCAGCATGGTGAGTTTGAGCTTGAGTGAGTTTGAGCCCGACTTAGTTTGAGTACGCCAGAGACTGAGTCAGTTCTGAGTCCATTTTGAGTTTTTAGTACATTTTGACTTTGAGTACAATTTGAGTACTGAGTACATTTTGAGTTTGAGTACAATTTGAGTACTGAGTACATTTTGAGTTTGAGTACATTTTGAGTTTTGAGTACATTTTTAGTCCTGAGTACATTTTAACGTTGAGTACATTTTGAGTTTGAGTACATCTTGTTTGAGTACACCTGGAGCCTGGGTACTTTTGAGTTTTACATTTTGTGTTTTGAGTACATTTTGAGTTTGAGTACAATTTGAGTACTGAGTACATATTGAGTTTGAGTACATTTTGAGTTTTGAGTACATTTTGAGTTTGAGTACATTTTAAGTACTGAGTACATTTTGAGTTTTCAGTACATTTTGAGTTTTGAGTACATTTTGAGTACTGAGTACATTTTGAGAACTGAGTACATTTTGAGTACTGAGTATATTTTGAGTTTGAGTACATTTTGTGTATGAGTACATTTTGAGTTCTGAGTACACTTTGAGTTTTGAGTCCGAGTGAGTCCTGAGTTAGGCGCTCACTGTGAGTTTGAGTTTGAGTTAGCGCAGATATTCTGTCAGGATTGAGTCTGAGTTTGAGTGGTGATTTGAAAAAAAATTGGTGAATTAGTTTGTGTGAGCCGCGCCAACTTTTTCGACGTATGACGCCACTTCCTGCAACCGTTGAGAGGGCACTGAAGCGCAGCCTTTAAGAGACAGCGACTAGCCTTCAAAACATATGCGGGGTACCTTGCGGTGTTTATGCGCAATGTACCCCAGATTCACACGGCACAATCTTTGCAAAACAGTTTCAGCAGCCACAGGACGTAAGGTTTGGGGTGCATGAAACCTGAAAAAGTGTGGTCATAAACTATAGACTTTGTTCGCTATTAAATATCTTTATAATAGTCCTACTGCTGAAACAGACCCTTTTCTTGCCTGACTTCGGATCTCGAGAAACAGCCCGCAAAGCTACAAGCTAGGTAAAAAGTGAACTACCACCGAACTAAAAAGAAAGGTTGGTACCTTCCTCTGCTATTTGTGTATTTGAAAGCGAAGCTTTCTACGTGTCAGTGATAAAGTTTGCTCTGTCAAAAACGCACTGCATGAAAGCCAACATTTTCGGACGATGTTGATGATTGTGGGGAAAGTAAAAAGAATGCTTCTATGACAACAGCGACCACCACTCTTGTGTACCCGTGGCAGGTTCTATGAACGTTTTAGCGATGCTATTCACTGGTTGGAGTGTTTTGATCACTGGCTTCGAAGCCTTACCTTTAATACAATTTATTGTAATCGTATGGCTTTTCTTGCAGCTGGCAGTTTAATGAAATATTGTCGCTTCGGTGCTTGTCGGTGGCTCATGGGCACCCAAATCGTGAAGTTGAAAGAAACTGCGGCCGCGTGATGGGAACTCTATTGGAGAGAGAGCGCGAAAGTAAACTTTATTTAATAGTTTAAAAGGTGAACCCGCACACGTCTGACGACCAAACTGAGCACAAAACACCGCAAAAACACAAAAACAAAATCCGTATCGGATGTCGATTCAACCTACCGGGGCCGCAAATTACGCTTCATTTCGCGCTCCATTACGCGACACCCTCTCTACATCCTGGTTAGCACGCGAGCTTGGTTATCGATGCCTGCTTCGTCGCACCGGTTCCCATTGCTGCCAGATCGCCGGCCTTTTTGACTCAACCACCGCGCGGTGGCGCAAGTGACCGATCCTCGGTGGCGCTTGTGGTGTCAACTGAAACCGTGTTTTTGTGCGCGGTATTGTTTTCGTCTGAAGTACCCTCTGAGATAAAATTTGTTCGCCTGTGTTCATCATGTCATTTTAGTTAACTTTGTTCCTTTCCAGAGTGTTTTATTGTGCAATCATTGAATGAACAGATTTTGTTTCGCTCGTACAGTCTACCGGCCCACTTTAATTGTATATCGGTTTTGTCGTTACTTGGCGTATTTATGGGCTACTTCTATTAGGCAACTGCAACTCCTATCTGTAATCCTTTTTCCACAGAGTTTGCTGCTCGTCGATGTTGGGAAAATTGCGTTATTCCACGCATGAAACAGCAGCGGTGAATCTGCCAGTCGCATTGGGCAACGATATGACCAAGACGGACACCACATACGTTTATCGCAAATTCAAACAAATTAAACGCAATCCGATAGCTTCAAAACAAATATAAATGAACAGAAACGAAACAGATGTGAAAACAAAAATGAGACTTGTTACATATTACACTGCGAGTACATATGCGTACGTGTATGCACGCGTGCATATATATGCGAAAACAAAAGTTCGAGTATGTTACGTTCCACTGGGAGTACATATGAGTGTAAGGATGATTTTCAAAGCTTCACAACTTTCCGTGAGAGTGGCTTTGTATAATATATATAATTCTCATTGCATTCTTGACGGCCTTATCAAAAGGCGTGGTTCGCAGCAGCGGCTTAATAAACTTTCTACGCATGAGTTCCACCAAATCTCGCCGATGACCTATAGCTTCGTTGGGACACACACCAAGACTGGCATTGATGCGATGAGCTCAACGCTGTGTTTCAAGCATGCTTCGAGGGGCTTCGTAAGCAACCGATGATCCGAAAGCATCGCGTCAGGAAACTTCATGGCAAGCAGCAGTCGCACTAGCTGTTGCGTTCGATATATCTTGCCGATCTTTCCGGTGCGGAATCTCGCTTTCTTTTTTTTTTTTTGGAGCTGACATCGCTCCTTGCTTCCCTTTTCGCTGCGGCCTCGTGTACGAAGGACAGTGCGGGAAAATACTATGCATAGCATCTTGACTTGTAACTCCCGAAAGTGTTCCGGCTGAAAGTTCACACTGCAGACCACATATCGAGTAACGCACTGGACTTTGAGTTGGGCTACCTGTTCTTTCTACAAATGTTCTTTACCCATTGTGCTTTCAGGGTTTATTCCCTGAGAAGTCATGGTTGGAGACATCCGGATCCTTCTTCCGCACGGTGAAGAATGGGCGGCACAAATATCCTATTCTTCGGTTTTACATTTCACAAGCAAAACCTCGTCGCTGGTTTAATGGGCAGGTATTACTAACACGAATTTAGCGGCAATTATGCCCGAAGGTATTGTAATAAATACGTAACATGAAGAGCCATTCACCGGCAAGAAGCGGGAATACTCAGTGCACGGTTTGCCCGCGGATCGTTTGCTACCATGCGACCTAGCGGGAGAGGATCGGCAGCGGGAGGATCGGTGAGTTGCGCCACCACACGGAATTCAGACGCAGTGGGAGAGGGCCAGGCGGGCACGCTTTGGGGTGACGCCGCAGGCATTGTAGTAGTAGCTTGGGCCATCCTGTTCCTCCGGCTCCCTTTCCGCAATCAAGACCTCTGCTGGAGAAGCCACAGGCCTCCTCTTTATCTCGTGCCTATTGAGACCCCCTTACAAATGGGTGCCAGTTTTTTCTCCGTTCCGGGAGCAGCCACCGGCAATAACATGCGGTGGACCACTACAAGTCAACATCTCCATTGTTGACATACTGGGTGCAGCTCGCGTAAGTCTTTGGCGTGCATTCAAACAAAACAAGTCTCCACAACGGCGACTCGCGGATGCATTTTGGCTGCCTTCTGGCAGCGCTGCCTAGCCAATTCTGTCTTTGGTAGCCGTCTTGAACAGCTCGACAGCTGCAAGATGTCCTGTGTGTCACCTTCTCGCAACCAAAAATGACCCTGCTGTGAGATATGAGACAAACAATTTGTGGCGGGATACACTCTTCTAATTGACACTGTTCGCACTTTGCACGGTAGTCAAACAAGTTTCAAGTAAACTCTAATGTATTGCCCGTTCTGTTCCTGTTTACTCCATTTGATTGCAGATTGAGTACCCTTTATTGCATGCCCTCAATGGTGTTGGCTTTGCCTCTATTGTTTACGACCCTTCTCGTAGTTCTTGAACGTATTACTAAAATCCTAATTATTGAAGGGATACATGCAAACACAGCTTGAGTAAAGAGAAAACACTCAACGCGAGAACACGGGAAAAAAGAGAATTTGTTTAGATATCTGCAGCTGAAGAACAAAGGGATCGGTGTCGGACCTATGACTGATTAAACATTTGCTTCAAGGATATCTAAAGTGTAGAGGTAATGAACGGGCATGTTGTTTCACTGTGATACTTCGCTGGGCGAAATAAAACCTCACGTATTCTGAGCGAAATGCGGGGCCAAAGGGGGAGCACACGACGGAAGCGTTCGCAATTCAAAACTCTAGTTGCGTACACAGATGGGTTTAGTGCGAGTTTAGAGTTAACTAGCAATAATAGCGCATGTAGACGGCGAACCAGGGGCCGGTACTGCAATGTTTTCATTTAGTTATAACTTACATTAGTTTCCAGACCGATACACCGCGGCAATGTATACCTATAGAGTACATAAAACTGGATGCTCGTCTTTCAACTTCTCCAATTGAATAAATATTACCTTCGGTATGCTGGTCTGAAACGGTTCCAGCATTTTCCAGTTTAGACCGTATTAGAGTGTTTTATGCTAGGAGTTTCACAAGCGGCGTCTGTGAGTTTACGCCCCTGAAGACTCGAGAAGGGGATGAGTATTGAGGTATTGGCGATGCGGGCAGTTCAACTCGTTTTCGTTACTGTTGTCATCAGGTATTTGCATTGACGTGCCTATTTAAATGGATGACAGCGCAGCTTGAACAAAGAAAATGAAAGGGATTTTTTTTTGCTAGAAATGTGAAGGAAAACTTACCAGGTTCAGCACCATGCTCGTTTTATTGCACCAGGAAAGAATGTTGTGAAGTGCTGTGTTAAGAGAAACGAGGACGTTTGTCGTCTGCACGTCAGTGAAAATGATACATCCATCTGACAGCAGTCGTATCGTAACTGTCATGTACTTGTATTTTAAGGCTCGCGCATTGCAATAATATCATTGCAATAAATTAAAAAGAGCAACAGTCTTGCGCTACCTTGGTGTACGCCAAAGTTAACTGACAAATACTGCCAGCTCTCTCCACACACGTCACTACTGTTTTTTTTTGTCGTTCAGATAAGCAGGCACGCACAAGATAGCTCGGAATCCCGATCACCACTCAATAATTTTGTCGCGGGGAACACGGTCAAAGATTGCCTTAATTTAAATGATGCTGCGGCTCACCAGCTGTGATGAGAGAGGGAGGGAGGGAGAGCAGCGATGGAGAGCAGAGAGAAGGGGAGAGAGATCTCTTTAATGTGGAATGCTTAGGTCAGCCCAGTTGGCGGCTGGGCTGGCTACGCCAGGTAAGGATGACTACAGTGATGTGGGATGACTGTTGAACATTGCTGGGACGGCAGCGAGAGGGAAAACGAAAACGCAAGCACTGAAATTAACAGCCGAAACCACCTGAGTGACGGTAGAAATAGACTTTCTAAAACCATGCCGAAAATGAGGTCAGACGTGGTAACCATCCAAGAAACAAGTGATACGTGTGACAATGACATGCTCAAGAATTTCGAAACAAGGGGAGGCCATAAAGGTCTGTCGATGGTTTGGCATGCACTGTGGGCCCCCTTTTTTACAAATGAAGGAGAACGGCCCAATTTCTAATGAAGTGGAAAATTTTATTGAATCCTGGTAGATTGCAAAACTGTCTACTTGGCCAATATTTCGGGATACCACCGAAAAAAAGCTTACGTAAGGGGACACGTCCTGGGGATGATATAACTACTACTCTTGGACCGAAATTCAGTGCACCTAAATTAAATTTTATTTATTTATTTATTTATTTATTTATTTATTCAAATACCTACATCGCCTTTACAGGCATTAGTGTAGGGGGAGGGGGAATAAGAAAAAAGAGACACAAAGTACAAATACAATTGTCGCATAAACAAACAAACAAACAGGTTGCGTTTCCTTAAATAATGAGTATGCATCAAAGCGGTGAATTGGCGTTGGAAAAGGAGCACTTCAAGAAAGGAAGATAAAAAAAACGTAAAAAAGCATGTACAGACAACAAGCACTTCGTAACACAGATAACCCGTAAGCCCGGCAAACAAGGCGGCGGGATATTACTGACGCATATAATTCTGCAAACGCTTTCCAAAACAAGATGGGGGAGAGCAGACAATTTCCTCCGGTAGAGCATTCCAGTCATGTATTGTTTTGGGAAAGAAACTGTACTTAAATGTGCTAATCCTGGAGTTAAGCTCGCGAATCTTGAAACAGTGATCGGTGCGAGGGGATACGTATGTTGGTTGTTTTAAATAAGTTTCTTTCTTAATGCCAGTTCTGGAGTTGAATATATTATAGAACAACGAGAGTCTCAGGTAGTTGCGTCTTTCTGCGAGTAGAGGCCATCCAAGTCTTCTGCAAAGGTCAGCTGATCTTTTAGAAAAATCGTAATCTCCTGTTACGAAGCGAGCGGCGCGAGCCTGTATTCTTTCTAGTGCATCAACGTTTGTCTTTGTGTAGGGGTCCCAGACACTGCAACCATATTCCAAAATGGGGCGCACATTCGTCAGATACAAAGTCTCCTTGACCTTAGTCGGAGCTTGCCTGAAATTGCGTCTTAAGAAATTTAGCACACGGCTCGCTTTTACTATCATATAATTGACGTGATGGTTCCAGGACAGGTTAGAAGAGAAAAAGATTCCGAGGTATTTAAACTCTGTGGCTACCGGTAAATATGCCCCGCCCATGTAGTAGTCAACAAGTAGAGGGTGCTTTTTGTTGGTGAACCTTACCAGATTACACTTTGTTAGATTGAGCGTCATCCCCCACGACTGGCACCAAGAAAAAACAGAGTTAAGATCGCGTTGCAAAAGGTCCGCATCTGCTACGCTGGTTATATCACGATAGATGCAGCAGTCATCAGCGTACAATCTAGTACGACTGGAAGTGCAGTTCAGGAGATCATTAATAAATATTAAAAAAAGAAGTGGGCCTAAAACTAAGCCCTGTGGGACACCGGATAACACAGAAATACTTGAAGAACTCAGGCCTTCAAGCACCACACACTGTTTTCTCTCGAAAAGATAAGCATCCAGCCACTTCAGCAGTTCAGTAGGTATGTTAAGAACAGATAGCTTGCGCAGTAACAAGGGATGCGGAACAGAATCAAAAGCCTTGCGAAAATCTGAAAATACACAATCAACCTGAGTGCCTGCGTTAATGGAAGTTGCAATATCGTGCCCAAATTCAATAAGCTGCGTGTCGCACGAGAAGCCCGCCCTAAAACCGTGTTGCATTGGGGAGAAGAAGTTATTGTTTTGTAGATGAGTCATTCGGTTTGTGTAAATGATGTGTTCCAGTATTTTAGAGCAAACGCTTGTCAGCGAGATAGGCCTGTAGTTAGAAAAATTGGTTTTATCACCACTTTTAAATATCGGATTTACATTGGCATTCTTCCAGTCAGCCGGTAAAACACCCAGCCGAAGTGATGCTTGGAACAAAAGGGTCAAAAAGGGGGCTATGGACGCAGCGCAGTGCTTTAGGATAAAGTTTGATATCCCGTCTGGGCCGGAAGCTGAGTGCACATCCAATTTTTCCAAGAGAGACACGATGCCGGCGTCGGATATTACTATTTCTTGCATAGGCGCAAGCGGGTTCAAAATTTGCGCATAGTATTGGGGTAAGTTTGCCGATTAAAGACTGATTGGAAGTACACGTTAAAGCTTTCGGCTTTGCCCCTTGTATTTCCTGTGTAGTCTATGCCGTCCATGACGTCAGGAATACTAGCCTTAGAATTATTTCTGCTCTTGACATATTTCCACATCAATTTAGGGTTGGTTTTCAGTTTTTCGCCCAGGGAGTTTAGGTAAGTTTCATGCGCTTTGGTCATTTCGTTCGTCACTGCTTTGGTCATCTTTTTTATTTTGGACCGTAGCTCAGGCTGGGGCAATTTACAATACTTTCGAAACAGCCGATTTTTTCTGTTTATCAAAGACCGAAGTTCCTTATTGAGCCAAGGCTTATCAGTGCGGCGCTTAGCTGAGATAATGCGTGAAGGAATGAAAGTTTGTGTTAGGGACAAGATCTTTGTTTTAAAAAGATTCCATTGTTCGTTCATGCCAAGAGATAAGCTATGCTGCTGGAATTCAGGCAAAAATGCATCTAGCGCATGCGAGAGCGAGCTGTAGTTGCCTTTATCATAGGAGAACACTTTTCTTGGTTCAGTAGGCCGGTGGCTCTTGACAGTGCAGGTTACGTTAGCGATAACAATATCATGATCGCTAATACCGGGAATTGTGAGTACAGACGATACAAGGGAAGGGTCATTGCAAAAGAATAAATCGAGCAAAGTCGCGCTGCTAGCACTGATTCGAGTGGGTGTTTCTACGAGTTGGGATAATGAATGCGCATTGATCATTTCGTAGAAGGCTGAGTACAAGAGAGATGTATTCCGCAGTATCGGCTTGCTGGACTGCCATTCAACGTCAGGCAAGTTAAAGTCTCCACCAAGAACTACATAATTTGTTTGCAAGCTTAACAACATGTTACTCAGCTGGAACAGAGGCTCAGGAGTTCGTAACCCAGGCGGTCTGTAGAAGGAACCAACGGCCACGGAAACACCATTTTTCAGTAGAACCTTGCACCAGACAGCTTCGCAATACTCTGTCTCGAAGTGCATAGGTTGGCTTACTATGCTATCATGAACAAGGATGAATACGCCACCACCACGACGGGAATTGCGATCCTTCCTGTACACGGAATAATAGGAAGGGAACATTTCGCCGTCATTTATGGTGCCGTCAAGCCAGGATTCCGTACCAATAACTATATGCGGCTTCGAAATTCCTATTAGCGAGTTGAATTCGGCCGTTTTATTCTTTAGGCTGCGGCAGTTAACTAAAATGCATACAAGGTATTGGCTACCTGAAGACCCTCTACCCAAAGAATGAATTGAATGAATTGTCTGTCGTGGCTACGAACTACATGGGACCACAGCATCCGTTACGTTGTTATAAACAAAAGTTTCTTTACCCATTTTCAGTTTATTAAACCGTAGTCTGCATTCCCCACCCTGTTCTCGTGCAAAGTGAAGCAGCTTCTGCCTTTCCTGCCTAACCTTAGCCGAAAAGTCTTCACCTATCGCATAATCAGTTCCTTTTAGTTTAGCGGCCGCCGTAAGCACTTTTTGTTTGCCCTTGAAGGAGAGAAACTTCACAATTAGGGGCCTCTGTTTTGTAGGGGTGAAACGGCCAAGTCGGTGGGCCCTTTCTATAGAGGCAGGATCAACTGAAACTTTTAGTTGTTCTGAGCAGAATGCCATAACAGTGGCCTCTGCATCGGACCAAGTTTCGCTTGCGTCATCTCGAAGGCCATAAAAAATCAAGTTGTTCCGTCTTAACCTGTTTTCTTGATCATCTTGGCAGTTGTCGAGCCTTGCGCACGCAGAAGAAAGAGCAGCAGTTTCAGAAACAAGCCGCGCCACATCGTCCTTCATCGGTAATACCGACGAAACGTCCTTTTCAACAGCCTTGACCTTCTCAGTTAGGTCGGATAACTTCTTATCAAGTACTTGTTGTTCCTGCCGAATAGAACGAATTTCCTCAAGTATTTCCAACTGTTTCGATTGCATTGAAGGGATCGTCATGACCACGTTGAACATTTGGCTTAGTTGATCCTCTGTCAGGGGTCCCGGGTTTTGTTCTATGTCACCGGACAGCAGCAATTGTTTTCGCAAAGCAGTGACACAAGACAGACAATTCGCGACGAGCTCAAGAACACTCCAAACGACAATAGCCAGGCGAGAGTTGGGATCTGGCACCGACTTTTTGAAAGGTCTGCCGCTTACAGAAAGGTAAGTATAACCAACCTGAACAAAAAGTAGCAATGAGCGACTGGCGTCCATGTCGGCGCCAGATCCCAAAGTGAGGGGCGGGAGCAACAGCTTATGTAGATGTATGCCGTCTTGCCGCGTCCCGGGTTGCCAGCCATAGTGAAGATAATCGGAGTGTCTCGGCAGCGGCGACTCTGGTTGCGTTGGGTAGCAGTTGCAGATCCCATGATAAACAGAACAGGCGTCATCCAGGGCTGAATTTTCTTGAAGAAGCGGGCATGTTGTCGGTCCGGATTCACCGAAATTTGCCTGCGCAACCTGCGCAATCTGAACAAAGAGCAGCAATGAGCGACTGGCGTTCATGTCGGCGCCAGATCCCCAATACGGTTGGGATGCAGATAAACAAACTAAACGCTACTGGTCACACCTACCCTGGAAGTAGAAAGAAACTGCGGGAAAATACTTAATAAAACTATGCCCAATAGCATGGCGAACGTCAGTAAATCGGGAGTCAAGGAGGCCGAAAAAGGGAGTGCAAGTGACCTTTTCGCAAACAAAACTCATTGACACGTGAAGAAATCTTTCTCGCTTAAGGTATAAAATAGACCGCCTCTCCGCAGACGATCACAACGAGAGTATGCCCTTAGGCGTTATGCATTCTATTTTGTGTGTGTGTGTGTGTGTGTGTGTGTGTGTGTGTGTGTGTGTGTGTGTGTGTGTGTTTGTGTGTGTGTGTGTGTGTGTATGTGTGTGTGTGTGTGTGTGTGTGTGTGTGTGTGTGTGTGTGTGTGGAAGAGGAAATGAAAAATACAGACATAGACAAAAGAACACGAGCACGAAAATATGAACCAGACCACACAAATAGCTCGATTTATTTCCATACAAGTCAAAATGACGCCTCGCTTAGTTACAAAAACAAAGTAAAGAGTTTTTGGTTTCCAAGATTTACCAATAGCGTGATTATTGGACATCAACGATCAGTATTTGTGAATTTTGGGTGTTCCGGTTAATATTTTCGTGTTCGCATTTCATTTGTCCATCACCTTACATCGCCGCCTTCGGTAAGTTCGGCCTTGTTTTTCAACGCCAGCCATGAAATTATACGATGAGAAGAGAAGATTGGCAGACGCTTATAAGTGACATCGTTAAACGCCATTAAGCGTCAAGTTTGCGAATGCACACATAGCCAACTTGTTCGCCGAAGCGCGAGACGCAATTTTGAGCCAAATAAAACGCGCTTGCGGTCAAGATTGAGACTTCCCCGAACGTGTGATGTTCCCTTAACGCGTGAGGACATTGCCAAAATGGTGTCATCATTGCTCTGGATGATTGTGTATGGGCAAACCTGGGTGTATTTTGGTGCTGGTGTTACTTTCGTGGAATCTTAGCGGACTTTAATGAAGCGAGGAGGCACGAAGCTCCGCTTGTGCGTTGTCGGCGGTTTTCTCCTCAAACAATGAAGCTTTGCGACACATCCGTTGCGCGTTGAACGCCTTGATTCAGGCGCATGCAGTCATTGCAATCAGCCAGCCCAGCTGTCCAAGCAGCCGGCGCCGCCCCCGTGTTCTGGCGTTCCCGGGAAGCCTGCACATGCCGGGGCCATCTCGGTGTCTTTTCCGGCTGCCCGGGTCCGGACTGGGCAGGCACATGCAGCGCGGCATACCAGCGAGGTTAGGGCGGCGACGCTGCAGAGAGCGCCGCCATGCGTCTTTATCAGGCCTAATCATAACTCGGCAAAACTGGATGCCACTCACTCACAATCACTCAAAAAATATATTTATTCTAACGCACTCACTCCCACTCGCAGTCGCCACTCCACGCGCACTCACTCGCACCCACGCTCGCCACTTCACCCTTACTACTCACACTCACTCGCGCTCATGCTGGCCACTCGCCGCCACCACTCGCACTCACTCCCGTTCACGCTCACCACTCCGCTCTCGCAACTCGCACTCACTCGCGCTCACGCCCACCCGTCCACCCTCACCACTCGCACTCACTCCCGCTCACGCTCTTCACTCGTACGCACCACTCGCACTCACTCGCGCTCACGCTCACCCCTCCGCCCCACCACTCGCACTCACTCGTCCTCACGCTCGCCCCTCGGGCCTCACTACTCGCACTCATTCCCGTTCACGCTCACCACTAGTCGTCACCATTCGCACTCACTCGCACTCACTCCGACTCACGCTCTCCACTCGTCCTCACCTCTCGCACTCACTTGCGCTCGCGCTCACCACTCGTCGTCACAACTCGAACTCACTCACGCTCACATTCACTACTCATCCCCACCACTCACACTCGCTCGCACTCACGCTCACCACTCGCACTCATCCGTGCTCACGCTGACCATTCGCATTCGCCGCTTACACTCCCTCGCTCTCGCACTCACCACTTGCAATGGCCACTCACACTCACTCGCAATCGCACCTCGCTACCTCCACTCCCACGCACGTACAAATATTTTCGGGCATGAAATACTTACTGATTTGAGCTAAAATTTACCTTTCTCAGAAATGGGGTCTCTCTTTTCCCTAAGTATGTATTCGGTTATTATAAGCACATGTGTTGATATGCCACTTTCAAAGCGGTAATCGTCGGTGGACTATTTTACGAAATAAACAAATTCTCGCAAATTTACCTGAAGCCATTCATCATAACTTTTTATTATTGCCTATGCTATTTCGCTCAGATCCTACAAAACAAAAGAAACACTGACAATTTTGACAGCGGTGGAAACATAAAAGAAATAGTCCAGTTCGGAAGGAAAGCTTAGAAAAGCTGTTGCCATCTGTCAAAATACTGGCTGGAGCGCGCAAATATTCCTATCTCGAAGCACACTATTCGCGCCACTAAAATTGCGCAGTCAATTTGCTCTGGACAACCCTCCAAACGGTTTATTTCAAAAGTAATCCTAGGTGAAAAGGGCGCATAGCGAGAGTGTCCAGCAAAAAACCGACACGAAAAGTTTGAAAACGGCGAGCAAGGTAGAGGAAGGCTACTGGACTTTCCATGACCCGGCGTGTTCACAGTGGCGAACTGTGCGGCTACTTGACAATAACCTTTCAGCGACCTCGCCGACCCTCAAGCGCCAACCGGCCAGCGGCGGTGCTGACAATAGCATTGCTTGGCCCCCCGCACTGCAAGCTTCGACGGTGTTCCTGCGCATCTTTTGTCATGCCCTTTTTGTGGCGTGCTTGAGGACGCTGGAGATGTCTTCAACAAGCTACCCAACGAATATTACGACAGAGGGAGGCAAGACGTCTTCATTGTGGTGCAACATCAGCAAGACAAAGGAGGCTCCGACCCCAGGCGGATTGCCACGGCGGGGGCAACCTAACGCTCACCTGCACAGGGCAGGAGCGGGTCTCTCGTGTGCATATGTCGGCGGACACACTATGAGTCCATTCACTTAAACTGATTTGGGCTCAAACTCACTCGTGAGTTTGAGTTTGAGCGAGCGACAAGCTAGTGCAGCATGGTGAGTTTGAGCTTGAGTGAGTTTGAGCCCGACTTAGTTTGAGTACGCATGAGACCGAGTCAGTTCTGAGTCCATTTTGAGTTTTGAGTACATTTTGACTTTGAGTACAATTTGAGTACTGAGTATATTTGAGTTTGAGTACATTTTGAGTTTTGAGTACAGTTTGAGTACTGAGTACATTTTGAGTTTGAGTACATTTTAAGTACTGAGTACATTTTGAGTTTGAGTACATTTTGAGTTTTGAGTACATTTTGAGTTTGAGTACAATTTGAGTACTGAGTACATTTTGAGTTTGAGTACATTTTGAGTTTTGAGTACATTTTGAGTCCTGAGTACATTTTAAGGTTGAGTACATTTTGAGTTTGAGTACATCTTGTTTGAGTACACCTGGAGCCTGGGTACATTTTGAGTCTTACATTTTGTGTTTTGAGTACATTTTGAGTTTGAGTACAATTTGAGTACTGAGTACATTTTGAGTTTGAGTACATTTTGAGTTTTGAGTACATTTTGAGTTTGAGTACATTTTACGTACTTAGTATATTTTGAGTTTTCAGTACATTTTGAGTTTTGAGTACATTTTGAGTACTGAGTACATTTTGACAACTGAGTACATTTTGAGTACTGAGTATATTTTGCGTTTGAGTACATTTTGAGTTCTGAGTACACTTTGAGTTTTGAGTCCGAGTGAGTCCTGAGTTAGGCGCTCACTGTGAGTTTGAGTTTGAGTTAGCGCAGATATTCTGTCAGGATTGAGTCTGAGTCTGAGTTTGAGTGGTGATTTGAAAAAAAATTGGTGAATGAGTTTGTGTGAGCCGCGCCAACTTTTTCGACGTATGACGCCACCCCCTGCAACCGTTGAGAGGCCACTGAAGCGCAGCCTTTAAGAGACAGCGACTAGCCTTCAAAACATATGCGGGGTACCTTGCGGTGTTTATGCGCAATGGACCCCAGATTCACACGGCACAATCTTTGCAAAACAGTTTCAGCAGCCACAGGACGTAAGCTTTGGGGTGCACGAAACCTGAAAAAGTTTCGTCATAAACTATAGACTTTGTTCGCTATTAAATATCTTTATAATAGTCCTACTGCTGAAACAGACCCTTTTCTTGCCTGACTTCGGATCTCAAAAAACGGCCCGCCAAGCTACAAGCTAGGTAAAAAGCGAACTACCACCGACATAAAACGAAAGGTTGGTACCTTCCTCTGATATGGGTGTATTTGAAAGCGAAGCTTTCTACGTGTCAGTGATAAAGTTTGCTCTGTCAAAAACGCACTGCATGAAAGCCAACATTTTCGGACGATGTTGATGATTGTGGGGAAAGTAAAAAGAATGCTTCTATGACAACAGCGACCACCACTTTTGTGTACCCGTGCCAGGTTCTATGAACGTTTTAGCGATGCTATTCACTGGTTGCAGTGTTTTGATCACTGGCTTTGAAGCCTTACCTTTAATACAATTAATTGTAATCGTATGGCTTTTCTTGCAGCTGGCGGTTTAATGAAATATTGTCGCTTCGGTGCTTGTCGGTGGCTCATGGGCACCCAAATCGTGAAGTTGAAAGAAACTGCGGCCGCGTGATGGGAACTCTATTGGAGAGAGAGCGCGAAAGTAAACTTTATTTAATAGTTTAAAAGGTGAAACCGCACACGTCTGACGACCAAACTGAGCACAAAACACCGCAAAAACACAAAAACAAAATCCGTATCGGATGTCGATTCAACCTACCGGGGCCGCAAATTACGCTTCATTTGGCGCTCCATTACGCAACACCCTCTCTACATCCTGGTTAGCACGCGAGCTTGGTTATCGATGCCTGCGTCGTCGCACCGGTTCCCATTGCTGCCAGATCGCCAGCCTTTTTGACTCAACCACCGCGCGGTGGTGCAAGTGACCGATCCTCGGTGGCGCTTGTGGTGTCAACTGAAACCGTGTTTTTGTGCGCGATATTGTTTTCGTCTGAAGTACCCTCTGAGATAAAATTTGTTCGCCTGTGTTCATCATGTCATTTTAGTTAACTTTGTTCCTTTCCAGAGTGTTTTATTGTGCAATCATTGAATGAACAGATTTTGTTTCGCTCGTACAGTCTACCGGCCCACTTTAATTGTATATCGGTTTTGTCGTTACTTGGCGTATTTATGGGCTACTTCTATTAGGCAACTGCAACTCCTATCTGTAATCCTTTTTCCGCAGAGTTTGCTGCTCGTCGATGTTGGGAAAATTGCGTTATTCCACGCATGAAACCGCAGCGGTGAATCTGCCAGTCGCATTGGGCAACGATATGACCAAGACGGACACCACATACGTTTATCGCAAATTCAAACAAATTAAACGCAATCCGAGAGCTTCAAAACAAATATAAATGAACAGAAACGAAACAGATGTGAAAACAAAAATGAGACTTGTTACATATTACACTGCGAGTACATATGCGTACGTGTATGCACGCGTGCATATATATGCGAAAACAAAAGTTCGAGTATGTTACGTTTCACTGGGAGTACATATGAGTGTAAGGATGATTTTCAAAGCTTCACAATTTTCCGTGAGAGTGGCTTTGTATAATATATATAATTCTCATTGCATTCTTGACGGCCTTATCAATAGGCGCGGTTCGCAGCAGCGGCTTAATAAACTTTCTACACATGAGTTCCACGAAATCTCGCCGATGACCTATAGCTTCGTCGGGACACACACCAAGACTGGCATTGATGCGATGAGCTCAACGCTGTGTTTCAAGCAAGCTTCGAGGGGCTTCGTAAGTGACCGATGATCCGAAAGCATCGCGTCAGGAAACTTCATGGCAAGCAGCAGTCGCACTAGCTGTTGCGTTCGATATATCTTGCCGATCTTTCCGGTGCGGAATCTCGCTTTCTTTTTTTTTTGGGAGCTGACATCGCTCCTTGCTTCCCTTTTCGCTGCGGCCTCATGTACGAAGGACAGTGCGGGAAAATACTATGCATAGCATCTTGTCTTGTAACTCCGAAAGTGTTCCGGCTGAAAGTTCACACTGCAGACCACATATCGAGTAACGCACTGGACTTTGAGTTGGGCTACCTGTTCTTTCTACAAATGTTCTTTACCCATTGTGCTTTCAGGGTTTATTCCCTGAGGACTCATGGTTGGAGACATCCGGATCCTTCTTCCGCACGGTGAATAATGGGCGGCACCAATATCCTATTCTTCGGTTTTACATTTCACAAGCAAAACCTCGTCGCTGGTTTAATGGGCAGGTATTACTAACACGAATTTAGCGGCAAGTATGCCCGAAGGTATTGTAATAAATACGTAACATGAAGAGCCATTCACCGGCAAGAAGCGGGAATACTCAGTGCACGGTTTGCCCGCGGATCGTTTGCTACCATGCGACCTAGCTGGAGAGGATCGGTAGCGGGAGGATCGGTGAGTTGCGCCACCACACGGAATTCAGACGCAGTGGGAGAGGGCCAGGCGGGCACGTTTTGGGGTGACGCCGCAGGCATTGTAGTAGTAGCTTGGGCCATCCTGTTCCTCCGGCTCCCTTTCCGCAATCAAGACCTCTGCTGGAGAAGCCAGAGGCCTCCTCTTTATCTCGTGCCTATTGAGACCCCCTTACAAATGGGTGCCAATTTTTTCTCCGTTCCGGGAGCAGCCACTGGCAATAACATGCGGTGGACCACTACAAGTCAACATCTCCATGGTTGACATACTGGGTGCAGCTCGCGTAAGTCTTTGGCGTGCATTCAAACAAAACAAGTCTCCACAACGGCGACTCGCGGATGCATTTTGGCTGCCTTCTGGCAGCGCTGCCTAGCCAATTCGGTCTTTGGTAGCCGTCTTGAACAGCTCGACAGCTGCAAGATGTCCTGTGTGTCACCTTCTCGCAACCAAAAATTACCCTGCTGTGAGATATGAGACAAACGATTTGTGGCGGTATACACTCTTCTAATTGACACTGTTCGCACTTTGCACGGTAGTCAAACAAGTTTCAAGTAAACTCTAATGTATTGCCCGTTCTGTTCCTGTTTACTCCATTTGATTGCAGATTGAGTACCCTTTATTGCATGCCCTCAATGGTCTTGGCTTTGCCTTTATTGTTTACGACCCTTCTCGTAGTTCTTGAACGTATAACTAAAATCCTAATTTCGTTTTTTTTTTTTGAAACTGAGTAACATTGCTGCTTTTTTCTTTACGATGCTTTTCGCTTTTAAATTAGTTACCGCGAATTGTTACATCATTTGATTATGATCAGAGAACTTTATTTTGTAGCTCGTGTTGTTCTTGACGTTCTCTTGAACCTTCTAGTATTACTGACGTTTAATGCAACGTTCTATTCTCGAATGGCACTTGTTTTTTTTAGAAACTAACAATGTTTTATTGCATATGTGTACTATTTATTACGGGCCCCTTTGCTGCTCGATTCTCATGCCCATTTTATGGCTTGAAAATGTTTCTAGCACAATGCAGACATTAAGGTTGCTGCGCGAAAGTTAAATACTCTTTAATGCCTTAATGAGCAAAGCCAAGATCTCCCGGATGTGCTTTTCTTTAATAGCGGGCGTGTGTGCGGCATACCTCCTGCGAGAACGGCTCATAACATGGATATTTTACCTCGAATCTATTTCTCTGTTCTAAACAAGGAGACAAATCACACTAGATAGAAGGGATTGTGAGCTTCAACATCGGATAAATAATAATAAGCACTCTTGCCTAGGTTTAACGCGTAGTACTCTAATTCGATAATAAAGTATACATTCACAGCGGTGATATTTTGTAACAACAAATGACAAATATGAACGAGAGTGAGAACCTCCTGTTCTTCAGAGCTCTCTGCTGAAGCCCAGTAATCGACACAGTCAAAGTAGAAGTGGCGGTACGGCATTTCTCTCCTTCGGAAGCACCTCAGTTACCGGGAGGCATTTGAGATGCCACTTGGTGGAACGACATCTTAATTATTAAGTAATGGACGACGCATGCACCCACATGCCTGAGAACGTAGCAAAACTACTGACGTTCAAAGCCCACTTTTTCGGAACGGCACCAAAGGGCGGCCCTGTCATTTTCAAACTGGCACGACAAACATTGCACTACCCAGTCTTGGGCGGTAACTAGTTACTAGAAACGCGTTACCGGTAACTAGTCCCTTTTTTCAGTAAATTGTAACTGTAACAACTTACTTTTTAGTTAGAGGAACTTGCAATATTAACACTGTTACTTTTTTGTGGAGTAACTGTAACAAGAAATACCGTTACAGTTACTTCATTTCTATAAAAAATTATCCAACAGCAACACTCGTTCATGGCCGATGTACTCATGTACATTTTGCGCTTTCCACTTTTTCGGACTTTCCTCTGCAGAGCCTTCGCTACTTCATGTATGAGAGCTTACTCCCTTCGCATAGGTGAGAAACAGCTGGACTAGAAATGCTTAGGCGTGCACGTGTGCGTGGTGTTCAGCGCGGTCAGCTATGGGCTCGAAATTTTTAAGTATGAGCTGCAGTATTTCCCTGAGAATTGCGATGTCGCTCTCACCCAGACCATATTTAACGCTGCGACACGCGCCTCAGCGCACATGGACGCATGTTGACACCAAAACTCAGAGCACTATGCTGCACCATTTTCGCCACATCTGGAGCGCAGTAAATGTAGTTGACACAAAGGCGAACAGGAAAAAAAACATCCAGCAACACCTCACAACGTACTGAATCCTTTGCACTTTCCCGGGAGCCTGAAAAACTTCGGTCAGTGCGTCGCTTTCTCATTAGCGACGTGCAGCCCTGTTTGTGGGGTCATAAAACGCCGCGGGGAGTCTTTCGCCGTCCCCGCGCTCGTCCAGCGCTGTGCGCACTGTAGAGTGTTCGATTCACAATTCGCAGTTGCTTGCGACCATTGTGCGCTTTTGAGACCCCTGGCCGTGTTTGGTACCACGTGTTTGGAATCCCTGGTCTACAGGCTTCGTCCAGCTGTCAACACCGCCCGAACGAGGTCACGTAAGTAATGAATTCCACGCCCCTTCACACATACGACGACCCCAACACACCACTCAGCATCTTGGCTGACAGACGCCTGGCCACACTGCCGCTGCACGAGGAAATATTCTTGGAAAGCCTCGCGACTTCGTTTCCAGAGCTGGGGCAGAAACGAATGACGTAGCTACATCTGTTTCTCAATGGTCGGCGCAAAGAATACTTGGGCGAGCTTCGTTCGGCCTACGCCTCAAAGCAAACGAAGGGAACGAACTCTGGGATTGGGGACGTGGTTGCTGTGAAAGGCTGGGATGGGGAGAACAGTGTTTCCCGGGCGAGGCGGCAAAAATCGCCTTTATGAGGACAGGGGGCGCAGGAAAAAAACCAGTAAAGCGTCCAGTTCACTTTCTATTCCCTTTGCAAATAACATTGGCTCATTACGGGGGGGGGGGGGGGGCGTGAGGGAGGGTGGCTCGGGGTTGGGGCGGGAGAACGACTCCGAGGGCCTACGGACAAACGTCGCATCGGCGATAGCTGAAATTGGTCTCAATCTCCTACGACAGGTACGAAATAAAAAGATAACGCAGCGCTTTCTTTAGTATCTTTCAAAAACACCTCGACAACCGAAGTACTCCCACATCCGTTTCCCCTTTCCTCCGAAGGGCCTTCCGGCGATCCACCACCCCCATCCCCTTTTTCCCCTTCTCCCCTAGCAAGGCGGTCAAGGGACAACACTGTAGGTGAAAATAAATTTAATTGATATTGATTTTTTCGTCTGTTTTGTCCTCAAGCTCGGTATAGTATAAGTTCATTCTCGGCGATCGTACATTTTCTAGTCGTTTGGCAGCCGTTTCTGTCTACAGAGAGAGAGTGCAACCGCTGCCTGGTCCCTCATGCCTTCGTACGTTTCTATTTAATAAGTTAAATCTTGTTATCTGATAATTAGTTTCATACAGTAACAGAAAAGCAACGACGTTACTTTTTTACAGTAACTATAACTCTAACTAGTTACTTTTGGAAACTTCGTAACTGTAACTGTAACAGAGTTACTTTTTTGGGTTGGGTAACTGTAACTGTAACACTGTTACTTTTTTTCGGTAACGTGCCCATGACTCGCACTACCGATGCCAGCTTTACGCCTTCGTCGTGTTCATTAGCATCCCTACCAAACAAGCTCTCGGCATTTTTGGCAAAACTTCCGGGAGCTGCATGCCGCGAGGTATACGGGTATTTTGATTGGGCGTGCCGCTGCTGCGGGCACCATCCCCTATAATTAAGCCACGCGCCAAATGTTTCTCGAAGCCGTCTATGCTGAAGGGATAGAGGGAAATCAGATTACCCTGAAAAAAATTCCCGCGCCTTCCCGCGAGGGGAACACGAGTAAATGCAGAGCATTGGGGCCTCAGTACTGGTTGAAGGCAGTGTTGCTTCCATCGCTTCTTCCGTGATGCTGGAGTAGCAGACACGAGTAAACGTGGGAGCGAGCGTCAACCAAGGAAGGAAGGAGCAACGCAGTGACTGAAGCACGAGCGACCGCTAGCGGCTTTATATTTGCAGCGCGTGCAGTAGAGGGAGAGCGGTACGGGGGGGAGAGCGCGCATGCGCAAGCAGCGCGCGCTCTTCTACGCCCCACCGCGCTGCTATCACGCACCTGTTACACCAAAACACGGCCGGACTGGAGGAGCGGCGAGCACGCACTTTCATATGAAAGTGCGCGCCCGCCGCTCCTCCAGCCCGGCCGTGGCCGAGACCGCGACGGAGCGTTCCGGGGGTGACGAGCGAACGGGCTGACTACGACGCATGCGCGCACCTGCTGCGGACGCGGAGCTGTGGACGCCGTCCGACGCAGGAAGAGGCGAGGCTAAGAAATGCTCTGCATTTAAAACACGAGCAGCGACCATGATGTGATTGGAAGTGTTTGGTGCTTTGTCTTGCGCGCACCCCGTTTACTCTAATGAGATTGTATTTGTCCCTTTGTTTTACCGATTGAGCTACCAGCCCACGCGGAGGCGGGGATTAAGACAGTGCACTCACCGAGCAGATCTGCGGCTTAACCTCCTGCGTTCTCTCTGAATGCACGCGATAGGGTAACGCGACCACTCCCGCTGCTGTGAGCTCCGCCCACGGCACGTGGGGCGGTCGTGTCCGCGCCTTGCGCAAGCGACACGAGTTAGAAAAATAAAGGAAGCTCGTACGAACCCGTGGCATCCCATTTCTTCTCCGTCTCTGCCGCTGCCGACGAAGGAGACGAGACTGGTGGCAAAGACGGAGAAGTGAGATCCTCTAATACCGGATTTGAGTTCCCTTCATTTTATAAAAAGAGTTTTCAATTATGTGCTTTACCAATACAACTCAACCAACCACTATTGAAAGGTCACGCATTGATTTGACATTAGCAAAGACTATCTCTTCGAAGTAATAAAGGGTGTGGTTAAGTGCCACACAGAACACAAGCGCTGTAAAAATCCAAACATAGGACGAGGCGTGGACAGGACTCGTTCTATGTTTGGTTCTTTACAGCGCTTGTTTTCTGTGTGACTATGAACCAACACGCCCAAACCTTTTCCCTTCTGGTTAAGTGCATTTCACGTGTCTCTGGTTTCAGTCTTTGTGGAGCTACGTGTGTGAATTCAAGTGACGTCGCATGGTTAATCGTTTTGGATGCCATTTCCAGCTTCGCTTTCCAACCACCTTCACAGGGTGCATTGGCAAGCAATTTTTTCTCAACATTGGGGTTGATCTTGAAACCTATCTTGCGGCTTTCGGATCCCTCGGCCGTAAGTCATTGCGTAATCCTAAAAGGGAGGTTACAAGCTGATGTCGCTTCTCTTCTGATTAGGGTGTGTCTTCGTGGCACTTAGTCGTCGTGTTCTGTCTTGCACAACTGTTGGTTTGTTGCGGTAGAAACCAACCCAGGCCCTGACAAACTGGGCATGATCGTTAGTGGCCTGAAGAACGCGGCAACGCCACGTGACGCCTTTGAAAAAGAAATTAACGCTAACATAGGAGACATATCTGCAGGAGTCAGAGATCTAAAAAAGCGTCTTTATGCACACCACGATCCCTGAAACCGCTCTGTTATTATACATTGTGCGCTGTATTGCTATGCTATTGCTGTATTGCTATATTGTATTGCTGTATTGCTATGCTATGCATCACATTCTGTGACGCATTTTTTACACTTCAATGTACTTTTTTTTGCCCACCTGCTATGATCTCTCACGAGATTGGCAGTATCTCTAAATAAATAAAAATAAAATAAATAAATAATTGAGGAACTTACTTCCAACGATGTGCTAAACAACGAGCAGCCCATTCTTTGCAAAGGTTTGTTTACCACAGGACAACTTCTTTAACTTTTTAACGAGCGGGTTGTGCATTGTAATGGGGGTTAAAACAAACGGTATCTTTTCACTCTTGCGGAAAGGAGAGAGAACACACGTTTATTGGAAAAAAAAAGAAGGTAAGAAGTCCCCTTGACATGACCAGAGGCCTCGGTCAAGAGTCGGAAAAGGGATGGGAAGTAAGGAGTAGGGAGAACATGGAAAGAAAGGCAGCCAGAAGCAGTCCTCAATGCCGGCTTCTCTGATGGAAATTTGCAGAGTGTCCAGCAGGTGCTTCCTGTGAGGTGGGGCTCCAAGTGGATGGACCCAAAGTTCGTAGTCTGGCGGTCGTAGCGGGCCAAGGGTCTTTAGGCAGCGTTCTCTAGGAACACTGAGTGCTGAACATTCCCACAGGAGGTGTCGTGCACTGCACAGGGCACCGGTACCCCATTTTTGGCAGTTCGGAGAGCTGTACGGCCTTCCACGCCCAAAGAAATAGTGAGCTGTACTAGGCGTAAGGGCCGTGCCCGTTCTGATACGCCTTAGCCGCACTGTTGCCCATCGGCTGAATCCTGGGGGCAACGGGTTGGGATCTTCCGGAATTTTGTTTCGAAGAACGGCCTTCCGCTCGGCCTTCGCCAAAGCAGCACCGTCCTTTGTATCGATGTCGGCCTCCGCATCTGAATCAGCGGGTTCTGAACAGTCGTGCTCGGGGTAAATACGAAGTTGCTCCCGGGCAATTCTATGTGCCTCTTCATTGCCTTCAATCCCTTCATGTCCAGGGACCCATCGGATTTGGTATTGACGACCGCTCTGTTGGCACTCAGCAATGAATTTTTTTTATTCTGCGGACAGTGCGGCTAGTAGTTTTGCGTGAATCAAGGGCTCGAATTGCGTCCATTGAGTCAGTGTAAATTATTATGCGTTCGGGAGGGCCGAGGGTGCTTGGATGTTTGCCTGCATGTTCAGTCAAAGCAAGCACGATGGCCCTTAGCTCGGCTTCTCGGCTGGAAATTTTGACAAAGAGCACGTGAGCATTTGCGCCTCGGTCTTCGAGGCTGTACCAGCAGAGTGAGACGCGGTCATGTTCAACTGCGGCGTCTGTGTAGACTTGCAGGGTACGATTTGCTGGTGTATCGCTGTCTCCACTGGCTAGTTCTAGGAGGTGATCTTTAACCTTCCTTTTCCTTCGTCTTGGGTTGTCGTGACCAACATTTTTTGGCAGTGGCTTGTTCATTGTCACAATAATGTCCTCCCAAGGCGGAACCGACAGCTCGTGAGGATGTCTGCCGGGAAGCTCGAAACCAGCTCTGAGAAGAAGTCTCCTGCCTGCATTGGTGCTGCCCAGACGCTGAAATTGTCCAATCCGTCTGTCTTCCGCTACGTCGTCAAGTCTATTAGCTTGCGCTTGTACGTACAGAACGTCCTTGGCTGTGAATTTTGGCAGTTCTTTAACGACAGGCAGAGCTTCACGATGCAGGATTTCAAGCTTCTGCCAGTTTTTCCTTGTGAGGTGTGTATAGTTGATGCCGCACATTGTTTTGGAAATTAGGAGACCGTTTACAAGTGTGCGTAGAGAACTCTCGTCCGTTCCCCATGATTTGGACGTGACTCGTTTGATTAGGTGGGTTGTGCTCTTCCACGTGCGGAGAAGCTGCGACATCCATGTTCCACATCCACCATCTTCATCAACGGGGAGACCGAGAATACGAACGCTCTCTTTCGCTTGCAGTCTCACTCCGTTCATATAAAGGCTGATGTGGTCCTGCACTTGCTGCTTGCGAAGGCGGGCATTGGGTACCACTACAAAGACTGTCTTTTGTGGAGAAGGCGAGAGACCCACTGACTCCAGAAAGCCAGTGATTGTGTTCAGTCCTTGTTGCAGAGCCTGCTCTTGTTCGCCGAGTGAGCCGCCCTCCGACCAGATGGTGATGTTTTCGGCGTAAATGGTGTACAATATTTGTGAAATTTTGTCCAGCATAGGTGGAAGGTCCGCCATGACCATATTAAAAAGTGTTGGAGACAGCACTGCCCCTTGGGGTACACCTATTCGGTTTGCTGTTTTGTTTCCAAAGGCCCGGCCCACCTTGACGCGGACGCTTCGCTCTTTCAAGAAAGAGTCTATGAACTTAATGGTCTTTCCTGATAAGCCTCGGCGTCGCGCTCCTTCCACAACGGAGTCATGAGGAACGGAGTCAAAAGCTTTCCGTACATCAATTGCTACTATGACCCTGGGGTCAACCGACGTACGAGCACTCTAAACTTTTTTCCTCCCATATGCTCCCTAGAGGTTCTTTTTCGCCTGTCCTCTAGTGGTCCTCCTTGTGGGAGTTTTTTTACTACATGGAACAGGGAGGTTTTTTTACCTCCTCAAAACAGGGCGTTTTTAGGTTATAGAAAGAAGGTATTTAGGGAGTGTTAAGAAATGTTCGGGATAATTTAAGGAGGTAAAAATGGAGTATTCTTTACATCCTGAAGGGCGTTTTTAAGTGATGTTTATGGAGTTTTTAGGCGGGTAAATAGGAGCCTATTGTGGCTCCCTTTGGAAGTACTTATGTTAGTTTAGGGGCGTTTTTAGGAGGTTCAAGGGAAGAATTTACTTCTTTTGAATGGAGTTCGACGAAAGCTTGGGGAGTTTTGTAGGCCTTCAGAAAGGAGGTTTTCAGGGCCACAAGGGAGAATTTCTAGTGCCCTGCGGGAGTACTGATTTCACACGATTTTTCTCGATTTCAGGTTTACTTAGAACGAACTTTCGCAGACCAGTTTACATGGTACATGGTGTACACAAGGAGGTTCCGAAATAAATACTTATGGCGGCCTCATATTGAAATCGCAAATGGTACATTGCTAAATAACACGCCAGTTAGGAATTGAAGACAGCAATACGATGCTAGTTGAACAAACCGTAGAAACGATATTCATACAAGAACTGGAAATACGCGAAAAACAAAGATAGGCACAAACACAACCGCATGGTAAGTAAAATCACTATAGAATACTATCGGATCAAGAACGCGTCAGTACTTATCAGAACTTATCAGTACGCTTAAGCGCTCAGTACACAGTGAAAAAAATGGTTTCAGTGGTTTACAACAACAACAAAAAAATTCGGTAGGTGGTGAAATGAGCGAGAGCTGTGTGCTAGTTGAACAAATTGTAGAAACAATAATAATACAAGAACTGGAAATACTTGAAAAACAGATAGGCACAAACACAACCGCATGGTAAGTGAAATCATTATATAATACTAGTGGATCGAGAACGCGTCACTATTTATCAGAACTTATCAGTACGCATTAGTACTAAGTACACAAAGTGAAGAAAAAATGGTTGCATTGGTTTACAACAACAAAACAATTTTTCAATTTGTGGTGAAATGAGCGAGAGCTGTGCAACGATTTGATATTGAAAGGTAACAAGCATTTTGTAGGTGGTAAAGGCACAAGAGATAAATGATGTAGGAGACAGACTGCAGTGAGATGGCTATGAATAAATGAGTAATATAAAGAACGAAAAATATGCCGCGGAAAATACCAGTGCGTTTTGATAAAGACACAAATTCGCCAAGAAAAGTGACCGAGTCTGACGGGTTAATTGCAATGATATAGAACAGAATGGGTGGTATCGCGACAGCTTCTTCAGAGTGAGAACAAAAAGCCATGAAATTCGTGTTTTTCGGATCATTTTTAGTTGATTCATTTCGCACCAGTTGCCAATATTATTTAGATAATTGTTTCAAGTTAAATTAGTTTGTTAATATTATTGCTTCACTCAAAGATAGCTGTATTATCAGCATACAGAACGGCCCATCAAATACCTCTTTTCAGTAAAAAAAGAAAAAGAAAAAGTCAGAAATATAATACGGAATTCTTTTTGACTACTATCCAATGATTACATGATTGAAAACAAATATTAGTGAGCGATATTGATGCGATAAAAGTTAATCAGTTCTAAATCCTTCACACGTGGTTTGGTGCTGGCAAGGTCCGAAAAGGCATGTTCCACAAACGTTAGAGCTCTGTGTGCCTTCTTGGGATATTGAATGTTGAAAACCCAGAAGATGCAAACAGACTACACAGTCCTCCCAGTAAAGATGATGCAGTCAGGCCATCGATGTGGAGGCTAACTTCCTAGTTCACGGAATGCAGGCAGGGAGTCAGAGGAACATCTGCCTGAAAAAGTAAAAAAGAAAAAAAATGCCCCACACGTAAAATTCAAAACATAGACTATGGTAAATGAACTTAATAATTCGGTACAGTAATAAAATTGTAAGGCCAGGTTCCCTGCGAATTGCAGTATCTAAATTAGGAATGCAAAGGCTTCATAAAACCAAGTGCCAGTACATTAACCGTCGTGGCTTTGGCAGCAATAAAAAAGATATTACTTCCGCACAATATACTCGAGCACAACTTTAAATGACAGTGAAGATAAAAGGCAAGTCTCTGTAGGTTGATAGATTAGTTTTTGTTTTTGACTGAAAAACACTTTGGTATTACATGATTTTGTTAACTGCTGTCTCTTGCTTTAAGATGCCAGCTTGCATCTATTCAAGTGAATGGGCACACTGTTAAAGATGCAAACCCTTACACTGCCTCTCCCCTACCATGGTGGCTCACTTTCATAGAAAACGTGCAGCTTTTTCGAGCTGGACAGCTGTTGCAAGCCGTGGCAATACTCACTTCTGCTGGAGGGGCCAACTTGGTTTCCGAATGCAGCCTTGCCTTGTACAGCAGAGCCTATCCTGCCTTAAGATCCATGAAATCATTCAACTCGATCATGTATCAGGATCTGCAGAAGAAAATCGTGTCAGCAAATAATGAATTCATGCCAGACAGGCACCCACTGTTTCAGTTATACTTGCAGATACCTCCACCTATTTCCCTCTTGGTTGTTACATCCAAAGCTAATTTGTTACGGCTTGTCTCATCAAGTATGGTCATCTTTCATAACACAGCTAGTCATACAGGAAAGTCCTTCACTGGGTCAGAAAACACTTTCTTTTTTTACAGTAGTGATAAACTAGGCGACTCAGTCATCCGTATTCTGACAACTTAATATTCTGTGTCACCGAGCTGACAATCATGATTGGTGCATAACGTCATTTGTAGCCGCAACCGTTACTACAGCCTTGTTAGCTACCGTAAACCTCGTTCATGGCACCAAATTACTTGTGATTGCATGGCAACCAAAAAAAACAGCTGAAATGGAAACGCTATTCTCGCAAACGTACCAACGCTGCATGCCACACACACCTGCCTTAGTTAATTTACCGTGATTGTAGAAGTTTCCGTCACGCAAAACCACAGTGCACTTTTTGGAGCTGCAAGCTCCGTGTCAAAATCGAGTGTCAGATGAATCGAGTAATTTTTGTGTATGGTCTTACTATTGATTATGACAAAGTTATTACCAACAAAAGAAGAGTGTGTGCATTGTTCTAAAAAATGATATCCTTTTTTATGCCCGGCAGACCTGTGTCATGCTACGGCAAACTCGGTTCTCTTCCATAAGGGCATGAATTTGTCTTTTTATTTACGTGGCCTTAGCGGGCGACTGACGGGCCCCGATTGTATACAGACCCCTCATTATCATCCGAAAGGGAATAAAAACATTTCGGTTTCGAACCACGTCGCCGTCGAGATCCACACTATATGCACTTAATCGTTCGATAGGCTCATAGCATCTTTTACGCATGTCCCCGTTTCCTTAATAGGGTGCGCTGTTAGATGTGAAGAGTCGACTCAAGCGAGCAAACAACCCCACCGAATCTACAGGGCACAGTTTTCGAAGGGGGTGGCCGTCTGATCTGCGGCTTTCGCCGACCAGAGCGCTAAGAATGAGTCAGAGCTTTGAACGAAAACAACACAAAGACTTATATTTGGACAGGCAAGCCATCAGGAGCGTTAACAAATCGATATTACAAGGTAGAGCAGTTAACTAAAAAGAACACGAGCAGTTCGATGCATATGAGAGACAGAGTCCCACAATATTCACCGACCGGGCCCGACGATGCACCGCTGTCGGAGGCGATTCGGCTACCTGAGTAACCGTCACGTTACTTTGAAACGACTCCGCGCGCGACAAACGATTTCATCTCGAATGCCCTGTTACAAACCGGCCTACAAAAGAATGCGAATGCATACCCCAAAAGCCACAAACAAGTACAATAAAACGAGTGTGCGCTTTTTTCTTTGCCCGTGCGTGTACGTGCTGTGTGCGGCACGGGTACTTCGCAGTTAACCCTATCCAAACGTTTGACAAACGGATCGACTGATAACAGACCACTTACCAGCGAGCTGTCCACAGCTGTCGCCGTATCCAAATGCTGTTAGCGGCCGTTCCTCGTGTGACAGGGGCACATAAAAATCTTTCCACCAAATGGCACTACTAGTCCTTCTCAAATAAGAAAAAACGATGGCCCAAGGCGAGGCTTGAAGCTCCGGCCGCACCGAGTCACCGGCCGCGCTGCGTTGATAGCACGGAGGTGACGGAGGCACGGAGGTTGTTTACATCCGGGCAGCAAGTCGTGCCGCCACGGCAAGTTGAGTCGCTGCAGTCGGGTGCGTTGGCGCGCTGGCACGAGGATTTCAATCGTCTATATGTGCGCAAGCAAGCGAAGCAAATGAGCATTGCAATTGTTTGCAACGGCAAGAACTGTCTCTTTGTTATCAGCAGAGTTTGACAACACCTATCGCCAAAATAAACAGATTGAAACAACACGGCCGCATTGTCTGCCTGTGATCGCGCTGGCTGAAGCATCTATACGGGTATACGTACGGTATGGGGTTTGTAGCTGCATGCAACCGTCGCGTCCTGCTTAATCGTTCTAATTAGCATTAGGCCACGGTTGAAGTGCTGATACACGGAAACAACAGAAGACTAACATGGCGACCGACCGCTTGAGATGATTATCCCATATGGGGAGTTTATTTTGGACGTGGTACTATACAAGGAACCGAACGCCATCTCACAAATAGTGTTAAGTGGTTCTAAATCCTCCCTTTTCCTACACGGATGGGCAACGGTACTACCATGGAGGTTCCTCCACATTTTTAGACCATGCCTAGGGAGTACATTTTTTGCTATAAGTACTTTTCAGGGCACATTACTTGATTAAAACTCCATTTCCGGCTAGTTTGCGTTTACAGTGAGCTTCTTTTAGCTTAGAATGGAGAAGAAGCAGGCTGTCTTGTGCGCAAAGGCCTGGGCGAAACCCGGTTTGCGTGTCCCCAAGCTGCGTAGTAGTTTCCAGGTACCATTGGTGGTGGTGGTGGTGGTGGTGGTGGTGATGTTTGTGGACGGGTGGACCCAGGTGCCATTGAATCCTGTTAAGAACCATGCGCTCCATCACTTTGAAGACGTTTGAAGTAAGTAAAATGGTGCGCAGGTTTTCCAGCTTGTCTGGTTGCTTCCCAGGCTTAGGAATTGGTATTACACAGGACTCCTTCCATTCGGGTGGTATAGAGGCATTAAGCCAGATGTCATTGAACCAATCAAGTAGTTGTTCTAGGATGTTGTCAGGAAGGTTTCCGAGCGCGGAACATGTAATGCCGTCAGGTCCTGGCGCGCTTGCTGACGCTGATTGGCTGATTGCCGTAACCAGCTCGGCCATCGTGAATGGAGTGTCTATGGGGTTTTCTTCCGTTTCTGTTGTTGATGCTGCCTTGGGTTGTGTAGGTGAACACGGAAGTAATGGCTGTGGAAAGAAAACGTCTGTTGTCATGTTAGCGAGAGCGGCTTCGTCAATTTTGAGGCGAAGGGCAAGGTTTTGGCCAGCTGTGCGCATTCGTCGCTTTCCTTGCATGGCTTGAAACGTTCTCCACATTTTGGACTGGCCCGTTCTTTTGTTGAAAGAGGAGCAGTTCGCGTGCCATTGAGCTCTCTGCAACGTCTTGGAGTACTGACGAGCAGCGGCGGTAGCCTTGTTCAGCTTAATCCGCAGCGCAAGTGTTTTGCCGTTCTTGCGGTATCGCTGCTGTGCCTGAAGGCGACGGGCCCAAAAGTTGAGTAAGTGAATGTCGGGATTCGGAGAGTCCGCCTTCACCGTATACGTTTCCAGCATAGCGTTTCCAGCATAGCGTGCATAGCGTCTACAATGGCGACTGAGACGTGTTTTTCACCATGGCTATCACCCGATGGAGTTTGCAAAAGAGTCTCTCTAAATTTGTCCCAGCGGATCACGTAGGCCTGGCGTGACTGGCGGGGATCTTTGAGGCACTTCAGCTTCACTGCGATGGGGAGATGGTCGCTACCAAGGGGATCCGGCCAGGTGTGCCATTCGCATTTGAGAGCGCTGCTTGCCCAGGTCAAATCCGGAGAACTGTCGGTCTTCTTGGCATGGTCGGCGAGGCGGGTTACAGTGCCAACTTCGTTTTGAAGCTCAAGGTGGACAGCCTCCATTGCCGCAATCGATGCAGACCCCCTTCTTGTGTCCTTGGTGTAGCCCCAAGCTGTATGAAAAGCATTAAAATATCCACCAATTAGAATGGGCAAACCCTGGGCTCGACGACAGAGAGCTATGATCCATGCGGGGCCATCGCCATCGCTCACAGCAGCACGTATGTATACTGATGCCACCATTAATCTGACAGCCCGAATAGCTATGATGACAGCAACCACTTCGCGGCACTGCATACAAATATCACTAGTGTCGACACAAGTTTGTGGCAAACGTCTGTCCACGAGCACCACAGCTTGACCCCTAGCCTCAGGTGCGGGTGATTGTTTGTCTTTACCACGTCTCCCTCTTCTAAGTTTAAGTATCGTTGGACACGAATAGGTATTGTAACCCGTAAGGTAAACCGAAAGACAGTCCGTTTCCTGGAGCAAAAGAACCGGGATACGATCGCGCGGAGGCGCTGGGTTAGCTCCGCAGCACGAACGGCGAAGCCTCTACAGTTCCATTGCAAGACCTGCGGGCTGGGATCCACCTTCGTGTTCGACATGTTGCGTAGGCGTCTCCCTTGTATGCGTGTTGCCTTGTTTGCCAGCCGGGTCATATGCCTTCGCAGACATTGATGAGGTTGTTAACGGCGCGGTTTGGCCGGGAAATACAGCTTGAAACAAACTTGTAAGCATGCGGAAGTGTAGCTCATTGACGCGCCTAAATTCCTCTCTGTCCCGTTGGTCCGCTTCTTGTCCACGCTTGAGCTCCTGAACGAGTTCCTTGTTCATGGTAGTTTCTTGCTCTTCGAGCCGTCTTATGTTCTGCTCTACCGCTGCCGTAGTTTGTTGGAGAAGTAATATTTGTTTTTGTACATCTGGCACAGTTGCGTTCGCAGACTTCAGGCATTGCTCTGCGCCGCTGTCTACTTCACCAACTTTAGTAGGTTCCTCACGCTGGAGTGGCGGAAGTGTTTTGCGTTGTCTCAGATTACAGGGTGCAGAGCGACTGGGTGCCTTATTTTTTGATGCTGCCTGGATTGCAGCTATCTGAGCCCAGTTGGGCGGCGGTGGAGTGAGCACTGGGGCAGATGTACTGGCCATGTTCAAGGCGCGATCTGTTCGTGCAGGCACA
The DNA here is from genome assembly GCF_048455015.1 of Haemaphysalis longicornis. Classification (NCBI taxonomy): domain Eukaryota; kingdom Metazoa; phylum Arthropoda; class Arachnida; order Ixodida; family Ixodidae; genus Haemaphysalis; species Haemaphysalis longicornis. Next base: position 140,181,266 of record NW_027526203.1, read on the forward strand.
CTCTTCTGGTGCTCAGCTTGAGAGTTGGAGGGGATTTGAGACACAGGCTGAGAAGTGGCTTCAGGCGCCTTCTTTTCGTCAGGTTGCCTTTTACGTTTGCTCCTTTTCGGTCGATGGATCGAAGTGCGAGGCTGTTGTGCCAGCACACGATTCTCCCGGCTACCACCCTGAAACTGCTTGAGGCGTTCTTGTGGCGAGCCGACGTCTTTTTGGGTTGCCAATCGCGCTCTGATTCTATCTCCTTAAGCCGAGAGGGACATCTGGGGTCCGTACCAAGATGCGAGCCCCCACAGTTGCGGTACTTCACACGGGCGTCCACCCATTTGTGGTCGTTGGTCTTTTCCCGGCCGCATGCACAGCATCGTTCGGGGTTAGGGCACACATTGTACTTGTGGCCAATCTTGTGGCAACGGCTGCAGTTCACTGCCTTTGGGAGGTATGGAAGCACCCTTTTCACTCCGGAGTAATACAGTACTTGCGAAAAGGAATTACACATCATTTGAGATTTTCTTCTCCCGGCGAAGTATGACGTACTTAATTTGGACCAGAATTAACTTGCCCCTGTTGCGATGCTGTTACGCAACCCGGCTTCAGCGCTCGGGTGAACCTCAGGAAACCTGCTGCCATCGACTTTCCATGACCCAGAATGTTCACAGTGGCTAACTATGTGGCTACTTGACAATAAAGAATTTTAGAATAGGGGAAGCCGGCGATGGGTGCCCCCAAGAAGTTAGGGGAACCCTAACGCAAGGCGCTCGCACGGGGAGAGTTTTAAGTGCGAATGCACTTTATAAGCGACCCCAAACCTTCCACCGCCGGCGGCGGCGGCGTCCGCAGTCCTCCTCTCCCTAGCAACGGCGTGGAGCGGAGAGGAGCGTCGGTAGCAACGGCGCGGTGACGTCACTTTACCACGTGACCGCGCTCGCTCCGCCTCCTCGCCGTGGCTGCGCGGGTGCGCGCCGCTCCCCGCACCGCTCCTCGCGCCGTGACGTCATGGTATGACGTCACAGCGCACCTCCTCTCCCCAGCAGCTGCCGCGCGCCTCTCTCCACCGTGACGCCACACTCTCTCCTCTCCCCCGCGCTCGGCTGCAGCTGCCGTGCGCCGCTGTCCATCTCCCCTTGCGCTCGCCTCCTCTCTCAGCCACCTGGCTCGGCGCGCTCGGCGCGGCGTACCCCCCTATATATGCAGCGATAAACTGCCAGACCTCCGTGGGTCGGCTCGCGCGCGCTCACGGGCGAATGCCAACGAATTTTAACTTTACTCCCCCTCATAGCATCACCCTGTGCATTCGCACTTAACCATGTTCATTCACCCTCGGGGAAATGTTTGGGAGTTTTTTAGAAGAGGGGCGCCCCCAGCAGCCCGCAACCGGCTTGCGTTGCTCGGGTCGGCTCGGAAGATGGGAACTTTAGGCTTAGCTTGGTGGCGGATATTTGATCGCCGCTATCTGTGCAACTGCGAATGACCATTCGTAATACAACTTTTCACCACACTATCATCCCCTTTCTCGTATGTGGAACTTTATTTCACCTATAACTGCCGTTCGACCGATCGGTGACCACGACATCTGCGTAGCTTGTTTCGATGCTTCCGCGCAGGTAGCGCCATCTCTAGGCGGCTCGGCGCACCGTGCGCCGCGGCGATCGGTCGGATCGCCGAACATCCGCGGCTGGTCAGCGTACGCTTAGCATCGCGGCAGATATCTGATCGCCGCTGTTAAAATAAGCCCTGACAACAAGCCCTATCCCAATTTTTCATCACACTAACACCTACTTTCTCGCATGTGGGGTTTCTTTTTAGCGATCAGATTGATTCGGGGGGGGGGGGGGGGGGGGGGGCAGCGACAAGCGGTTGCTACCGTGGTCTGCGCCGGTTCAAACCGCTTAGCGTGCCGAGCTGGCAGGCGCGGCCGGCGTGTGCGCGGACTGTTTCTGAAGGCAGAAAACGCTTCACGATTACCTGCTTTATCCATTACTAGCGAACGACGCGCGGAATCAACAAATTCAGCTGAGCGATCGTCGTAGTTGATCGAGTGAGTCGAGGAACGAGCCACAGGTTTCGCTTCAGCCATGGTCACGCGCAGTCTCGCTGGCGGCAATTGCGACGCAACAACGCAAATTCCAGCTTTGGGGCGCCCGCTATTTCAGCAAAATAGTCTGCGCGCTAAACGCAAACCCAAAACCCCAAGGACGGCTTGGGTTCTGCGCATGCGCACTATGACGCCCCAAGACGCTTGGGTGCCCCAGAGCGTTGGGGCTCCCTATTGTAATACTGTATTCGGGTGGTCGTTTTAGAGCGCTCTGGGGCACTCCGAAAAGGGACTCCGTGTTCGGGTGGTCGAAATCGAGCGCTCGACGTATGTTTAGTTGGTCGTCTCAGAGCGTCGTCCTCCACTCCGAGCGCCTCCGACTGTTCTGACTCCGAAGTGGGAGCAGCGCCGAAATGTGGAGGCGATCGGGTCACGTGACCCCGGCAGCCCCGGCTCGCCCGCACGCCAGCCTAGTCGGTGGCTTTCGCTGAGGCCTAGCCAGCGGTTTGTTGTGTGTTGTGTGACATTTTTGCTTATCGTGCTATTACTGAAGTGATCTTCGCGTCATGTCGAAACGCAGACGCCTATTGAGTGTAGGGAACCGTCTCCGCTGCTTCTGCAGCTGGAACTCGACGCCGAGGAGAACAGCAGTTCAGACGACAACGACTCGCACGCTTACGCGAAAAAGTTTGCCGAACTGTTCGCCGCACCACTTCCTGTGTTCAAATTGCAGGAATACGTTCGCAACATTGGCTTGGAGCTGACTCGTCCGATCTGGAGGCCGCAATTTGTTGAAACACCTAGGCCGGCCTGTCTGTTTGAAGTTGCCGTGTTGGCCGCGCCGCGGCGCCACGATCGCGTGCTGCTCGATGATCGGGTACGCGTTCGGTTGGGGAGCGGCGACTCTTGCTCGGATCGGGGGAAGCGCCGCATCGGCGTACTCCGAGTCGGAATATCAGAGCGACCACCCGAATACAGCATTATGCTGTATTCGGGTGGTCGCCTTTTAGCAACCTGGCGGCCCCTCAAGTGCCAACCGGCCAGCGGCGGTGCTGACAAAAGCATTGCTTGGCGCCCCGCACTGCAAGCTTCGACGGCGTTTCTGCGCATATTTTGTCATGCTCTTTTTGTGGCGTGTTTGACGACGCTGGAGACGTCTTCCACAAGCCACTCGACTAATATTACGACAGAGGGATGGAAGACGTCTTCATGGTGGTGCAACATCACCAGGACAAAGGAGGCTCTGACCCTAGGCGGATTGCCACGGCGGGGGTAACGTAGCGCTCACCTGTGCAGGAGAGGAGCGGATCTCTCGTGCGTGCGTGCGTGCGTGCGTGTGCGTGTGCGTGTGCGTGAGTTCGTGCGTGCGTGCGTGCGCGTGCGTGTGCGCGCGTGTGTGCGTGTGTGTATGTGTTTGCGTGCGTCTGTGTGTGTATGTGCGCGCGTGCGTGTGCGCGCGTGTGTGCGTGCGCGTGTGCGTGTGTGTATGTGTTTGCGTGCGTGCGTGCGTGCGTGTGCGTGCGGGTGTGTGTGTGCGTGCGTGTGCGTGTGTGTGTGTGCGTGTGCGTGCGTGCGTGCCTGCGTGTGTGCGTGCATGCGTGTGTGTGTCTGTGCGTGCGTGCGTGTGTGCATGTGCGCGTGTGCATGTGCGCGTGTGCGTGTGCGTGCGTGCGTGCGTGTGCGTGCGTGTTTCTGTCTGCGTGCGTGCGTGCGTGTGCGCGCATGTGTGTGTGTGCGTGCGTGCGTGCGTGTGTGCGTGTGCGTGTGTGCGTGTGCTTGTGCGTGCGTGCGTGTATGTGTGTGTGTGCGTGCGTGTGTGTGCGTGCGTGCGTGTGCGTGTGTGTGAGCGCGTGTGTGTGTGGGTGCGTGCGTGCGTGCGTGCATGTGTGTGTGTTTGTGTGTTGTTTGTGTGTGTGTGTGGGTATGGGTGGGGGGGCGCTACTATCACTCACTGCCATGAATTTTGTGATTGGTGCGTCCTGACGTCAGCCGAGAAAGCGGGTGAGGGGAACGGACCCAACGTGCCCATCTAATCTCTCGCCCGCAGGAGCGCACTGCCCGTTCTCTGATACCGAGATGTAAATACTTGTATATAAAGTTTTCTTCCCCTTCAACTTCGTCATTATGACTGCCGCGGCCGACACTAACCACGGTCCACTTCGACCACGCAACCCTTGTTCGCAACACACCGCACAGTATCTCCTGCTAGAGCAGATGTCAAACCATTCGTATAGCTGTGATATTGCCGTGAACTATATCTTATGCTTTGTTTGCTTACGTATTTTGTTGCCGGTTTCTGGTCCCCCAACTGTTTTGGCAAAGTTATAGGTCAAGGGCGCGTTTTAGTCTTTTATTTTTCATGTCACGCAGGCTATCCCATTTGATAGGAAGAGTGTGTCACCCTGTGGCCAGTAGGTAGAATGTTCGTCTCTGATCGCCAATGTTCTAGATCTTATTCGATGGTACTCGAAGTGTTTACGCCGAGAGGTAAATGCTTGCAATTAAAGCACCCCGTCATGCGATTGGCCGACGCTAGTCTGCGCAAGTAATTTTCTTGACCGTTTCTGCGCGAAACGCGTTTTTTAGCTTTTCAGGAGCACGAGTTTGCTTCAATAAATGTTATTCATCCAAGAACCCAGCGTTGTCTTCACCATTGGGGCATTATGTCCATCCTTTATAAACGTTTATCAGACGGGCAACAAGCGTTCTTTCTTGGGAGTGTCTAACTCGTTCTTACATTTTATGTTCTACAATTGCTTTTAGTAGCGTATATCTTAGTGTATTTCGTCACGCAATCAAGTAGTCTCCGAATATTGTCTAATATTTTTAAATATTTCACTGAATGTAACAGCGAATAGTTTAGGATGATAGTGATTATGTTGCAGGGTGATGCTGGAAGTTGAACATAACATTTATTCCAGCAACATAAATTCCCGCGTGTGTGTCTAGAACATGGAAACGGCATACACCAGAAGTGTTGTGGGCTTCTTGGCGAAAATGAAAATACCTGGATGAGTTTTTCGCATTTATTCACGGTATGGTAATGTTCATCATTTTGTTGATCAAGTAGCTAAAGCTCTCAAATCTATTTTGAGGAAAGTATGAGCCGTGTGAAAAATACAGCCTATATAAATTATGTAACAGAACATTAGCAATAAACAGGCCCAGTTTCAAACCTGATGCGGACCAAGTGTACAGGTAAACTGTAAAGAGTGAAGAAAAACCTTGCGTATTTGTTTTGGGATTATACAAGCTGATGGGTATTTGTATGGTCTTTACAACCGTATCAAGTTTGGAACCCCTTTGTTGCGTTGGAAATACTAAGTTTATAGTTTCTTTTCTGTCGGCCAAGGTTACACTTATATATTGCGTAGTTATCTCAGCATAACCAAATACTTTACAGTCAAAATGGCTGAAGAGCATCTAGCAAGAACAAATGCTTAACGTTTTTGTGAAGGCACTAGAGATTAAAATTTTTGCAACAGCCGCAATAGTTCAGTATGAATCAAGGAATATTTTACTTAAGTCGGTGCGCCCCTCCTGTAACATCTTTAGGATGTTCGTATGACTGCCTTAATTTGGAAAATGAATAAAAAGTCCAAGGACACATTAGCACTTCTTGCATTGTGAATTTTGAAATCTATAAGGTTACATCGAACAAATCGAACTGCTTGTTTAGTTGTGTGCGGCGCAGCCGAGCAAACTGTAAAGCAGCGTCTCCCGCGAGCATGCAACTGCTGATGTCTTCTATGGGCGACATAACTGAATGAGTATGTGCTAACTTCGCATGCTCATTCTGACTTCGCGGCAGAAAGCTAATTACTGAATTGGCGACCTTTATTCTACAGACCTTGTGACCTTGGGCAAACCACCTTCGACGATACTAAGAATCGAATGCGGGCATGTGCGCTTCGCCAGCTCACAAAAAGTTTCGGCAGGAGGTGAGCACCCGATAACAGCTGTATTCGTAATCGGCTGTAACCGTCAGCAGGGTGGTTATGTTGCCAGATTTATATTCGGCCCTAACTTGTGAGTATTTGATTGATTGATTGATTGTTTGATTGATTGATTGATTGATTGATTGATTGATTGATTGATTGATTGATTGATTGATTGATTGATTGATTGATTGATTGATTGATTGATTGATTGATTGATTGATTGATTGATTGATTGATTGATTGATTGATTGTAGGGTTTAACGTGCCGGCGCAACGCAGGCGATGATGCGCGCCGTGGTGGAGGGCTCCGGATTAATTTTGACCACCAGGGGATCCTTAACATGGACCGAAATGTCGTACACACGGGCATTTTTGCTTTTCACCTCCATTAGAAAAGCTTCTGAGTACTTTAACATTGAAGCAAACTTCTCTCTGAGAAGCGCCTCACATAATGTCCATCACATGTACTGGTTGACTGTTCCTGGAGGAAGGCTGCGCCAACGTTATATCACCAGGCACATCACTGTTCAACTAGAGCAATGCAGCTGAATTGGCTTCACAAGATGCATTCCGGACCCCGTTTCAAAGGCGCCGGGATGTTGCCATAAACTTCTCCTTTATTCTTATTTAAATGAATTGATGATTTTTTCTTCAGTTTTGGTAATTAGCTCGTTTTAGAGCCATTTCGCTGTACATGGATAGGAGGGCGGCTTCACTTTTGAACACGCCATTTTTGCACAGCGAATAATTGTGCTAACATTTGGGGTTGGCCTAGTTGTTTTGTCATAAAACAGTGATAACAGCGCCCAAATGAAGAAAGTAAAATATGTGTGCACAACGCAGTGCTCCTGTCTGGGTGCTTTTTTTCTGTCTTTGTTAAACGCTGTTTTAACTCTTTCATAATAATTGTACCATGCTCGCCTTGGTACTCACATTATTTACCTGCGGAAGTGGTTACAAGGATATAGCTGGGAATTTGCTGGGAGCTAGCGACAATCCTTGGAACCCTTGGCAACCTGGTCTATGGTTGCCGTCCTCATAATCGACTGTAGTTTGGAAGCATAGATGCGCCACCTATGTCGCACGGCATTTGTGACGTTTTCATAAACCGACGCCTATTCATAAACTAAATTTTGAAAACATATTTTACCCGCTTTCGGCGAAACGATAGCAGCCAAGTCGCATATATTACTGCGTATGCTATTGTGACTTTTTGTGGGAAGTCGTAAAAGTTCGGAAAGATTTGGAAAAACTTTGACTTCTACGTGTCCATGACAGTTAGCGCAGCATGCTCCCGATGTAAAGTGAAGCAACTGGTTTGAACAACACTACAGGCAGGTTCGCGTTCAGTTTTTGCCACCTATTTTTTGACGGGAGCGCAATCGTTTGCGCGGCCGAACGTCCGATATAATCCTGGGCTTTCATCAGTAAACAATATTGCTGGCATTGTTTTTTAGCGCAGCTCTTGACTCTTGAGCTTGAAAACATCTCTGGGCGATGTGGAAAGGCGGAAAATGCTAAACCTACAGGTGTGATATAAAGCGGTGAGGGGCAAGGATCCCACGAGCTGGTGTAGGGAGTACACGCCTCAAGAAAAAACGCGTCGCGTGGCCGGAATCGAACTTGGGTGCCTCGCGTTAGGAATCGACGTCTACCCAATTGCGCTATCATCGCTTTTTATTGCAGGTCTACAACATTATAACAATAACAATGGGTACACAAAATACGTGCACAATCACACGTAAAGCTACCAGCCTGACTTATGCTGGCATTAACGTTTAAAACTGCTTAATTGTTGTCAGGGGCTCTACCCTTGGCAGCCATTCAGGCAGGCAGTCCTTTGACTTTTCCACTTCCACGAGTTGTGAGATACTCTCTATGAAGTACTGTCTTTCTCGGCCTCGGCACCACGTCAATGTGGAGCCAGGCCATGCGTCCACTGCAAATGCTGTAAAGGTGCAGCAACATGACTGGATCATAGATAACCCCCTCTCCATTCTATCCATTTAAAAAACTGATACCGTAAGGAGGTGGCACAAAATCCTTGCGTATGGTCCTCTGATGGACGTCCCGCAAAAATACGTACGCCCAGCAATGAAGAGGAACATGCTCTATATTCTCCGGTTGGTTGCCCCCCCCCCCCCCAGTCCTATTTCTTGCATCGAGATTTCTTCTGAGACAGTACCTGCAACCACGCCACCTATTCATCAAATCAATGAAACTTCGTCGAACACAGAGGGCCGCTGTCAGTGGAGCCTTGAGCAAGCATCAAGATGGAATGATGAATGCCCTGTCGAACAAGAATCCTACAAGTTTGTTTGAGCAAGTGAAGGAAAGACTTGAGGTTTTCTACAGAAAATCAAACCACTTGTGTCAGACGAACACTTTACGACCAAGAGCATACAAACATCGAAATTCAGTGATGGCATTCCTGCATTTTCAACAATACGGCAAACCAAATAGACTAAAATACAGCGCCAAACTCTACAGGACAAATCCGAAATACTAAATCCAAATTGCAAGAACTAGAGCTTGTCACATTGACCGGTTGAAGGAAAAGTAACAGCATGGCTGGCAACTGTATGGGGTGGCGAGGAAATTGAAGGCCTGTTGTTGTTCTACGAGTACAGATTCTTGAAAGCATTTTTCACTGCAGATGCCGTGACTAATATTCAAGAAGTGCCAGTGCCAGCTTGTTGGTACATCATAGCACACACTTAAAAAAACGCTCCCTAAAACAATCGATCAGGTTTTTCGTTGGTTGAGCGATGCACACGAAGAGCGGTCAACTTTACAATTCTACTTACCCATATCTCAGGACGAGAAGCAGTCGAGAGGAAGCGGAATACGTTAAATCTCACGTTTATACTTATTGAGCAGGAAAGGTTGCCTTGTGACCTCCTATACTACAGACGAAAACACACCTCAATACACCGAACACTGCCGGCAGACAGCAATCGTCCATCACAGAGGAAGTGCCCGAGAATAAGATTGCCGAATACAAAGCCACCGTAAAATCCTCCTCTTCGATGCTTTAATCCTTAAGAGTGAATATTCAAAAAACGACCTTCTACCTGCTTTCTCTATTTGTATGCAAATTACCAGGCAAGACATGACCAAGAAAATCCTAAAAATACCTAATTAAACAACCTGAAGCTTGCATAACGAAATCAGCAAGACATCCCAGTTACACGAACGAATGCCGTTTTTTTTTGCAACAACCGCTTGCATTTAACTTCAAATTGGAGTTTTCGTGCATCAATTCGAGGAAAAGGAAATACTGCTTTCTGCCTGGTGACGCAGTCATCACAAAAAAAAACACATAGCACGCGTATGCTGTATATACCTGCGAACAAGAATGCAAACAAGAAACGCGGAAGTCCTAAGTGTGATCCGAGGAATAAGAAAGAAGGTGCACAAAGCAACGGAGTTTGTCCGCAAATCCTATGTGAGCTTGAGGACATAACCAATGATGTATCGTCTCCAAGCTAGCAGATGCTCTTGCTTCCAGCAGCAAAGGCAATGTGATTCGTAGAAATATGCGTCGCTGAGCTTTGAGCACCATTGAATTATCCGAAGCGGGAGCATCTTTACATATTTCGACTCGTCGAAAAACCTACAATGTAACCGGAAAGAAAAAAATGGCCGCGTATCTGCTCCTTTCGTTGCAAATGTCGTCGAAAGACAAATAGTCTTTATCGACTTTTGCCAAGTAAATGCCTCCCTTCGCTTTCCCGCTCACCTCTTATGTTGTTCCTGTTGCGTCGCGCTCCTCCCAAGGTAAAGACACCAAAGGTTTGCTTAAATCATTTTAAATTTCCCGCGTTCCACTGCTCCAAACCGGGTGTGAATCGAGGCACCCTACTTCAACGTTTGTAGAACTGCGTTACCCTAGTCCACGTGCGTTCCATGGAAAGGAGGGCTTGGAACCTATCTAGTGGAACCTTTCGTAACTCTTGCAACTTGATTTCTTCAAATGCCGCCAGAAGCTATATGGCGCGGGCGACAGCAGGCGACGGCGGAGTGATATTTTTTTCTTCAGTTGATGAAGTATTTAATCTCGCCAAAATGAAACATCTACGAATTTTTATATAGGAACGCTGCAAATATCACTTCTGTATTAATTTGTTGTCTTATATATGCGTAATGTCTTGTTGTTCTTCGACAATATTGACAAGTATGAACATTACACCGGACTTAGACGGGCACATTTAGCTGTGACTATATAAAACTATTGCGCAGGCATTGTTTTACTTTGGCCGGGTGGCTGAATCGAGTCACAGACAGACAGACGGACAGACAGACATACAGACAGACCAAAATTTCTTCGTTTAAGTAGCCCAAGAAAGACTATCGTCTTTAAAAAAAAGGTTTAGAGTAGGGGTTTTGGCAGCGATCAAAAAGAAATATGTTCCGGGAGGTCATCGGGACGGTAAACAGAAAGCAAGCATTCTTTTTCCAGGTGGAGGCGCAAGAAGGTGACGTTGTTTGTGGTCTACAAATACCAGCTCCGCCGCACTCCGTCAGACCTCGCTCGACGTAGGAACAATGGCTGCGATATTTCTGACATCACCAAAGAAAGCACTACTTATACGATGTGCTTACTATTTGGCAATGAGAACACAGGACTCCACATCGCTTCCCGGACGATCGAACGTAGTTAAAAACTCCGGGCTGCGCAGATTTTGTGGGGATACAGTACCAATTGTCAATAAAAGCAAGTTACTTAGAACCAATCTAAAGAGACTATTCTAAATATTAGCAGGTGGTCAGCGTAGCGTACGTACAATTCTTCGTTTACCTCGCTTGTAGAGATGCTTCTCCCTCGCACATTGTCATTTTATGTAAGCTGATGACGCAACAGCGACAACGTTGCCGCGATGAGGACAGAGTTGAATGTTATATGATGCACACCGAACAAACACAATTTATCGCAGAAACGCCCATGTGTACGAGATTTCGGCGCGCACGTTAAAGATCCCCAGGTGGTCAAAATTAATCCGGAGCCCTCCACTACGGCGCGCCTCATCGCCTGCGTTGCGTCGTCACGTTAAACTCTACAACCAATCAAAACACAATTTATCCTTGCAACCGCCATTTAAAGCTCCTGAATACTTCTTCGGGTACAAAAAACAACATCAAATGTGGTCCTAAATATTAAATTGATTCAATCAATAACCAACGCTGTCACGTTGTTTGAAAATCACTTCTGTCTCGTAGAGTAAAAGGAGGCATCGTTATATCGAAAAATATTCTCTTTCTGTCATGCGCTATTTGGCTTTAACACACAACACAAAAAATACTAAAAAACAGAAAAATATTGTACACGACCCCAAAATCAAAACTAGCTGAGACGTGTAATTTAACCCACCACACCGAAGAAAAAAAGTGAGATCGATTGGTAGATCTTTATGCATAAATGTGTATCTCCTCAACTTAGGGGCAAAATGGGGGTGCACGCCTTGATCTATCTTCAATACTACATAATGCGACGTTTCTTACTATATGTATTCCTATTCCTCGAACGCCGGTCTAACTGTAGTCAGGGCTCACAGTCTCAGTGCTCTTGTTTGCCCACTTTGGCTGAGAAATTGGCTCCCTGTCGCTCGTTTTATTTCCCATTAGAATTTACTTTCCTTCGCTGCTGTTTACGTAACTTCTTTACCCCCTGCACTCCTGACAGTCTCATTATTAAGCGAACAGAGCAAGTAGCGCGTGTCGCAATCTCCGTCACCGCACCGCTAGGTAGCGATGCTTGCTGTTACTTCTTCCCAGGGCACCCTAGACAGCGGTCCGCACGCCCTCCGTGTGCCAGCTCCACACTGTGCTCGTCATATCATTTGCATGTCCCTCCGCCTAAATAACGACACTAGAAATAACTGAGCTCCTTAAAATTTCGCCAACATGCCGCATCTATTGCTGACGCAATAATGCACAAAGGTTCGGGCAGGCTCAGAGCACCTAATTTGGCAAGGAGCCGGAGCAGCGGATGGCAGAGACATAATACACGGCTGCCTTAAATAACGCTTCGATTATGAGGAGACAACGAATTTTATCCCGTGCCACGCCGAGCTTCCCAATTGCAGCGCTTCGGATCTTTGCGGTTCGACAATGAATGGTTTATGCGGAAGCATTGTTTGCCCAGTATCCCAACGGCGATGGCCGTATACCATGCTACATTTTCACAAAAATACAGAATCGGGGGAATTAACACGTCTATTTAATATAATAACATAAATAGAGATACTTCATAGAACACAATTTTGAAAACCAAATAATAGGTCAAAATAAAAGGAATAATTTCGCCGAAATGATCTGAGAAGATCAAAAATATGCATTTTATACATCTCCCCTAACTAACAAATACTCAACAAAAAATCCGCCAAAAGAACGTTTGAAACCCGAATAAAAAAAGCAAAATCAGAAAACCTATAAACGCTGTCAGTTGTGACAAATAAGCAAAACTGGTGAAATTGTCACGTTCAATCGTATAATAGCGTAAAAGAAGTAACCTGGTTCAACACAACTCGGAAAAATTAATGAACAACAAAAAGGAAAAATAAAGGTTTTACAAAACGATATCACTAAAAAAACTATGCGCCCCTAAATCTACAAAATATAATCACTAAACGAAAAAAAAACATGCAAAAGAACATTCGAAATAAAATAAATATCGGAACTTAGGAAACCTTGTAAAACTCTGAATGTTTACAAAAATGCAGGGCTGGCGAATGTCAGACATTTAATTGTTAGTTTAGGGCAAATATCGATAATTGGTGGCACAAATTGCGAAAAAATAAAAATTGAAATATATATTGGAAAAAAACGAAGTCTCGACTAAAAAATCGCGAAAAGAACGGGTAAACACAGATAAAAATAAAGCTAACGGACCAACCGTGCCCTATGCCTTGCGTCTGAGGAAACGTAAGTAATTGGCGAAGCAATGGCCCTTATTAATTATAATGGTATAAATTTACATCATTGGCTAAATAGAAACGAAACAAGGCTAAAATAACAAAACAATTCAACTTCAATGGTTGGTGATAGCCAAATCATGGTGTTAGAATTGAAACAGAAAAACAAACGGGATTCACAACTCTCAGAATTTCTGCAAATTTTTGGTCTACTTATCCTCCGACGCCGACGGCGATGGTCGTGGCTTATGCAAACAATAGGGTGGGGTTAAATACCGAACAAATTTTGCCAACACCAGTCTGACCACCTATACTTACGCAGCTTGCTACAAAAGTCCACTTTGGAGTACTTTAAACCTGATTGACAGAACACAGTTTAGAGAGATAAAATGACCGAAAATATGAGACTTTTTTTCTGAATCCCTGGATGCTCAGCCACTGGGAACTTTTTGCATACACCTAAGACTAAACCGTGTCTCTGTGACGCAAATAAAAACAAACTTTCCAAGGAATAATACGCATTGTCATATAGCTAGGCGCAATGACAAAACGGTTCCTTAAAATTTCTGTAATAAAATTTGAAGCTAAATATGGCATTTTCAATAGGCGTGCGTGTTTTCCTTACAGGTTTAACTACTATACAGATTATAACTTATTGTAACGAAATGAACCACAGAAAACAGTTGCGAAATCAATGTATTTTTATTAGCAGGGCAAAAGTAAACAACACTTGAGACATCAGCAATATTTGTTATGCATTTCTTAAAACTAGCACAGGCACAAATTAACAACAATAATGCGCTTGTCAAGGACTTTGTATACTCAAGATATATTAATGGTGAAGTACACCCAATTCACCCAAGAATACTGGATCGCCTATCTAAACCAGGTTGTGTGGCCTAGCTTTCACGCAGCGTATTGAAGATGCCATCTTGAATACGCTGGGCGTCGCGCGTGCCCCGCTGCTTTTGTAGTCCATCGGTGAGTCGAACCATCTCGATCTCTAGCGTTGTTTAGTGCCTCGCTCCCAATGTTACCGTTATGGCCTACGATCAGTCTGTATGCAGTGTATTTTATTTGCACGTTGCAACAAATGCTGCCATTGGTGTTTTGCCCTTGTCGCCCCTGCCTTTGTCTGTCTCCGTAACAACGGACCCGTCCGCAGGGCCCCTCGCAACGGACCCCTCCCAAGGACCCCTCGCAAGGCATGTTTGCTGAGCACGGATGGCTGCGGTGTGGGGAGTAACTAGTGTGTGAAATGTAGAATCCCACATCTGGCGCCACGACGTGAGGCCTTGTTTGCGGAGACGAGCAGCAGGAGGCACGGCAGCGTCCTTTGTTCGGGCGTCGGACGATCTGAGCATAGACAACAGACTTGAGGCCTAACTGACTGGAGCGAGTCATTAGAAGAGGCGAACTTTCCTGGGAGTGAGGCGAATTATTTATTGCTCCGGCGTTTTTAATTTCTTAAGCGCCGAGTTTGCAGCAATCAAGTATATGGCAGGACATCGGTGCCAGTTAACACATGGTCTCCGAATTTTTCTCGGGTCATTGCTGCTTATGGAAACAAGGTTTTCCGAGTTTGCATCCACGTGAGGCCAGGTAGTACACGCCGTTGTGTCAGCCCGAAGTGAATGAGTACGGAAGCTGCAATCTGGATTCGAGTTTTCTTCTGTTTTGTCGACTCCGGGAGTCGAAGCTCTGGGAGCCATGTGGCCGGGCCACGTGTCCGCAAAAGGCTAGCTGGTATTGCAGCCTGGCACGGGCGCTCCGATACTGCTGATTGCGGTAGCCGCTGTTCGCTCATAAGCTGCTTGTGTTGGAGCGATCGTGCAGGACCCTAAACAAAGCAGATGTCTCCTCACGGCTGCATGTACGGGCATGTTCAGGGTTTCTTTTCGTTTGGTCTGTTTTATTTTGCTGTGTTTTGAATGCAGGTCGTTTGCCGAAGTGAGTGACCCGAAGGCTTTCACAGCCGGTCCTCCCGGACGAAGGCCGACCTTGGGAACAATGTGATGGCGGCACGGTGCGCTCCCTCTCTTTTGTTGGTAGCCTCGCGCGAGAGAAAGACAGGAATCTCTCCCGTCTCAGGAAAGACTGTTGCTTTGATCCCTCGCTGCTTGAAAAACTTCTTTCCGCAGCGTAGCTGTTTTTGTTGTCGCGCCACGCGAGTGACGGGACTGCAGGGGTGCCTCATTCCTCCCTGTTTTCCACTGACCGGGAATAATTACGCGCGGCAAAGTTTGCGCCCGCTAATTGCAACGTCGCAGGAGCCCTCTTGTTCGGCTCGAGAAACCGAGCTCGGTTCACGTGAACTAAGCGCCAGTGTGCCGAAACATATTTCAGCATTTTTACGCAAGCGGTGTTCATGTGTGTGAACATAGGGCTCTCGTTGGAAGCAAATACTGTTTCGGCGTTCATATGTATGAATGTAGTGTTCCAGATGTGAGCAAATACTGCATTCGCATTTGTGTGGTTAAGCATCGCGCCGGGCGGTCCATGCGATCGTATGTGTTCTTTGTGCCCTGTACTCTACAGGCTTAGAACAGGTTCGCGCTCTTGACATTTCCAGAGCGGTTGCATTGTTGAAAAATTTAGCAGCTGAACCATCTAATCGTGTCACGCTATTGATGCAGTCCAGTTTGCATTCTCCCTCCCCTACACGATGCAGGGTTAGGACAATTTGGCGTGCTTTGTTGACGTTAACAAGCTGGTAGTTATGCCAATGCCGTGGTAATTGGGATATTCGGTATCGAACCCCATGGTCGATGGCACCAAAGGGCTACTGCAGCCTGTTTTTCCGGCCCTATACAGTGTAGTGTTTGGACAATTTATTGGTCTTTGTTGACATTAACAGAGCTAAGGCAATGCTGACAACTTCGCAATTGTCATTAGGATCACGCCACTAAGGCGTCGTGATCGGAGAGCTATTTTTCCGCCCTACGCTGAAGGTGCGGGAGTTTCTTTGTGCAGCAGAGCCACCTAGGCTTGGACGACATGACGGAGCGTGTTTATGTTGCTGACTAGCCTGCTGAAGCGGCGCGGTGCAGCATGCCGCCACCAGCCTGGCCGAGGGAGTCGGCAGACTCTGGCCACTTTGCGGCCACGGGCCATTGCGGATGTACCACCACTTCAGCAACGCTTGCTTGGGCTGGCTCGTGCGAATCTTCCCGGATCTATCTGCCTGCAGACATCAGCTGGTGACGACCGGGCCTGCTGGTACACTACTACCAGCGGTGGCATTGGACGAGCGGGAGCCGGCGTAGGCAGCACGATGCAGTGACTAACGATTTAATCGACGAGCGAACTTTCCGTCACCTCTAGTCCTGTAGTTAGCTCTCGCCAGCGTACGCAAGGAATTTAGGAGGAAGGGATGTGGGGGTCGCGACTTGCACGCGAACCCCTTTCTGGTTAGCTTCCCACCGCAGCCGGCGTTGCACAATGCGCCTCGCTCGCCCGACGAGAGCCATACGGGAGGGCGCCAGTGACCGGAGGGTTACTTGTCGCCAGGGTGGAGGCGTTGACCCTTTTCCCTTCTGCCTAGCCCGAGAACCAGTCCTTCCTCCCTACTAGCGCCACCAAATGGCCAGGTCTGGTAGGTTGTTGCATGACGAGAGGACGGTCTCTTGTCTTGGGCATGCGCTAGCGAGCGGACGTTTCGGCGCGCTGGTCCGGCCCTGGGGAACGCGCCACAAAGGGACGCTTCCGGGCGAGCTCGGAAACTGCACCCGCGATCGCACGCGCGGCGCCCCGCTGCTCTGGTATTCAATCGGTGAGTCGAACCATCTCGATCTCAAGCGTTGTTTAATGCCTCGCTCCCAATGTTACCGTTATGGCCTACGCTCAGTCTGTATGCAGTGTATTTGATTTCCACATTGCAATAAATGCTGTCATTGGTGTTTTGCCCTTGTTGCCCCTGACTTTGTCTGTCTCCGCAAACAACGGACCCGTCCGCAGCCGGCGCTCGCACCCGGAGCTCGGATGGCTCGCACGGCTGGGGTGGTTCGACGTATTTCCCACCCCGCAGCTCGGATGGCTGCGGGGAGGAAAATACGTAGTGTGTGATATGTAGAACCCCACAGAGTACAGTCGTCCACATGCTCAGATGGAGTAAAGATTGATGGTGTTCGTTTCGCCGAAGTCCGGTGGCGATAAGAAACCCAATCGCCCGGACTCCCGCTGATTTGACAGGAGGCTCGCAGGGCGATGGTATTGAAGTTCTCGGAGAGGGTGGCCGAATTGACGAACTCGAGGCGTTTGGATTTCGCGAAGGGAAACGAAGAGTATATATACAACTATTTACATTAGAGTAACTGCATACGTGAGTAAGATAAAGGAAACACTTCAAACTTCAGTTAGACGCATAGCTCCAAGTGCGCACAAGTAACTGGAGAGCCTCAAATCCGTCTATCCTATTCTCGGAGCGTACACAAACCGGTCAAGAAACGACTGCCGGTACTCTGTTCCCGCTGCAGGAACCGTCTAGTTGCCCGGTACACAGCTGTACCCTAAACTTCCGGTGTGATCCTCCAGTCTAACCCTCGCTTAGGGGCTCACAAATCCCAACCTAGCTACCGCCGTCGAGACACCTGGTCTCGCCGGGAACTGCCTAGGTGAGAGCTGAGACCAGAACGCTGTTTTGCCGCCAAGTTCGGTCTCATAACACCTCGGTATTACTCTCACTGTTGCACGCCCCTCTATCATTCGTACACGCGTTAGGGAGGGCCCAAATTCACGTAGACAGCTGTCACTCAGCCATTTGCCGAATATTAAATAAGGCGCCACCACCTCCGGGCCAAAAGCCTGCACGCGGGCGAGAAAGCGTACGGCGGCGAGTACACGTTCCTCCGAGGGGAGGGGGTGAAGGGCGGCGGCTACCTCAAAGCAGTCGTTCCGACGGTCGGGCGTGACAAAGGGGTCTCGCGGAAAAGCCGCCGCCGCTGTGCGGTCACACGGCGGTAATTACCCCCTTGTCCGCTACGTCAACAATCATCGGAACTTGTCGCGGCCATCTGCATTCTTAAAGGGATTATTCCCGAGGCATTCCTCCATCCAGATAAGTCGTCTCCCGAAAGCGCCGCAGCGAATCGGTGACGGCCCAGCGCAGCCTCGGCAGTGCTGTGCCGCTAGACCAAGCGGCAGGGATCTTTCCTTTCACACGCGTGGCGGGGTCACCTGGTCACTGACCTCATGGGTGAAACTTACAGATGGTGCAACGCTTCCACCACTTATCTCCCGCTGCTTTGGCGTAAGGTAACTTAGTCGCAACTTCTGCATTTCGTCCAGTTTTAAGGGGGCTCTTAGCTCCTGCATATTCGTTTGAAGAATTTTTGTTAGGAACGTTTCAGGTATTCCCCGCTAAAGTCAAATGTAAAGCTCTAGCTAATCATCTGGATGACGGTGCTCATTCTTTACGTCTTTCAGAAAAAATATACTTTATTAGTACGAGCAGACCAATAATAGACTGTTGCTCCACATAAATAGCGATCATTTCTTTTTTTCTCATCAGTACTAAGAACAACAAAAATTTCAGGCGACTGACACTTACTGCTGTCCTGTATAATTTTTGGCAGCAACTGGCAATAGCATAATGGAAATCTTGTTCACGCATGTAGATACGCGTACTGCTTCAAACCAAATAGCTACGATGGTGTACTTGAACAGTCTCGATAAGTGGATGGGTCATCTGTGTTCACGTGGTCTCAAATTATATGTACAGGCATAATTTTCTTATAGCTGGTCACTTATAACAAACCCTCTGAGCACGCCACAAGAAACCCACGGGGCTCATTCAGCCACCACCCTTTTCGCTGGAGGGAACGTGTGGTATTACATGCATAACTGCAAACAAAGGCGTTGAGAACCCCCCAAAGAGTGCAACCCCCGAAACACCCCAATCAGTGATCACACATGCACAACACAATTTTAGAGAATTATCACAGTAAAAGTTTTAGATGATAATCCCCTCAAAAAGCTGGAGTATAGGTCTTATGAAGGTGGTGGGAGGTCATTACACTCATTCTCATAGTTTGCACAACCCTAAAAGGTCGCTCTACGCCCATTTTGCGTGGAAGAAATGGTCGTAGCTGAATGTAACCCTCCAGGTTTTCTATAGTAAATTGAAAGTACTTGGACTGAGTTTGCCGTCTGAATGCAAGGAATAAGCTCATATACCTAGTTTTACACCTAATTGGATACGAAATATCTCCCTGTGACTTTACCGGCTGCGGAAGATGTTCGAGCCATATCTATAGCTACTCACTTCGAAGCAGTACGGCGCCCTTCTTATTTACATAAAATTATCTATTTACTATTAACAGCTGTCACGGAATAGGTGTACACCACGCCAATCATTGGTAGTGCCCCCAAATGGTATTCTAATTAGTACGGATAAATATTAAAAGTTGTCTCGTGAGTCAAGAAAAATGATAACACCATTTTCGAAAATTGCTATGCGGCTTTTTGGTATTATTACATATATTTTGTTCGAAAGGTATAGAATTTTATATGCCTGATTGAACACCCTGTACTTTTTGCACCCTATAATCCCTCCTAAATCCCGCAAAGGGCTGCAAGGTGTTTTCACCCTTGTTGTTGTCCCAACACGCTTTTGAAAATACTCTGAGAAAACAACATTTTACTTCGTACAGACTAAAAGAGGCTGTCGTAATTAAAATCAAACCCGAAAGCATACATTCCCAATCACGTACTGGATAAACTGAACGAATGTAAACCCACACAAAACGATTATTATATTAAAAAAAGCGCGTATAAACACGCTTCGTGTAAGGGCAAGGACGAACAAGGACGAAGCAGGACGAAGCAGTTGTCTTGAATGAGAAATACGTTTATTGGAGCGAACTTGTGCTCCCCTAACAACTCAAAAGAATACAGAGGCGGCGAAGCAGCGGTCAACAAAGTGACTTGCACAGGCGAGTGTCGTCGAATCGAATGCCCCGGCGTCCGCACTGCAGGCTTTTTATCTTTCGGCGCGCGTGGTTCTCGAAACGTCGATTCGCATCGAGAACATAGTAGATCCAAGAAGATTATTCTGGGCTGTTCACGTTAGATCGGAATGTTCTCCCTATCAGTGTTGCGGAGTTACCAGTCCGGAATTGGAAGGAATCCGGAATCATTCCACATTTTCACGACCCCAGGAATGGAATGGGAACGGAATGGCGACAATACTTCAAGGAATGGAATGGGAATGGAATTAAGCGCCTTTTGTTCGGAATGGAATGGGAATGGAATTACATGTATTTTTCCCAAAATAAAGCGCACTTTTTCTTCTACGCGCTGCTTTTTGTCAAATGCAAAAATACGCAAAAGATCCCACCAGCCCAAGTTCGAACATTAGTAAGCCGGAGCCTTGAATTTAACAAAAATTCAGTACTGTTAAAATCGATTGGCTGATTACAAGCACGGTATACTTATAAGCACCGATTCTACTACAATTATGTCCTTAAATACAGCGCTGCTACGAAGTTCGTCGCGATTCTCCGCCTAATAACCTCGGCTCTAAGCCGTTGGTGTCCGCCGTGGGGAACTACCGCGGTGGCATCTCCCCCCCCCCCCCCCCCCCTTATCTCTCCCACCAACTTCGCCTTGTGATTTTTTACCTTGGCGGCGGCTTCGCCCCGGCTGCGAGCTGTCTCCCCATGGTTCACTTTGGTTTTTTGCGTCCCGAACCGTCGGTGTTCACATCTCACCTCGCTGACATCGGTACGCTGGCGCGGTGCTTGTGTTCACTGCGAAATTCCGCATATCAACTTACGCCCCATCTCCCTTCGCGCTCCCCCCTCCTCCCCCAGGACGTTTTGCAATACTGGCCCTCCTTTCTAGACACTGGGACGCCTTTGCCCGAAGCAGCGTCTACGAAGGCCTAAAATATTGGTTGGAGAATCCACCCGAAACAGGAGATCCCATGTGATAGGAACTGCGGTCACGCCTGCGCCTGCAAGCTGCCCACTGCAAGCTTTGTTCCTAAACGGTTCCGACCTAACGGAAAGCAAACGCTAGCCACTTTCCCTTGCTTTCCCGACTCGCAAGGGCAGTTTCCGTTGTAAATGTGACGTCAGCTGATGTGGAACGCGTGTTTTCTACGGCATCTATTTTAGTGACAGACAGCGAAGTGAAACCGGTTCTCAAACACCTCTTTTAAGCAGCTAGTTTGTCAAGCGCAACACACAGGCAGAAGGAAACTGTATTAGTTTACTTTTTTTGTTTTTAGAACTGATCGTTGAAGCAGCCGTCATTTACACTTCATGTTTTCAGAACTGAACGGCGAAGCGCTCATTTGGCTCACACTATTTTGTTACATAATTTTGATAAACAAAACCAAAATACACTTTTTTTCGACATTTCACGGCAGCTTGAGACCTTTATTGCAGCATATAAAATTCACGAGGAGACCTAATTGCGCTGCTGAGCACGAGGTCGCGGTTCGATTCCTGGCCGCGGCGGCCGCTTTCCTGATGGAGGCGAAAAGCAAAAACGCCCGTGTGTACGAGATTTCGGCCTAAGGTAGTCAAAATTAATCCGGAGCCCTCCACTACGGTGCGCCTCATTGCCTGCGTTGCGTCGGCGCGTTAAACCGTACAATATATCAACGAGGACACCTACGCACTTTTTTCTGGCGTAGGGATTTCCGCTGAGCGGCTGCCGAAGATGTCCTTCTATTATTATCATTATCATTTTTTTACGTCTTTTCTTTTGGTTGATCGCCCAGACCAAAGGACACTTTGGGGAACCTTCATTGCTACTCCACTGCATGCAACTCCTCAAATTAGTTATACAGGCCTCAGTTATACAATTATAGTTACGCAGGCCTTGGACTCAGTTTTGCTGCGTCCAAGGCCGCAACGCATTCTCTAAGTCCTTCTTCAGTTAGCTAGAGCCAAGGGTTGCGTGGTGCTAAAGTGTGAACAATCTCTCAATTTCTAAAAAAAAAAAACAAGACGCAGATTAGTATACGACAATACACTATCTCAGTATACACTAACGAGAGAAAAAATAATTCTTCCTGCGCATTGGTTCTCATCGAGACACCCATACAAAGGTCGCGCATCTCTAAGCACAGCCTGAACTTTCGCTCGTGCGCAATGGATGACCTGGCACACGTAACTAAGCTTTTCGGCAAGGGCGACATTGCATACCTGCGCACACGCAAACACAGGAAGTTCTGAACCTATCCGTGCTTTAAAGGCGCGCTTGACATGCGTGAGTGCTGACGACCTGTGCGGCCCGTGATCCGTATTTGGTGCAAAGGCAGGACAAGGTGCTCGAGCGGTAATACTTTCAACTGATACCACCAGATCCGGAGGTTCTGTTCCTCGTTAACAAAATTATAGTTCTGACCATGCTCACGACCACTTCATACACGTGTTAACTGCTTAAGGAATATAATGTCTTCTTCAACCATACTTTTGTCAGCACAAAAATAGAACATGTCGTCACGTTAGCATTAACACATTCACACTTAAACAATATTAAAGCACCACAACTCATAAAGACGTGCTGACCATGCAAATACTATAATAACTACCTGGAAAACTGCCCCTGTGGGAATTAGTAGGGTGATTGCAACGAACGAGATATGCCACAAAGCCACTATCCCTCAACCTTGGTTACGTGTTTTGCGTATTTTAGGAGTTCTTAACGCGTGTAATAACATCAGATTAATGGTGGGTTCATTGGTAACTTGATAATCACCCGATAAAACGATGAGGAATTAGAGGAATGGAATTAAACTGCCCGGCAATTCCCGGAGTGGGAATGGGCGATGTTCCGGCATTCCGAGGAATTGAAAGGAATGGAATTTAGGCAACTTGTAATTCCCCGGAATGGAATTGGAATGGAATGGGGACGCCCATTCCGCAACACTGCTCCCTATCACAACAGATAACACATGCGGCACAGAAAGAAAGAATGGAACACGCGCTTCCCTTGGCGCAGAGATAACGCAGACCGGCGCAGCCGGGCGGTAAAAGCAAAACACAAATAAACAAACCCAATGTATGGTTCGCGGCATTACCCCCCCTCTAAGAGTGCATCGACCCGATGCTAACATAAGCGACAGTCCGAACAAATGAAAATAAAAGTTCGTCATCGTCCGTAGAAAGGTTTTAGGCGAACCACGTGGACGACTTCAGGCCGCCTGCGTTGTCGTGATGTGCCGGAGTCACCATCAGGGATCACTTCGTAGGTAAGTTGGCCAACACGTCGTAGAATCTGGTAGGGTCCGAAATAGCGTCGCAGGAGCTTCTCACTGAGTCCGCGTCGTCGGATGGGAGTCCAAACCCACACACGATCCCCTGGTTGGTACTCGGCGTCTCGGCGTCGGAGGTTGTAGCGGCCCGCATCCACCAGCTGCTGGTCCGTTATACGAACTCGAGCGAGCTGGCGGGCCTCCTCCGCACGTTGAAGATATCCGTGGACGTTGGCGTTGAGGTCGTTGTCTTCTACGTGCGGAAGCATGGCGTCGAGCATCGTAGTCGGCCTTCTACCGTAGACAAGCTCGAACGGCGTCAGCTGCGTCGTCTCCTGGATAGCCGTGTTGTACGCAAACGTGACATACGGGAGCACTTCGTCCTAAGTCTTATGTTCAACGTCAACGTACATTGACAGCATATCTGTGATTGTCTTGTTCAGACGTTCTGTTAGTCCGTTCGTTTGGGGGTGGTACGCCGTCGTTCTTCGGTGATCCGTGTTGCTGTAGCGTAATACTCCTTGCATCAGCTCCGCAGTAAATGCCGTTCCGCGGTCTGTGATTAGGACTTCCGGGGCTCCATTTCGCAGCACAACTTGGCTTATAAAAAACTTTGCCACTTCTTGTGCAGTCCCCCTCGGAAGAGCGGCGGTCTCTGCGTAGCGCGTCATGTAGTCTGTCGCTACGACAATCCACTTGTTCTGGGATCGTGACGTAGGGAACGGGCCTAAAAGGTCCATTCCAATCTGTTGAAATGGTCTCGATGGGACGGCGATCGGTTGTAGAAGTCCGGCGGGTCTTGTCGGCGGCGTTTTTCGTCGCTGGCAGTCACGGCAGCTCCGGACGTAGTGGGTGACGTCAGAGGTAAGGCCGGGCCAGTAGTACCTCGCCTTGATTTTTCCAATAGTGCGGGCTGTGCCCAGATGTCCGGAAGACGGGTCGTCGTGGCACGCTTCCAAAATTTCGTCACGAAGGTCCGCGGGGATGACGAGAAGGTAATTCGCTCTTGTTCCGGGGCTGAAATTCTTCTTCACGAGGACGGAGTTTCTCAGGCTGAATGCTGGTAAGCTGCGTTTGAAGGTCCTAAGAACGGCAGCGTTGC
Source organism: Haemaphysalis longicornis (assembly GCF_048455015.1). Classification (NCBI taxonomy): domain Eukaryota; kingdom Metazoa; phylum Arthropoda; class Arachnida; order Ixodida; family Ixodidae; genus Haemaphysalis; species Haemaphysalis longicornis. The sequence continues at coordinate 140,205,462 of NW_027526203.1, forward strand.
ATCCCTCGAGGTACTCGATTATGACGCGTAAGTCGGGGTCGGCACGCTGCTGGGCGGCTAGGTCGCTCTCCGTCACGATCCCGAAGAAGGCGCTGTCTTCATCAGAGTCTTGTGGTGGTGGGTCGACGGGGGCGCGGGACAGGCAGTCGGCGTCGGAGTGTTTCCTGCCGGATTTATAAACGACTGTAACGTCGAACTCCTGCAGGCGCAAGCTCCACCGCCCAAGACGGCCAGAGGGGTCCTTCAAATTGGCGAGCCAACACAGCGCATGGTGGTCTGTTACAACCTTGAATGGCCTTCCATACACGTATGGGCGAAATTTTGAAATCGCCCATATAATAGCCAGGCACTCTTTCTCAGAGGCAGAATAGTTTTTCTCCTCCTTCGACAGACCACGGCTGGCATAGGCGATTACCCTTTCGCAGCCGCTTTGCTTTTGGACAAGGACGGCACCCAAGCCTATATCACTGGCGTCCGTGTGCATTTCCGTTTCGGCATTTTCGTCGAAATGAGCGAGCACGGGCGGGCTTTGCAGGCGTTTTTGCAGCTCCCAGAATGCTTTTAAGGGCGAATGCACTTTATAAGCGACCCCAAACCTTCCACCGCCGGCGGCGGCGTCCGCAGTCCTCCTCTCCCTAGCAACGGCGTGGAGCGGAGAGGAGCGTCGGTAGCAACGGCGCGGTGACGTCACTTCACCACGTGACCGCGCTCGCTCCGCCTCCTCGCCGTGGCTGCGTGGGTGCGCGCCGCTCCCCGCACCGCTCCTCGCGCCGTGACGTCATGGTATGACGTCACAGCGCGCCTCCTCTCCCCAGCAGCTGCCGCGCGCCTCTCTCTCCACCGTGACGTCACACTCTCTCCTCTCCCCCTCGCTCGGCTGCAGCTGCCGTGCGCCGCTGTCCCTCTCCCCTTGCGCTCGCCTCCTCTCTCAGCCACGAGGTGGCGCTGCGAGCGTCGGAGGCGATCGGACGTGCTTCGCATCGGCTCCGCACGGGATGAAGATCTGCGGTTCTACTTGCCCCATCTTGACCGGAAAGATGTGTAAAGATTCGGTTTGATCTCCGCTACGACCTGCTGAAAGAATTTTGAGAATCGGTGGACTTTTGGGCATTTTACGCCCACAGTTCCGAAAACCGAGGTGGCGACCGCGCTAAGCCTAACGGGCCGGCGTGGTACGGGAGCGGCCTCGGCCGCATCGGCGACTGTTTCGGACTTCATCCGCGAAGAGATGTCGTCATCGGAGCCTCTACCGGACATGGATACTACTCCAGCGGTGGATTGTGATGGACTTTTGGACCGCGGTTCCGGCCGCACGGTTATAACTATGAGTGGAACGCCGCTCGGCGAGGAGTCGTCGTCGGAGAGCCACAACGGTTGGGTCGTCGCCACTCGGCGCGGCCGGTCGACTAAGAAGATTTTGCAAGCGCCTTCGCAGCAGGCCAAGCAAACCGGTAAGCGTTCTTCGTCGTCTCAACCTACGAGAGCGCAGTTTGCCCAGAAATTCAACGTCGCCTTTTCGAAAGCGGCTCGCATGCCCAACATGCCTATCGGAGAGCACAAAGTGGTTGTGCGGCCACGTGGCGGCTTGCTGGTAGGGAAGACCGATCCGCTCGAGCTACTTCGGGCTATGGCCGTCGCGGCTAGGATGGAGTCGAACGCCTTTCTTGCGGACATCGTGTGTCCGAACGTAGTGCAGAACATTTTCGTGATCGGCACGGCCAGCGAAGAACGCGCTGGGCTGTACGACCGCGTGCGGGAGATCGCAATAGGCGGACGCAACTTCGAGATCTTTGCGTACCGCGTGGCGCCGGAGAACACGGCCAAAGGAGTGGTTGACTACATCTCGCAGGCACACTCTGCGGAGGTGATCTACAACGCTGTGGTGAACGAACGCAACCCAACGGCACTGGCAGCGCAGAGAATAGGAAATTCCAAATCGGTAATTATCCTGTTCGAGGGTAACAAAGTCCCCTCGCACGTTATATTCGGGGGCGTGATAGTACGGTGCAGACTGTACAGGCAACATAAAGAAGTGTGTCGCACGTGCGGCAAAGTCGGCCACCGAAAGGATGTCTGCCCTAACCCTAACGCGAAAGTGTGCTTCGCATGTGGAAGATCCAACCCGGGTCCAAACCACGAGAAGGAGTGCAGACCGCGCTGCAAGTTGTGTGGAGGCCCGCACGCTTCGGGCACCGGTAACTGTAAGAATAGGTTCAAGACTCCATTCCTAGTCCGCCAGCGCGAGCAAGAGTGCAAGATGGCGGCCGAAAAGGCGGCAAAATCTGCCGGCCAGGCGATCAAAGTCCGGTTTCCCGAAGAAGAGGAGTTCCCCGAACTCGGCGCACAAACAACACGTCACAAGAGCCGCAGCGCAAGCCGGGGAAAGAGCAACGAGAGAGGGAAGAGCAGTGAACGGAAGAGAAGTACGTCACGCAGCTCAAGGTCGTGGGCGACCGTGGCGACCACGCGCGGCGGCGACGGTGACGCCCCTGGCGGGAATGTCGGGGGCGCCCCTAGCGGCGGCGCGCGGGTGGGCGGGGCGCGCGAAACGAATGGCAGACCGGCCATGCCAGCGGCCAAGCAAGCTTCCCCGCAAGGAGAAAGGATGAAGCAATTGGAGAGCACTATCCAAGTACTTCAGGAAACTATCAAGAAACAGTAGGAGACTATCGACAAGCTCCTGGCTGCACAAGAACGGCAGAAGGCGACTCCCACGTGGTCGCTAGGATCGGCACTGAAGCCGGCCAGCTTCACGGCGCTGGGCGCCAAGCCACCGGTCGAGAAGATCACACTACCAACGGCAACATCATCGCCACCGGCATCACCGAAAACGCCGACGCCGCCGCGAACGCCGACGTTCAGACCAACACCACCCAAGCTTCAGTAGCGGGCCCCGGCTCCCCTCAACGACAGCGAGGACGAAAGCTTCCAGCAAGAAGAGGACATCACCGACCCGGCGTCGCCATCTAGCGGCGGGTTAGACAACGAAACGAGAATCAGGCAGATGAACGCGCGCCTGGTGAAACACGACAGGGAGATTGGCTCCCTCACCGCACGGGTGGGCGCCCTGGAGATCAAAGTCGAGAGAGGATTTGCTGAGGTAAAAAAAGAATTCGCCGAGGTGAAGAAATCCATCGAGGACCTCAAGAAATTCATAGTGAGCCAATTCAACATGATTGGTAAAGGAGCCCAAATTCAGATGGAAACCCTACCCAAACATGGATAGACGGCCCCAAGGAGATCGGATAGTGGTGTGGCACTGGAACGCTAACGGCTACCGGTGCCGCAAGGCAGTACTTCAACAGCACCTGCGGTCGCTTGATCAGAAGGAGCTTCCCGACGTGATAGCGATCCAGGAAACACACGCTGAAGACCCCAAGATCACCTCGCTACCGGGTTACCGAGCGTACGCCCGCCCGCCGAGCGCCCGCACCTGTGGGAAAGGCGCCGCGCAGGGCGTGTGCACGTTTGTGAGGAAATGCATCACGAGCGTAGGCAAGGACGAAATCCTAAACTACAAAGACTCCGCCATCGAAGCGAACGTGACGGAAATCATCATTGCGGGCAAGAAGGGAAGAGGCAAGAACAAGGCTTCGACCACGGTGTACATAGCGAATGTATATAGCAACCCACAGCACGGAAACCAAAGATTCAAGACCCTGTTGCACAAGATCCGCGACGCCGCCCACGGCTCTGGGGCCGCGGCGGTCGTTTGCGGGGACTTCAACGCACCGCACGAGGAACTGGGGTACACCCGCACAACAGTGAAGGGAAGGAGATTACTGGAAGACGCCGAGGAAGCGAGCTTCGAGCTGCTCACCGACCCGGCACAACCAACGCGAATCGGAACGTCGACAGCCAGAGACACCACGCCCGATCTTTCGTTCGTGCACCTGCCGCGAGGCGGGACTGCGCGATGGAAGAACACGGGCTGGAATCTCGGAAGCGACCACTACATCGTCGAAGTCACGATAGCGCTCGCCCACGCTCGCGTAGTCGACGGAACGACCAAACGACGTCAGCTCCTCACCGATTGGCACAAGTTCAGGGAAGCCGATCTGGGCGAGGTGGACGACGTGGAGAGATGGTCGGCGAGCCTTGTCTCCGCCGCCAAGGACGCCACGACCGAAGTCGAGGTACCGGAGGAAGCCGATCGGGTGGACCCGCGCCTCGCCCATCTCGTGGAGGCGAGGAGATCGCTACAACGAAGATGGAAAAGACAAAGACACAACCGAACGCTGCGCAAACGCGTCGCGGCACAGCCGCCAACACAGTTGGCGGCACAGCCGCCAACTGTGTGCCCAGCAATGGTATGCCATGTGTAGCGAAGCGGACGGCCAACTCCATAGGGGAGGCACGTGGGCCCTCCTGCGCCACCGCATGTCACAGATCCTCCACGCCGCGGCCAACCAGCTAGGCGAGGCGGAGATGCACAAGCGGCTAAACGACAAGTACCTCCCGGCCACAAACCACGTGGAGCATCCGGAATACGACGGCCCGCCCAACCCGCTGCTCGACCGCGAGATCGAGGAGTGGGAGGTGCGCCAGGCAACGAACGCCCTAAACTGTCGCTCAGCCGCGGGACCGGACAAAGTGACAAACAAGGCTCTACGTAACATCAGCGACGCTGCAGTCTCGGCCCTGACGAAGTACTTCAACGCCTGCTGGACGAGCGGAAGCCTTCCCAAGCAGTGGAAGACGGCCAAGACTATACTACTGCCCAAGCCCAACAAGCCGCCGGGAATAGAGGGCCTGCGCCCCATCTCGCTCACGTCCTGCGTGGGCAAGGTGTTGGAGCACGTCCTCAACAACCGGTGGCAGCGGTACTTGGAGGAGAACGGTCACTACAACGACTCCATGCTGGGATTCCGGTCTCGCCTGGAGACGCAAGACGCCATGTTGCTGCTGCAACGCGAGGTACTAGAACCAGCCGGAGGCGTTCCGCAGAAAGACAACCGGGCCATTCTCGGCCTGGACCTGCAGAGCGCCTTCGATAAGGTGGAGCACTCGGCCATCCTTGCCTGCGTGGCGAAGCTCAACATGGGCAAGCGCACGTACGACTACGTAAGATCCTTCCTCACTCGTCGCACGGCGAGGCTAGAGGTGGGCGGCGAACGACTCGAAGAGAGGGATCTAGGAAGCGTCGGAACCCCGCAAGGGTCCGTGATATCCCCGCTTCTATTCAACATCGTGATGATCGACGTCGCCAAGAGCCTTGACGCGCTTGGATCGAAGATCCGGTACTGCATCTATGCCGACGACGTCACGATATGGGCGACGGGCGGCAGCGACGGCGACATCGAGGCCGGTCTGCAGGCAGCGATCGACGCCGTGGAGACCACGCTGAGAGACACGGGGCTGAAGTGCTCGCCACAGAAGTCCCAGTTATTGGTGCTCCCACCACCGGGAAGATGGAGAAAGCGGGCCGCGGAAGAAGCGGAATGCAACATAGTCGTCCGAGCCAGCGACGGCACGCCGGTCCCGCACGTCCAGAGCCTCCGAGTACTGGGCATGTACGTGGACGCCCACCGCACGAACGGGACGGCAGCCAACCACATAGTAACGAAGATCGGGATAGCGACGAGACTCATCAAGAGGGTCACGTCGAGGTCCCGAGGAATCCGAGAAGCGAGCCTCCTGCGACTGCTGCAGGCCTTTGCAGTTAGCCACGCAGCATACGCGGGGGCCTTTCACAAGTGGACGGAAGCGGAGAGGAAGCGAATCGACGCGGCCATCCGCAAGGCGTATGCGGGTGCCATGGGCCTGCTCAATGGCACCAAGACGGCGGCCTTGCTATCTCTGGGAGCGCACAACACGCTCTCGGAGATCGGCGAGGCCCAACGTACTGCTCAATTGACGCGCGTGGGCCGCACCGCGGTCGGCAGGCGGCTGCTGGAACGAGTGGGCCTGTCCTCCCCCGAGGAACAAGACCACGAAACGTCTCCACTCACGGAGTCAACCGTGCGAAGACTACTGGTGTATCCGCTGCCAAAGAACATGGGTCCCGGCGAAAGCGAAGGACGACGAGCGGCGCGAGCCAGGGCGCTGTTGCTGCAACATCAGAACGACGAGGGCGCCGTCTACGTGGACGTGGCCAAAGCCAGGAACAAGGACGCCTACGTGGCGGCGGCGGTCGCCGCAACGACGGGCAAGATCGTCACGTCATGCAGCGTGCGTACGCGGAGCGCGAGCCAGGCCGAGGAGATGGCGATAGCCTTGGCGGCGCGCTCCCCGGGCGTGCGGACAATACTCAGTGACAGCAAGACGGCCATCCGTAGCTTCTCGCGCGGAGCCGTGTGCGGGGCGGCTGCTAGGGCGTTGGCAAGCGACGAGTCCAAGTCGAGGCTGACACTAAAATGGTTCCCGGCCCACATGGGTAGGGACCTGATACCAGGATCTCCGAACCGCAACGAGGAGGCGGATGCCGCGGCCCGTGGTCTCGCCACGTGCCGGACCGCGGCCGCGCCCGCCTCCGAAGACGCGACGGCGACCGAAGAAGAAGGCGAGGAGCAGCTGCTCGATTACGGCGACATCCTCGCGTGGTACAGGGAGCAACGGCGTGGCTTCCCGCCTCCGCACAGGGATCTTACCCGGTGGGAGGCGGTGAGGTTGCGCCAGCTCCAAACCGAGACTGTGCTGACCCCATCGCTAGCGCGACACGTGTGCCCCGAACTATACGTGAGTGAAATGTGCAGTGTGTGCGCGAGCGCGAGAGCCACCCTGGCTCACATACTCTGGGGATGTGACGCAGACAGCTCGGACGGTCCGGTGTTACCGCCGCAAGTAGAACAGCGTGTGGGGTCTACGGACCCAGAAGACCAGCGAAGGGCCGTCCGGCAGCTCGAGGTCGCACTGGCGCTGCAAAGGCGAAAGGGGGACACCCTCAGTAACCCGAGCGGCGCCGGGGCACGAAGGCCTTGAGGTCTAGGCCCGCGTGACATTAGGACTTCTAGTGTAACGTGAGATAGGGTGAACCCCGCGCCCTGCGCGGCCGGAGGGAATCCCGCATGCTGGAACCCAATAAAGTCTACTCTCTCTCTCTCTCTCTCAGCCACCTGGCTCGGCGCGCTCGGCGCGGCGTACCCCCCTATATATGCAGCGATAAACTGCCAGACCTCCGTGGGTCGGCTCGCGCGCGCTCACGGGCGAATGCCAACGGATTTTAACTTTACTCCCCCTCATAGCATCACCCCGTGCATTCGCACTTAACCATGTTCACCCTCGGGGAAATGCTTGGGAGTTTTTTTTTTCTTGGTCGTTTTCCCAGCTGAAAGGGGTGCTGTCTTTCGTCAAGCGCGTGAGTGGCTCTGCAATGCGTGCGAAGTTTGCGACGAAGCGCCGGTAGTATGCGCACAGCCCGAGAAATCTTCGCACGCCCTTCTTGTCTTTCGGCCTAGGGAAGTTCGCGATAGCTGAAGTTTTTGCCGGGTCAGGTAGGACTCCCGTGGCGTTGACGACGTGGCCCAAGAACTTGAGTTCCTCGTATGCGAAACGGCACTTTTCAGGCTTCAGCGTCAACCCCGACGTACGAATGGCCTCGAGTACAGAGTCCAACCTTGCAAGGTGTTCGTCGAAAGTCCGGGCGAATACCACTACGTCGTCGAGGTATACGAGGCAAGTGTGCCACTTAAGGCCAGCTAGCACAGTGTCCATGACTCTTTGAAACGTCGCTGGTGCTGTGCACAGCCCAAACGGCATCACCTTGAACTCGTATAGGCCGTCTGGGGTTATAAATGCAGTCTTCTCTCGGTCTCTCTCGTCCACTTCAATTTGCCAGTAGCCGGTCTTCAGGTCCATCGATGAGAAGTACTTCGCGTGGCAGAGGTGGTCGAGGGCGTCGTCGACTCGGGGGAGGGGGTACACGTCCTTTTTCGTGATTTTGTTCAGTCGTCGGTAGTCAACACAAAACCTTAATGTGCCGTCTTTTTTCTTTACGAGTACGACGGGGGCAGCCCAGGGGCTTTTCGATGGCTGTATAATGTCGTCGCTGAGCATGTCGTCGACTTGAGTCCGGATGGCTTCCCGTTCGTGTGAAGAGACGCGGTACGGTGACTGTCGGGTAGGTCGTGCTCCATCTTCGGTTATTATTCGGTGCTTCGCTAGAGGGGTCTGACGTAGTTTTGCGCTCGACGAAAACCATTCGCTATAGCGACGCAGCAAAGCCAATAATTTGCTCCGTTGTTCTTGCGGTAGCGCCAGATTCACGTCGAAGGGCTGCGGGAGCTTGAAGGTTTCTACGGGGGTGCGTTCAAAGTCGGCGACCGCGATCACGTCACTTGCTTCTTGCGTTTCTTCGAGGAATGCAATTGCCGCGCCCTTGTTTAAATGCTGGTACTCCTCGGTGAAATTAGTAACCAAAATGTGGGATTGGTGTTCCTTGAAGCGCGCAATGCCTCTTGCGACAGACACACCGCTGTCGAGAAGCAACCTTTGGTCACTCTCCACGATAGCGTCAACGTCAGGAGCAGCACCTTCACAGTAGACGGTGATCATCAAACTTGCGCGGGGTGGCAGGGTGACATGATCATCGGCTATCCTTACAGCTGCACGGTGTTCGGGGTTCGGTTCCGGCGTCATGGAGTGATCGGAGGAAAAAGTTATCGACTTGGTCTGCAGCAATTATTGCGCCGTTGTCCGTCAAAAAGTCCATTCCGAGAATTACGTCGCGGGAGCAGTTAGGCAAGATGACGAACGCGGCAGGGTACGTCGTGCCGTCTATGGTGACGCGCGATGTGCACGTTCCACTTGGCGTCACGAGGTGGCCTCCTGCTGTGCGTATATGCGGACTGTCCCATCTGGTCATAACTTTCTTCAGTTTAGACGCAAATGGTCCGCTCATTACCGAATAGTCAGCTCCCGTGTCTACGAGGGAGACTACGTCAAAGCCGTCGATGGACACCTTGACGTCAGATGTAGTCTTCCTCGAGTTCCGGGTTCGTCGGGGCGTCGTATCTCTTCTTGTACGTGTTGACGGTCGGGCACTGTGGATCGTCGTTGTCGTCGTCTTCTCAACGGACGTCTCGGTCAGGTCGGGTACGCGTCGCGCCGTGTAGCTGTCGTAGTGTTCAGGAGTCTCGTCAGGGCTGGGTCGGGTCGTCGGGATGAGGGCATGTCGTGAATCACTGTCTTCGGTGCGTCCTTGCGTCGTTGGAGGGTTTCCAGTATTTCGCCGTAGAGCAACTTCACCTCCAGAAGTTGCTGCTTTTAGTTTCCCCCGCGTGGGCTGGGGGACCTTCCACGTGCGAAATCAGCATTGCTACGGCGGTTAGGCGACTGGTATGGGTAGGGCGATGGCGATCGGTGTGAGCGGGCTGGTCCTCGGTTGGTGTTGGACAGGTATTCGTCGATCTCAGTAGGGCGCTGGCCGGGTCGGGGGCGTGGGGCGTCGACGGAGATACCACGCAGTCCGAGTCTCCTGTACGGGCAGCGACGATAGATGTGATCGACCTCCCCGCAATGGTAGCACAGCGGACGATGATCTGGCGTTCGCCAAACGTCAGTCTTCCTCGGCGTCTGGGTTTGGGCTGTGTACGGCGGTACGGTCGACGGCGGCGAGAGTGGGGACGGCGGCGAGAGTGGACGGCGGTACGGTGGAGCTTCTTGTAGACGGGTTGGAGCAGGGCGGGGTCGACGAACAGCCGCAGAATAGGTCATCGCCTGTGGCTCGCGGGGTGCCTCGGATGGCATAGAAGTGCCCAAAGCGTGTTGAACCTCTTCGCGGATGACGTCAGTCAGGGAAGCCACTTGAGGTTGCGGCGTCGTCGGAAAAAACTTCCGAAGTTCCTCCCTGACCACTGCTCGGATGGTCTCACGCAGTGTGTCGGAGCTTGTAGCCCCGGCACCGATCGTCTCGGAAACCATCACGTTGACCGGGCGATCGTACTGCCTCGTTCGAGCTTCCAGCGTCTTCTCCATCGCGGCCGCCTCAGACGCGAATTCGGCCACCGTCTTGGGAGGATTGCGGGCAAGGCAAGCAAAAAGCTCCTGCTTTACCCCTCGCATGAGAAACCTTAGTTTCTTTTCTTCTGTCATCTCCGGATCCGCACGTCGAAACAACCTCTTCATCTCCTCAACAAAGATCACTACCCCTTCGTTGGGGTGCTGCGTTCGAGTTTCCAGTAAAATCGCTGCGCGTCCTTTTCTGACCACGGTAGTGAAGGTCTTAGTGAACTCGCTTTTGAACTGAGCCCAGTTTCTCAAGGAGCTCTCGTGGTTCTCGAACCAAGTGCGAGCCGAATCTTCCAAGTAAAAGAAAACGTGCCGAAACGTTTCTGCGTCGTCCCACCTGTTGAATTTCCGGACGCGCTCCAGTTTTTCCAACCATTCTTCTGGGTCTTCTGCGGGGGCTCCTCGGAATGATGGCGGTTCCCGTGGCTGCTGCAGAACGACAGGAGGATTGGCTTGGTTGAGCATGGCGCTGGTTGCGACGTCTTTCTTCTTCGTCTTCTCCGGTAGTAGACCGAACTCGGGTGGTAAATCTTGCACGCGGAGGCTGGCTCTTGTTGGACTGCCTTGGCGGCTTCCAGAGGTTGTAGTGGGCATGAAGGGTGCGTACCCCGCACCTCCACCAGCAGATGTCACGAAGACAAGGACGAAGCAGTTGTCTTGAATGAGAAATACGTTTATTGGTGCGAACTTGTGCTCCCCTAACAACTCAAAAGAATACAGAGGCGGCGAAGCAGCGGTCAACAAAGTGACTTGCACAGGCGAGTGTCGTCGAATCGAATGCCCCGGCGTCCGCACTGCAGGCTTTTTATCTTTCGGCGCGCGTGGTTCTCGAAACGTCGATTCGCATCGAGAACATAGTAGATCCAAGAAGATTATTCTGGGCTTTTCACGTTAGATCGGAATGCTCTCCCTATCACAACAGATAACACATGCGGCACAGAAAGAAAGAATGGAACACGCGCTTCCCTTGGCGCAGAGATAACGCAGACCGGCGCAGCCGGGCGGTAAAAGCAAAACACAAATAACCAAACCCAATGTATGGTTCGCGGCAATGTTAAAAAAAGCGCGTATAAACACGCTTCGTGTAACATGCAGGAGAGAATTCATGATGAGGAACAAGGAGACAGCATAGAGTGAAAATCAATCCTCCCTAACCTTGACACTGGATTCAGAATCCGCCGATTGTGTTCTTCATACAGTTGGAAAGAAGCAGAATCAGCATAATTTTCATGGAGGGATTCCGTGCCATTGCCTCGGGAATGCGCAATACCGCAATGTTCGACTTAAAGCTTCAGCGTGAAGGAAAAAAAAGGATGTAGGAAGAAAACGCGGACCCAATGCTGACTATCAACAGAGTTTACTAAGAAAAAAGTTGGAGATGCATACTTAAAACGTTGCACAACATTGCCAAACCGCGACACTCTTTCCTGCGACATTAGTTAAAGGGATAATCGCGAAGAAGGTCCATTTCTTTCTCTGTTTTCTCTGTTAGATCTACGGAAGCTGTGCTGACGCACGTGTTATCTTTCTTGCTGATAGCCACTGCCTGGACGACCACGTGCGAGGCGATTACGTTTTTTTCCAAAGCACGTCGACATCGCCGATTTGCGCGGTGCATTCGGGGCAAGTGCGGCAATGAAATGGGAAGTGCCCGGATGACGTTGTCTTGATAATACGGCGCCGTGTTCTTGTCCCTGTCGTTAATGCACCTTGCGGCTTGTCCTACGTAGACTTTTCCGCATGATAATGGCACGCTATATGCAACTCCGGTGTGGCATATGGCCTATCTTGTTCAATGATTCGGGGTGCATGTCTCCCGTCTTGGTTCGTTGTTTATGCGTCGGCACATCGGATGCGCCTTGTCGGCACATTAACAACAAGGCACGAGAACACGCCGCCTCACTCAAGACATCATCCGGGCACCTACCGTTCAATTGCCGCACTTGCCCCAAATGCACCACGGACATCTATGGTACCGAGGTGCTTTGGAAAAAACGCAATCGCCTTGCACGCGAAGTTTTTGAGGCAGTGGCTGTCACCAGGAAAGCTGACACTCAGCAATACTTTCGTAGCTCCAACAGAGAAAGATATAGACCTTCTTCGCGATTATGCTGTTCGCAAATCTTCGAGGAAAGAGTGTCGTGCTGTGCCAATATTGTGCAACGTTTTATGTACGTAAGTTCCCCTTTTTCGTTCGTAAAACCAGTTGTTGATTGTCAGAGCTGTGTCCGTGCTTTCTTCCTACGTCGTTAGTTTTTTCGTTCCGAAATCTTGAACACACTGACGTTTTTGCTTTTCGCCTCCATCAGAAAAGCGGCCGCCGCAGCCCGGAATCGAACTCGCGTCCTTGGGCTCAACAGCGCAACGCCTCAGCCACTGAGCCACCGCGGCAGGTTCGCCCAAACCCAAGCAACTCTATAATTGCATTTCCTTTCACTCTAGCTATAGGGAAAAAAAAGTTTGCAGTTTTACAGAAACTTCTGGTCCGAGCGAGCTGGTACGGCTTGTTTTGGTTCTTTGGTTCTTTTGGTTACGGTGGTGGTGGTTAAGAGAATTCATTACAGTTATACGAGGTGTGAGCCGCCAAGTACGAACGATGGAACGCTTCGTGCAATCAATCCCTGTAAAACCACCGAGCTTTCAAAAGAAACAGAAATCGGCCAGTTCCTGCAACAGGAGTCAAGGCTAAAAGTTATGGCGCCCTTGAGGTACGGCAGGACTTTTCTTTGCACAACCAACCTGAATAGTTGTCGGTGACTCCATTGCGCAGTCAGCCAGTTGTCGCAAAAAGCAACGTAAGTTTTCAATATACCTTTTTCGCAGCTTCCAAGATTAGCGGAGTGGATGGAAAAGCCAACATAACAAAACTTGTTTTTGTCTTTTTGAATGAATAGCTGGAGTTCATTCACGTGGCGGTGCGGGCGTTGCAATATGTCATGAAAATTGTTTTGCCCTAGGTCACATTATGCTTTAAATACCATCATCATCACCCTATTCAGGTCCATTACATGACGAAGGCCTCTTCCATTCACCTCCAACTGCTCCTGTCCTGCGCTGCTCGAGTGCACAGTTTACCACCAAATTTCTTCATTTCATCCCTCCATCAGATTAATGGCGTTCCCCTTATTCTAGACCCGCCTCTTGGTATCCACTCGGTTAGCATAATGTTGCTCCTTTAACATGCGTCCACGTATTGAACGATATTCGACACGCTTCCATGCACAGCCCAATGTTTTTCTAAAAAGGCCAATCATTAAGGGTATTTTTATGTAATTCTAACTTTCGTAACACCCAAGACATGAATATCTGCTCGCAGAGTGCTACATGTAGCACAGTGGTTTGCATTGCACAATTTTCTGTATACTCCATTGGCAGCGCTAGGGCTATTGCAGTATGTTATCATGCACCACCAAGATGACAATTTCTTTAAGACATTTTCAATGTCCTCCTGTTTTTATTAGTCCCTTTGTGAGAGACTTGAAATGACTCTGGCTCTCGTGCAGGGTCTTTAAATGTTTTTTTCTTCTTTTTATTCTGCTTTCTAAAGCCTACCTTTTCTAGTGCGTCGGCCTTGAAAGCGTAGAAAATAGTTGAATGAAGGGAATAAATAAATAAATAAATAAATTATAAATAAACAACGAATTTATCTAAATAAATAAAGCACTTGTCTTGAGCTCATCTGGTGATCATAGAAAACTTTCAAAGCAACAGCAAATCACAGTGCATTTTGTTCCATCAGGTCAAGGGCCTTGTTTATTTTCACGTCAGTATAAACAGAATACGCTTAAATAACCCGTTCAATTCTTATTCTTTAGTGTTTGCCAAACAGCGGTAACGACCGCTCATAATGGTCTCCTCTTTTTTAAGTTATAAAACCACACAAGCTGAGAACTTTTTTTTTTAATATCTGAAAACAACGGCTTGCTTCGCCCTGTCTTACGTCGGCTTGTGCAAAATAATCGCGAAGGTAACACATTTTCTCTTTTCAGAGGAAGCCGCATGGTATAGGCGAGCATATCAGACAGCAGTGCAGCTTCGGTGGCGAAGGCCGCTGCGGTAGCCGCTAACAAACTCTAGATATTTGAGGTGAGATTTCTCTAACGGCTGAAAGAACCAGGGCCTGGCTGCTTTCAGAGGTCATTCCAATGGCTATCAAAGAAAATCCCAGCTTTCAGTCCAAGCTTTCATCAGACCGTGGTGCACTTAAATGTGTTTTTGCCCGACCACTGTGGTCGCACTTTTTTCAGGGTGTTTCGTGGTGTGTGCGTAAGAGATGCAGCCCTTGCCAAAATCTCTCAGAATACTGCTCCTTGAGCCGCGCTGTATCCTGGATGCATCAGCGCATTATACGGATGGGTATCCTTTTTGAGTGCACGAACGTAGGCCTACTGTATGTCCTCCCAGTTTGGCATTTTGTGAGTATTACGGAAGTGCTCTCCTCAGGGCTCTTTTCAGCAGCTCGCTAACACGCTCATTCTATCAGCCTGACAGAAAATCAGGGGTACCTGATCCTTATCACAGTTTGAGAACAATTTATCATCCTTGATTAGGGTACACTGAAACTTAATTCTGCACTTCAGCACTTCTTTCGGTAAAGTTTCAAAACCAATATGACACCTCCTTGAGGAATGAGTGATTAAGAAGTGATCGGAGTCAAAAAAATGAACAACAAATTTGCAGGGGTAACCGAACTTTCTCTTTTTCCTAACTGCGCCGATTCTCGTTATTCCATTGTATCTCACGAGTGCTAACTTTGCGTCGTCAGCCTGTAGCCGATAGTGCCTTTGGCTGGCGTCCTCAAATAGTCCACAGAGCAGGTACTATGTCAGCACTCAAGTTAATATGCTGCAATGTGTTTTTTTTTGTTTCGCGTCCTTGAGAAAAATAAACATTTGGCCGGCATTTGATTCCCGTTCACTTCAACGTGATACATAGTGCTTGCGACAGACAGACACAGAAACATTTATCAAAACAATGGGCGAAGTAGTAGAGGAAGAGAGGCCTCGGGCAGTTGCCGTTGCGGAAAGCCTTTTATTTGGTTCAAGTACTACTGCAGTACTGTTATTTGGTCTTTCATGGTTGGCCGAGTGCTTTGGCTGGCATATTCTATTAAGACATCAGGGCCTCCTCTTCTTGGAGCTGAACCTGTGTCTCGAATACTTCCAAAGCACAAGGGTAGAGGAGCTAGTTTGTAGTGTACCGGCGGTGCACGTCCAGATAAGATCGGGTGCAGTGTTAGGCACAATGCAGTTGCGGAACTACATTGTGTAGGTAATCTTAGAAGTCACCTGGAGTTAGAGTTGATCATTATCGGTGTGAGCTTAAAGCTAAGTCGGTGCTTTATGCTGGCGCCAGCGAGAGAAATGGATGGGGTGGGTAGGGAAATTTGTCTGTTGGGCTGCTTGTTTGTGGTAGCGGTTTTACGTTAGGTTTGTAAGAGGGGCTATAAAAAATTCGCTAAAGCCCTTTGTCAATCTCTTCTGGCATTGCCCGATTAGGATAGCTGGGGCTGTTACCAGTGCCGCCACATGTTAACAGGGCACTAAGTATGGCCGGGGCAGCTCACGATGTGGCTGTTGTGAGGTGTACATAAAAAATTGTCTCCGCTTGCACTAGCGACGCGTCGTTGGAGAAACAGCAGGGCTTGGGGTCGAACTAGCTTCTCTTCACAGTTACGGCGGATCATAGGAGCGAGAGCAGTAAGAGAATGTCTATGCACGTTCATCGTACGGCGAGCGGCAACCCTGACATTAACCTTCGCCAAGACGCCGTCGCCTCCGACCGCGTCAAGCCCGCTTACGCCTCTCCCTACAATTCACCCCGGACCTCCCACTTATCAACGACACCGCACCGAATTTCCCAAGCTCCACTGACCAAAAGCGTCGCGTGCCCAACACAGCATTGTCTGGCTGTACGGAGCCCCTCTAGTGACCGACGCGCATAGGACCACCGCGTCGAAGATGACGATGACGAAGGCTCGAGGTCCTCTCGTTGCGCAAGCGCATACGCAAGCCTTGGCTATGCTGGGAGCTCTTCACAAGGCGTAGGCTCACATGCGCTCGGCCTTCCTTGTGGCAAAAGCAACTTCCCTCAGCTCCTGCACGGCGCCTCGGACTGGGGACTTTTTTTTTCTGGGCATCTTGGTTACGAATACAGTCAAACCTCGGTACAACGAACACCACATTAACGAACTTTTCAGATTAACGAGCGCTTAAGAAATCCCACGCCGACTGCTTATAGTTTTAATGTAAAATTATTTCACTACAACGTACTTCAGAATAGCGAACGTTTCAAAATAACGATCGTTTTATTTAGTTCCGTGCCATGTTAACAACACCTCAGTACTACGAACTCCTATTTTCAAGGCCGGAGACTCTTAGAAGTCCGTTAAACAATCGCGGCAACGGGGGCAGTGTGCTAATAGACGACACGGCAAAGCGCAGCGAAGAAGAGGACGTCTTGCAACTTGCTCCGCGGAATGCGGCAGCCGATGCAAGAGGGAGAAAAAAGGTGAGGAGAAGAGAAAAAATGAAGCATGGGTAGCCTTCTCCGTCCCGAAAGCCGCGGCCGCGCTATTCGCGCTCACCCCAACTTTTTCTACGTTCTGCGGCTGCTCACGTGGCTTGCTGGATCTTCACGGACATCAGCGGAGCTGAGAACAGAGGACATTGCCCAGACCGTGAGCGTTCAGGATGAAGAAGTGAAGATGGCAGCGAGGATGGCATGAACAACGATGCCTCTGAGGGTGCCGCAGCAGCACTCGAAGACTACGACGAGCACGCGACGACTGCGCATACAAAAACTCCGCACATGTCCGGGGAAAAACCGCACGGCCATTGATTCACTCCCCAGGAATGTGTAAGAATTTGAGTCCTTCGTGCTAGGAAGCTTGTGCTACTCGCGCTAGATGAAAATCGCCAACCACTTTAAATGAACGTGCATTGTTTCATGATCACTAGTGCATTTTTTTTGTGAAAAATGACTTCAAGGATTCACTGCTTTACACGTAGGTCGTTTTAGGCATTGAAATACTATTTGTTATCTTAAATTTTGCGATTTTCACTATAACGACCTTTCAGAATAACGAGCAATTTCCCACGGTCCCCTGAAGTTCGTTATATTGAGATTTCACTGTACCACCGAATCAAGCTCAAGGTTAAACAGCTCTGTGTTAGAATCTCAACGATGTGCCTGTCTTAACGATGCCAGATATGTCCTCTTGGCAGGCAGCCTTGCTGGCATGCCTGGTTCTATGGGATTATTCTCGCTATTGCGAACCATGACCTTGAGTGGCTACCCTGATTTTGGCAACTTCAAGACATGTATCGAAAGTGCCATTGACCATGCAGACCCGTTTCGCGGCACCCGATCTCTACCACTACCTGTTTGCAAATAAAATTCATTACTTTCGCCATGCATAATGCTGTCTACCTGAAACCCAACATGGTTTAAAAAGTATTTCAGGGAAGCCATAATTTTCCCTTAAAATAATGAACTACGGGAAGATCGAACGGCATAAAATTGTCGCAGTAAAGTAAGGTTTTCATCAGACTTATCAAAAATAAGATGCGATGTTTGACAAGATAATTCTGGTTCAGAACGACCTTAAAACAATGAATAAACCGGCACAGGTTATGCTAAGATGGTCTAACCGTATCAATAGAAAATATTCCTTGCTTCTTTTTTGTACTATAATAACAAAAACAGCCACGGAGGTGTCGTATTTTGTACTATAGCGCTGTTTTTTATGAATGCTACTCCCTCATTAGACTCCTTGCAGCGCCGTCTGCTATCAGCCGTGCTTATCAAGTGTTAGCAGATATGCGTCACTGCTGCAATCCAAAAATTGCGATTGAACGAGGCAGACACGAGGGCTCGCCCGAATCTAATATCCAACGTGGTGCAGTTCTAGTGCGCAAATGAGGACAATCACACTACAGTGGGGACCAAAGAAATGATGCATGACCTTAAAGTGTTCCGCGCTTGTGAGTGATGTTTTCATGCGGTGTTGGTGCTCGTATCGTTGGTAGACCAATAGCCACCCGGGCCCTTATTTGATGAGATCACACCAAAACGCCTCTTCCCCGGCAGTTATGCCACCTCAAAGAATGTGTAACCTGGCAAAAAAGGGTGCGAAAAGTAATGCCCGGTTAACACAAAACAATAAAAGCGTAGATTATCACCTGACACGAAATAAAATATGGGATTATAAAAACAAAATCAAAATAACGCGTTTAATTACACAAATTTCGAACTGTCTTTTCTAATTTCCTGCTGCCTCCTCCCCACCGCAAGATCTGTCTGGCAAACACTTAATAGTGCCATGCTGCCGAGCTAACACCAACCCCATATTATTTAAAGGGACCCTGCAACACTCTTTGAGCATGTAAGTAAACCTGCGCGACGTTTAGATTACACTGCCAGGAATACCTGAGCCAAATATTACACGTGCACGTGAAGCGGTGAGCGCCCAAATCGACGTGAAAGACGCGGAAAAACCAACCGCTCTCTCTTCAGTTGTCCTCATTATGCAACCCCTAGCATGGCCTAGGGGACGTCACATAGGCCATGGCTGCCCGATCGGCTGTCACTGGTCAACTTCGCGGCTAGATTCTCCCATTTCCGTCGTCGTCATCGCTGTGTACAAACCTCTTCTACGCCTGAACCTGTAGGCACAGTTTTGCCGTTTCTTTTGTGTTTTGAGTGCGCGCGGAGCTTGAGTGATGAGCTCAATACTTCCCTTTCAACGGGGCCACTTGACTACAAACGTTTATTGCTTCAAAAACGCCCTACCAGCCCGAGCGCGCACTTCCGAGCAGGCACCCATGCCTGCTTTTTTGTGGCACCAGACCGGACATAGGCCCCTCCGCGTTGCGGAGAAAAGGAGAAAACTACCCGGCATGTGATATATCGAAGGCCGCCGAAGAGAACGCCGCGAGCCGCCCCCCCTCTCCGGGAGAGAGCGCGCAGCTTTCGTCGCGTTGTCCGCGGTCGAGTTGAGAGGGAACGACTATGCGCGATTTATCATCGCGCGTAGTTTCGTTAATTGTGAACGGATTTTCATAATTCTTGCGGGAGGAGATTTCTGGGACAATAGACTTTATCCCAAAATACATTACTAGTAGTCGATGGAAAGTGTTGCAGGGTCCCTTTCAGGCTGTAATTGCTCAGATTAATGCCGTAAGAATGCTCGAACTTTTCCCACAAAGAAGCGGCAGAGCTAATCGCATAATCGCCAAAACACTAGAAATATTTACCCCCTTGGCTCACCTTTTAGAAGGCATGAGAGGAAGAACGAAAACGAAGCAAGAAACAATCAGTATCCAGCAACGCCGATCAAGATCAGCACGACGGAAAATTGAACGGGTTCGTTTTGATTTAGACGAAAAAGGGCAAAATCCGATGGTGACGCAGAAAAGAAAGCAGGCTCTATTCTTTGCTATTCTGTGCAAAGTGTACTTTCGATTCGGCGTCGCTGTCTTTTTCTCGCTTTTTTGTAAGAAATCAATATCTATAAATCGTAGAGCTCGTTATACTATGAGCTTACCCGCACAAAGAAAACCAAAACACCATCTTCAAAACAGCATTTAGATTGATTTATTGATTGTAGGATTTAACGCACCGACGCAACGCAGGCGATGAGGCGTGCGTAGTGGGGGGCTTTGGATTAATTTTGACTACCTGGGGATCATTAACGTGCGCCGAAATCTCGTAAACACGGGTGTTTTTGTTCACCAAGGTTCTCATAACAGCATATAGAACAGCATATATTGCAGCACTCACCGTCCACAATTTGACGGTCACACAAAGTATCATGAAATTTGGTCTTTAAGCCACCTTTTAAAAAGCCAGACAAGCCTCTCTAGAGATACAAAGGGGGCGCCTGTGTTAATAATTTCGGGACGGGTTATCTGAGAAAAGAAGTGACCTAATGACATAATGTGCATGTCACTGATCCATCGACTGTTAATATAAACTTTATACAGAAAACTTGGGCTCCGACATGTTCATATAAACTTTATTCCTACAGAAAACTTGGGCTCAAACATACCCAAAAAATTACAACATCTTCCCGTCGGGGAACCCTGAGTAGTATGCGAAGCAGCCATGGGGTCGATTCAAGTGTAACATTAGTTCTCAGTTCGTCGTTTCCGTTAGGTTGAGGTACGTAGCTACCGTTATATTTGCCGTTTGGTTTCCATGGTAACTACCAAACTTTTCACTTACCGGAATTACGAAATGGGAAATTGCGTTAACCCCATGGCTGCTTCGCATACTACTCAGGGTTCCCCTACGGGAAGATGGTGTAATTTTATTGTAGGGGGGGGGGTGTTAGAGTGGAGAGGCATTAAAGAGAGAGAGAGAGAGAGAAAGACGTTGTACGTGCTATGAGCTTGTCTATATTTAGGCATTATCATCATCATGTTCAACGTAGGTGACGTCGAGCTGTGGTTGGCGTTTCGCTTTGATTATGACCGCCTTATGGTCTGTGAAATGTAAAGTCAAGGGCTGTTGTAGTGGATGAACCCTAAAGTTGCTGAAGGTGAGGTCGATGCACGTTCCCCGGATGGTTCTGGGCTGCTTGTAATCACGGCCCGCCCAGACTCGCCGACGCACGCCGCTGCCGACAACGATGAAACGTTGAAGGCGCTTGAAGCGTGCTCGTCTCATACCGGCCCTGGAAGACACCAGCAGCACTGTCGCACCAGGAGCCCTTAAAGGGGAAGCGTGCTCGTCTCGTGCCGTCCCAGGAAGACACCGGCAACGTTGTCGCTCCAGGAGCCCTTAAAGGGTAAGACACCACCGGGCGTTCAGCAAGCCGAGCATGCGCAGTGGGGGTGTGGACGCCGCACGGCGGAGGGAGGGACATAGCCCCGAACATGAGATGCTTCGCATCTAAAATAAGCGGCAACCAGACACAAATTTCTTCACGGAAAGTTCCAAAACATAAAGATACGGTATACACAACCCCAGAGAGTGGAAGTGTACGAAGGAAAAGCGGTGATCTATTGCACCTGCAATGCCCCCTTCGTGCGTGCACGACCCTGCTGCACATAGGCAAAAAACAAGTGGATATTGTAGCCGTCCTCTTGACCATCCGAATATCGGAACTATGAAATAAAAGCTTGGGCATCATTACAAACTATCTAAAGACTGCAAATATTGAACCTAAAAGCTTCATATTTATTCTCCCAATCACCTTGAAGAAGCTTGGCACTGCATCGACACACGTATCAGAGCGCCTATAAGGGCACGACTTAGTCGACCAAAAGGCCGCAAATTCACACACCGTGCTCTTTGAGGCTTTGTCAAAAATATAGAAAGGGCTCCTCATCCAACTCATACAAAACAAATGTTTTCATTCAACATGGGGAGTTCAATACAGGAGAAGGGAAAGCACTGCGCGGAATACAAATAAATACATAAACCCAGAAATCTAGAGAGGTGAGCATGCTCGAAAATAACCACCTCATTTTAATTTACAACTAATAACTCCGTAGAACATCAACCCTTCCCCACAATACCTGTGAGGTAAAACATTATGCTGAGCGAAAGACAACTCAATCCTTATATATTTCACATGTATAGAAACATGGAAGGCCCCATGACTAGGCCATCATCTTAAAGGGACCCTGAAACACTATTGATACGCCCTTTTCCTCCTTCTTTCGCATTTGTAACCACTGCGAAAGCTATAGTTATCGCGAGCATGGAGTGGCACCGCGTGATTTGCTTGTCACACAAGATACGCCTTCTATTACCGCTTTGCTTTTGTGGCTTTCTTTTTTGAAAAGCGTTCATTCCTGCAACTGAAGGAAAACCAGCCAACAGCGGCAACATGGTATTGGTGACGTTATTCGAGCCCACGAAAAACATCAAGACCGGGAAAGACAGAAAAATCTTTTGAGCCATTTTGCAAGGTATTTCTAGAGCATAGAGCAGTACTTTTTGGCTGAGGTACTTTACGACCCCCTAATCTAAGTACTGGATGTTTTGGGTGACTACGTTCTGCAAGCGTTTAAGATTTTGAAAAAGTTGAAAAAAGCGTTGCAGGAACCTTTTAAGATAGTCGTCAGATAATAATAGTTCCAGGGAAAAGTGGGGCTGCTTAAGAGGCGCTTGAATTTGGGTTCAATCTTTGAGCTTTTGGCTGTCTGGGCAACCCTTTCCCGAACTGCCCACATTTTTATTCATTAAAGCTGTGGTCTTTATCTCTCTCTTCCATAAAATAGCACGGACTGTTTCACTGCGAAAATAACAAGATGGAGTGCGACAACATCACACATTGCTGCTTTTAGCACATTTTAATGTACACTGTAAGCGCAAATTGCCCGGATAGGGAGTAAAAGGCTTGTCTTCTAGCGCACTCCTGATATGAAGTTTTATTACTTGGCTAAGAGAGAATATTTAGTAAACTCCTTTAAGGAGTAGAGTTTTTGAACTATTTTTGTGGTACATGGTACAGATGATGAGGTTTTTTTTTTGGAGGGGGGGGGGCATTAAGCAAAGTTTTTCATGTCATTCAGAACACCCCTGAAGGAGGGCGTATTTAGGCATCTGGCTGAGCATTTCATTACAGCCAAAACTCCGCCACGGAAAACAGTGTTTTTGAGTGTCTAAGGAAGTATTTTGTGTTCATAAGAACCCCGCTGCGGCCGGGCACCAAAGAGAGCTTTGTTTATCGTACCAGCAGGGGCGCGTCCACGTGACAGTAGAAGGAAATATTCGCGTTCAAAAATAAATCACCTTATACTCAAAAATATCAGTGGAACACATAAATGCAATAATAGAGACTAAGTCACATCTACAAATAAATCACCACAAACTCAAATGAAACATCAATCACGGCAGAACCCATGAAATATGGTAGAAAATACATGCGGTAACAAGCCGCCTGGCGACTAAGGAGGGATCGTGCTACACACTAAACTTTTTTACACCCTTTTTGGCCGAAAAGGGTGTAAAAACCTTGTCCCATGGCTAACACCTTTAAAAGGTGTTTTCGCAAAAAAGGGTGTACGGACGAAAAAAGGGTGTAAGAACAAAAAAAAGGTGTTGAGGATGCTCAACACCCTTAAAGGGTGGTGAGGACGCTCAACACCCTTAAAGGGTGGTGAGGACGCTCAACACCCTAAATAAAGGGTGTTGAGCATCCTCACACCGTTATTTAAAGGTGATGGCATGCGCAGTACCATCGTGTTGCGCATGTCATCACCATAGCCTTGGAGGCTTGCGACCTATCACCATGGTGTCCTAATGCAATTCATGGCGACAGGTGTATGTCTGGAGGCTCTGTAAGTAAATGAAATGCAACAATTTATGACTAATGGCACAATTTTAAGTTATATATACAGTGATCCCTCGTGGCATCAAACTCGGATATCTTGAAATATCGGTTAACTTGACATGACACACAAAAAAAAACGTAGTAGTCTGAACCAAAAAAGAAGAAATAATAGAACTTCACAATTTCATGCACGTGACGATCACAACATTGGTGCACTAGAGGGACCACTGAAAACCGTTATCAGTGTGCTCACTACACATTAGCATTCAAGTGATACAACTAGACAGAACTGGACCCCCACTACAATTGCAATCATGTTTTCTGGTGGTAGCTTCCAAAAACAATATCCCATGTGATGTCCACCCGTAGAGAACTTGTATTGGTATTTGTCGTCACAACTTTTTTAAAAGGCAGACAATCACATTTATAAGTTCTATTGACCATAAATTGCAAAATTTCTTTTGTGTCAAAAATCTTGAGACTCAAGCCGAATGAAACCACGTTTTCCGAACAAACTTTTACAATCGACAGTAAATGTTGCAACACAAAAAAAGAAACAAGAATGTTTGCAAAATTCTGTGCATGAATCCTGAGGCTAAAACTAAACTATGATTGAGGTGTCTATTAATAAACATTTTGGCAACTTCCCTTAAAACTTTACAGCCAAGCACATACCAAATATTAAGATACAAGCAATTATGAACTTCCTTCCCTCCGAATGCAATGAGGTAGACACAGCAGTCTGAATTATAAAGAACATTTATCTTTGACCCATCCTATAGCCGGTATTCATTGGAAAGTTTAGCTGTCAATTTCTTCGTTTGGCAACACTGAAATAGCCACGAACATGGCTGATCGCGCGGCTCGTGCCACTGCGGCCGCACGCCGAAGAAAAATATAACACCGACATGCGTCGCCTGCTCCGTTTCAACTGATTCTCAACAGTGGTGTCATCAAAGTTGTTATTAAAAGCACTCGCGTTGGAGTCAAGGCATTACTTTGCGTTCGGCGGGCTAGAGCTTGGAATGTCCAAACCATACCATGCGCTTAGCACGGACAAGTACCGCCAGAATTTAAGCACACCCTTTAGGGTGCTTGGATTCTTTCGCCGCAGGAGCACCCTTTTCTGCCCAAAATATCATAGGTAGGAGCTTTTCCTGCAAAAGCACCCACCTAAAGGGGTACAAAAAGGGTGCATCATCCTCGGTTCACAAATGGCGCTGCAGGTGTGCAGCCACATATGGCACAGTATGACACACAATTACGGTATGAAACATTCGTGCTTTCCAAGCTCCGTTCTATGAGACATTCCATTAAAAGCTCAATGTCAGCTGATAATTTACTTGAACTTTTTGAACCACCGATTTTTGAAACATCCATTTATAAAGTCTAATATTACAGCCAAATCGCAGTACAGAAGTTGTATCATTAGAGGATGTTGATTATTCGAAACGGTGTTAAAAATTCAATTTTATGTTCATTTTGCTAAACTGCAGCGCACATCCTTCGAGCTTCACTGCACAGCATAAACGTGTTATGCAGTGAAAGCAAGTAGGCGTGCAACAGATCAACTGCACAAAAGTTCTTCGAACCTTAAAACCCTTGGCTTCTCAGCATTGCATCAAACTTCCAATCACGGTAGCTACTCGCAATGTTTAGTGCCTTATTCTTGAGCTGAACAGAAAAGCTCAATATTAAGGCAGACCAAATGCAATATGTATACTTCCCTACTTACTGTGGCTTTATTCTACCCATAAAAGTTGGGTCCCCACTGCAACTTATTTTATTTTACATTATTCTTTTTGCTTCATGAAAAATGACCCCACATAGCAATACCAAGAACTGTAAACATCACAGAACAATGCATATGAGTTCCTGCTTGAAATGTGATGACATTGTTGTTATAGCAGTATTTTATCATGAGTCTAGCTTGTGCATGGTGCCTTGCATTATGTCCCTGCTGGTGGATGTGGGGTCATTTTTCGATGCTGCAAATGAAAAGCCAACAGCCAGTGCCCATTAGTTTCGTCTAGTATTAAGAGGTGCGTCATGGGAACCATCAAACCCGTCTATAGCCCTTTTTAGAGTTGACTAGACGTAAAATCAGCAATATTATCGATAAAACGTTTAGCATCTTTTTATTAGTAGCTTTAGTGTTGCTACTTTCCATAGTTAGGTTTTTTCTGCTTTTCTTAATGACATTTTTGTTTCGCTGAGAAGGTGCATAACCAATGAAAGCTTTTCTGTAAACCTTTGGTAGCTATGCAATTGTTAGAAAATATTTTACTAAATAAGGCAGCTTAAACTTAGAATACTTGCATTTAGAAACATTAAAATCAATTTAAATTGATCATACATTTCTGGCTGTTTTTACACAAAGCTGCACATGGGATATTAAGTGCACCACGAGGAGGGCACTGGATTAGCTTTGGCAACTTTGGGATATTTATTGTGGACTTAAATCTCCACACATGGGCATTTTCACTTTCTGCCTCCACCAGGAAAATGGCCACCAATTTAGAGAGCTATTCTTACTAGTATTTGATGTACATTTTAAAATAATCTCAAGTATTATAGCCACAAAATTATTCTCTACAACAGCACCCAGCGGGTGCTGTTATAGAGAGATTGTGCACTACACCAGACAATGTACTACACTGTCGAGAGCTTTGACATCTACAAAGCAAGCTAATACTGGTAAAATGTTTCATACCATAATTACTGCGTGTTCAAAGCTCACGTGTGAAGTACAGATACTGGTGCTTCAGCAAGAACCGAGGATGAGCACCCTTCCTGGTTCTGAAAAAAAATGAACATGGAAAAATGCTTTAAGCAGGATTAAGAAACAGGGTTGAAAGAAAGTGAGCAAGCAATTTTTTCAAAATATGCAAAGCAATGCAAACAAATATTTATTTCAACTTCATGTCTACAAAAAACAATCTCATTAAGTCTTGGGTAAAAAAAAGAGCAGAGAGCACTTATATAAATGCTACAGGGAACCTTCAAGCCAAAAATTGCTTCAACAAATTCATGGAAATTGAATGGATGAAAAACCAGCGGTAAACACAGGACACAGTTAAAAGAAAACAACGGGACAAGCTTATCCCGTCGTTCTCTTCCGTACCCTGTGTTTTCCGCTGGTTTTTCATCTATTCAAACATGTACCAACTAGCACAGTCCGATGCCTTGGTATCATAAAAAGACGAATTGTCACTCCTTACAGACAGTTGAAAAAAAAGAAAGTATAAAGCAGGTGACAAAATTAAAATGACAGCAGATTGGTTAACTTTTAATTTTAAGTGATAATATAAAAAATAATGGCATGAATGAAAGTGAGCAGCAACCAAAGGACCATGATGCTAGGCCGACATTCCACTTTGAAGCAAAATATCCGCTTTCAACGCTACATAGGCCAAACATGCAATGAGGCAACCCTTTAGGCCCACAAAAACATACCATATACTTTAAAAAAGCTACAATTTAGTTGAGAAAAACTGACCACAACAAATTGGAATTGACAACTAGATACAGTTGTCACACCCAAGCAAGCCGGCGAAAGATGAACAGATATCTAGCTGTCCTACCCCCTATTTGTGCCCTAGCCTCTGATCCGCTGCAGCAAACAAAAAAATTGTTTATATGTAGAACTACGGTCTACGCTCGTTACAGTGGATCCGGCAACAACGGACTTTCAGTTACAACAGACCATTTCTGTTGGTTTGTCTGGTACCCATGCATTTTAAATGGAGTCCACTCCGCTCACAACGGACCCGGCTAGAGCAGACTATCGGCTACAACAAACTAAATTTTAGGCGAAAATTGTTTCGACTGAACGTTTATAGCGGACTTCCGCGGGGACGGCGCCCGGTGTGCTTTTTCATTTATTTTCGCAAGAAAACTATTATGTCTGGCAACATTGCTGGCAGCCGGGTCGTTGGCGCAGCCAAGCCAAGTCAGTGGCTTTTTTTTTTTTGTGCGACTAGCGGCATGAGCGGCAGGGTAGCTGATTTCACTGTCGGGTAAATTAATCGTAATTAACGCTGTTGAACACGAGGAAAAACAGGGTGACATCGCCAGAAGTACAGGCCTGTCTAAGCACAGTGTCCGCTGTACCGTCAAGAACAAGGCCGCTGCCGATAAACGCGACTCCGGTGAGATTGAACACAGGGCAATCGAATACTCGAAGTGGTGCACTCGGAGGCAAGTCTGCCCTCGTCAGTTTTTTTATGTAATAAAAAACTCGGGTTCAGTGAAGTTCGGCTTTTATTATTCCCACGCATGCACCGTTCCCGTTCCGTTCGGTGAAAAAGGTAAGAAATGAATCAAGTAGGGGTTGTTCCCCATCCATTGTGTGCAATCTGCCGGTAACCGTGCGCAGTCCAACTGGTCTAACTTTCGATTTTACAGCTGACCGTCATCAGATTATTTCATTACATCTGTTTCAATGACCAGAATAAAATTGCTAAAAATGTGGAATCTGCCTTGAGGGAACGTCAGGCAGCAATCCGATTTGTTTGACGAACGGTTTCGGGAAAACCTGCCTCGTCGTGAGGGGATTTAAAAGAGCCTCGCCAATGCTGATGGGCACGACTGATGTTTTATAGCTGGTTTTTAATTGCGCCTAGTTATATTCTTGCGTTATTTGCTCAGCTCATCTTGCGTCTTTACACGCTTGACCACATGCGCTAGGCCTTTTCGAAGTGCCGGTGCTAAGTTTTGGAAACGGTGTTTACGCGATTCTTTGCCCTCGCGCGAACACTGTGCAGAGGTGCTGCAGGCATGTAGAAAGAACAAAGTGTATGCACTATGCATGCAATATCGGTCAAAGTACCCACTGTAGGGCTCATAGCCCCCCCCCCCCCCCCACGTCGGATACTGCATACTTCGGCTACAGCGGACGTTTTTTTCTGGATTCAGAGGGTCCGTTGTAACTGGCGTAGACTGTATTACTCTTGGTCAAACATAGACAGTTCTAATGACGGAGCCAAGTAGGTTCCGAAAGGGGGAACGCTTTGGATAAAGTCCTTGGTTAGAGTATTATATTTGTTTCCATCAAACACAAAAAAATGCATGGTAAAGCGCTGACATTAACTTTGTCTACTGCGGTTCCTTCATGGTGACATCACTACAGCAACCAAAAATACAATACAGTGCATTAAAGGGGCCATTGGGACAACATAGAATTTCGTTTCGTTCGACATATTTCCTGTTTTATAAGTGCCCCCACCACTTGACCGGCAGCAAATGATGCTGCATTCACTGAGAAATTAATTTAGGTTAAAAGTCTGATTCTGCCACCATATCGTGTGTTTTTGGGATGTCAGCAATGAAGCCATAAGTGCGTGTAATCAAACAAACTACTGCGTCACTCGGGTCTGCAGCCTTGCTAGCCATCAGTCCTCCCAGGTGGAGCTACCATACTCATCCACGAACCGTTGTTTGCCATTGCTTTGTTTGTGATTGCGTCTGCACCTGGCTTGCTTTCGTTACTTTAGAAAGTGATGGTTTTGTGAAACATGGGGTATCCTCGACAAACAGGGTCACGTAAGACAACATCGCCTATGCCAATCGGCCAGTGCCGTGCAAGCCAACTCCAAAGCGGCGTAGCGCTGTCCAGCTAAAACAAGCATAGTGCACGCCGTACCAACAACAGTGCACATCGATACTTGTATGTTTACGCGTATTTTCGTAACTTTCATTGTTTACTGCACCATTTTTACGGCTGTAAAATGAATATGCATTACATTTAAGCGCAAATAGCTCATTCGGCATGTTTATAAGGCCTGCCCCATTTGCGTTTGCTTTTGCTGGCCTCAGCCAATCGTACAGCTGGGGACATATGACATCATAGATACTGCTGTGGGAAATGAGCTAGTGGGTCGCATGGCCATTCCCTTTTTCCTAATTATATAGCTTATTCGAGTGAAGTGCGCGTTAAAAATGGTGTCAGTATGATTCTAACGAGGCAATCTGTCGAATGAACGAAACTTGTGTGTTGTCTGCATGGCCCCTCTAAGCAAAAGCAAGGCAGCCAATTTTTTTATTTAGGCTGCCTTCATGCACACATTAGTGCTCTATTACTGCCAGAAACTCATTACGGGACTCCTGATATATTTACAGTTGCAATAAAAATCAGAAATAGAACGAAAAATCATTGGACACTCCACAATGTCCTAAAAACAAAGGAATAATGTGCGAGTGAGCTACCTAAAACACTGCGACAGAAGATCATATTCATCAAGGCAACTAATAAAAACCATGGCTAGTGCATAGCCACCACGCAGCTCATTTGTTAAGAGCTTATGTGCGTCCCCACAAGTTGGCTGTGTAAACCCACTGACACCTAACAGAGTCCAAGGTTCGACGAAAACTCGTCAGGGGAGGGTGAGTTATTGATGAAATACAAGCAGGCACTCGCCTGGTCAAAAACAAATAAACAAATAAAGACGTTTTGGGGCCCCTACTTGTCCCTTCATCACAATGAAACGGGGTGAAAGGTTGCGATTATTTATAGGTTCGGTGGCGCAGAGTGTGCATGTATATCTCGGGGAGATTACCCCTCGACCGGTTAATCACGCTGTTAGTTGGTTGAATATGCACTGATTCTAAAAGTAGTCGTGTCGACAGGCGCTTCTCTGATGTGATTATAGTTGCGGAATCCAAATCGATGACGTGGTCAGTAGCCAGGTGGTGATCCGCCAAGGCATTTCAGCTTGCATTGCCTTTTTTTGACATCGTTCTGGTGCTATTGAATTCTTTTAAAAATTTCCAGTTTCACCTATGTAGGATTAGGAACGAAATAGAGACGCCGACCAGTCCAAACAAAACGTACTGACGTTTCGGCTTCCAGCATGGAAGCCTTGTTCACAATAAATGCATCACCAGAAGTGGGTCGTTTAAGTGGGCTTGAATAATGGCTGCAAAGAGCATGCGTAGATCGGGTTTAGATTTCAGTCGTTACGATGGACTGTGTTAGATGTGGTCTGAATGATTAGTGATTCCAGATGTAGCCGTGATCCGGTCACTTTTTCTGTAGCGACGATTCTTGCATTGTCCCAATCAATCTTGTGGTCACTCACGACGGCGTGTTTGGCTAAAGCATTGTTGCGGATGCTTTTATTCTTTGCGTGACGTGCATGCTGCTGCAGACGATTCTTATAATTTCCTGATTCCCCGATATACACGCCGCTGCAGTCTGCATAAGGTATCTCGTATACCACACCGGGGAAGCGCTCCTTGGGCAAGCGGTCCTTGACTCTCACGAGCTCATGGCGCATCTTTTTGGCTGGAACGTGGGCCACCTGCACGTCATATTCCCGTAGGACACGTGCCAAACATTCACTTGTTCCTGGAAAGTAGGGCACAGGAGCTCGCTTCATCGGGGCAGGAGGCACGTCCAGTTGTCCCCGTCGGGTCAGTTGGCTTTCCGTTGCATTTATAAAGTGCCTCGGGTAACCGCAGCTAGCCAGGTCGTCCCACCCCTTTGCCGTGTCCATCGCCGCATCCTCGGGCTTCGAGCACAATCTTTTCGCACGCTGCAGTAGCGTGCTAACAACAGCCCTCTTGTGGGAAGCGGGGTGCACGGAGTTGAAGTTCAGGTAGCGGCCTGTGTGCGTTTCCTTGCGGTATACGCTGAAACGTAGCCTCTGGCCCTGCCGAGACACGAGGACGTCCAGGAAGGGAAGTTTGCAATTGGCCTCCTCTTCTGACGTGAACCGAATGGCACGTTCCATACTGTTGAGGTGGGCCAGCAAGCTGTTCGCCGCGTTTTTCTGAACAACGCAGAAACAATCGTCGACATAACGCAAGAACACTTTTGGTTGAGGGGCAAAGGAGGCTAGCACGCGTGCTTCCAGCGCTTCCATGGTCAGGTTCGCCGCCGTGACCGAAATAGCGGCACCCATTGGAGTCCCCTGCCTTTGCTTGTAAAAATGGCCCATAAAGACGAAGTACATATTGTTCAGGCAAAAATCTAGAAGCCTGCGTAGTTCTGGCACATCCATCGGTGATCTCCCGGGCAACGTCTCATCAGCCTCGAGAGCAGTGGTGCATACGTTGACAGCCAGGTCAATCGGAACGCTCGTGAAAAGGGACTTCACGTCGAAGGACACCATCAAGTCGTCTTTCTCGATCACGGTGTTGCGAGTCTTCTCGACAAAATCGAAAGAATTACGAACGTGAGTGGTCCCTTTACCGACAAGCGGAGCCATAACATGGTGCAGGAACTTCGACAGGTGGCCCACGTTCCAGCCAAAAAGATGCGCCATGAGCTCGTGAGAGTCAAGGACCGCTTGCCCAAGGAGCGCTTCCCCGGTGTGGTATACGAGATACCTTGTGCAGACTGCAGCGGCGTGTATATCAGGGAATCAGGAAATTATAAGAATCGTCTGCAGCAGCATGCACGTCACGTAAAGAATAAAAGCATCCGCAACAATGCTTTAGCCGAACACGCCGTCGTGAATGACCACAAAATTGATTGGGACAATGCAAGAATCGTCGCTACAGAAAAAGTGACCGCATCACGGCTACATCTGGAATCGCTAATCATTCAGACCACATCTAACACGGTCAATCGTAACGACTGAAATCTAAACCCGATCTACGCACGCTCTTTGCAGCCATTATTCAAGCCCACTTAAACGACCCACTTCTGCTGATGCATTTATTGTGAACAAGGCTTCCGTGCTGGAAGCCGAAACGTCAGTACGTTTTGTTTGGACTGGTCGGCGTCTCTTTTTCGTTCCTAATGTACCCTTCCGGCCAGACAGGATTCCGTCATGATCTCGATTTTACCTATGTAGGATGCGTTGCAATCCTTGCATGGAATTTTGTAGGCAACTCTGGGAATCTTGATTTTTCTAAAGGGTCTTTCACGCATACCAGCTTCTGATTAAACCTGTTCGTTGGCACGTGTGCAATTTTAACGCCATATGTGCCAAACACCCTTGCAAGAGCTTCACTGATGCCTTGCGTGTAGGAGACGGCAGCGCGGTTTTGCCTGTATT
Organism: Haemaphysalis longicornis; assembly: GCF_048455015.1. Taxonomy (NCBI): domain Eukaryota; kingdom Metazoa; phylum Arthropoda; class Arachnida; order Ixodida; family Ixodidae; genus Haemaphysalis; species Haemaphysalis longicornis. The sequence continues at coordinate 140,237,703 of NW_027526203.1, forward strand.
CTTCAGGAACCCTTTCGGGGGAGGCAACTGAAGCCCGCAATTGTTGCGTCCTCACAAGCTTTGAAGGGTAGCCGTTGCTGCGAAGGTCCTTCCTTACCACGGCTAGCTCTTGCTTGCACAGACCAGGCTCAGAGCAGATTCGTGATGCGCGTGAGAAGAGTGCAGCGGCGACAGAACGTTTTTAGCCTATAGGATGCGCAGAGTCGAACCCCAGGTATACCCGTGTGGGTCGGCTTTCGATACACACTGGTTGTAAATCCTTTGGCCGACCATCTCACAAGTATGTCGAGGAAGGCGATCTGCCCATTATTTTCTTGTTCCGTGGTGAACTGGATGCTTGGAACACAAGAGTTTAGATGCTCAAATAAAGGCATTACGTCTCGGCGGTGGATCACACAAAAACAGTCGTCTACGTAGCAGACAAAGATCTTAGGGCCGTCTTGTACGAGCATAGCGCAGAATTTTCTATAGCCTCTGAGGCAATATTCGCACAGACTACTGAAATGGAAGCTCACATCGCTGTTCGAAACCGCTGCTTGTAATAGTGTCCGCTGAAAACAAAATATGTGTTCTGCAGGCCAAATTCCAGGAGACGATATAAGTCTTGCGTCTCAATTGTCGACCATGAAGGCCGAGATACATCGTTCTCGAGTAGATCCTTGCAACTCCGGACCGCGTAATTTTGCCTGGAATTTGGCCTGCAGAACACGTTTTGTTTTCAATGTACAATGTTACAAGCAGCGGTTTGGAACAGTGATGGGAGCTTCCGTTTCAGCAGTCTGTGCGAATATTGCCTTAGAGGCTCTAGAAAATTCTGCGCTATGCTTGTACAAGACGGCCCCAAGATTTTTGTCTGCTACGTAGACGACTGTTTTTGTGTGATCCACCGCCGAGACGTAATGCCTTTAATTGAGCATCTAAACTCTTGTGTTCCAAGCATCCAGTTTACAATGGAACAGGAAAATAATGGACAGATCGCCTTCCTCGACGTACTTCTGAAACGGTCGGCCAAAGGATTTACAACCAGTGTCTATCGAAAGCCGACCCACACGGGTAGATACCTGGGGTTCGACTATAGGTCAAAAACGCTCCGCCACCGCTGCACTCTTCTCACGCGCATCACGAATCTGCTCTGAGCCTGGTCTACGCAAGCAAGAGCTAGCCGTGGTAAGGAAGGACCTTCGCAGCAACGGCTACCTTTCAAAGCTTGTGAGGACGCAACAATTGCGGGCTTCAGTTGCTCCTCCGAAAGGGTTCCTCAAGAAGACAGGCAAAAACGCACTGCCGTCCCCTACACGCAAGGCATCAGTGAAGCTCTTGCAAGGGTGTTTGGCACATATGTCATTAAAATTGCACACGTGCCAACGAACAGGCTTAAGCAGAAGCTGGTATGCATGAAGGACCCTTTAGAAAAATCAAGATTCCCCGGAGTTGCCTACAAAATTCCATGCAAGGATTGCAACGCATCCTACATAGGTGAAACTGGAAATTTTTAAAAGAAGAATTCAATAGCACCAGAACGATGTCAAAAAAGGCAATGCAAGCTGAAATGCCTTGGCGGATCATCACCTGGCTACTGACCATGTCATCGATTGGGATTCCGCATGCATAATCGCATCAGAGAAGCGCCTGTCGACACGACTACTGTTAGAATCAGTGCATATTCAACCAACTAAAAACACGATTAACCGGTCGCGGGGTAATCTCCCCAAGATATACATGCGCACTCTGCGACACCGAACCTATAAATAATCGCTATCTTTCACCCCCCTTTCATTGTGATCAAGGGACCAGTAGGGGCCCCAAAACGTCTTTATTTGTTTATTTGTTTTTGACCAGGCGAGTGCCTGCTTGTATTTCATCAACACCGAACTAACCCGCCTGAATCACCACTTTATAGACATTGAGCAATTCTTTGAATTGGTTTATTGTAGCAAGCTGTCTTGTTTATTTCCTTATTTTTTGGTATTTCCTGTCTCATTTGAAATTGGGAGACCAGATAGCTTTTACTACGGGTCATGCACTGGTGAGAACAAATAATTGATTTCACTTTAAACAATTTTCAGTTCTGTTTTATTGCTCACCAGCCAATGACCTGAAATATCAGAGGCTCTTAAAACATATGCTGGCATTTCTTTCCTGCACTGTAGTACAACTAATCATGACTTTTATTATATTCTGTTCACAAATTGTAATATTTAGAAAGTATTCAGCTGAATGAAAATGTTATTTCAGAAGCATGCGCAATCAACAAGGCCTCAATGACTCTCACCACATGGTTCACTTGTTTCTGTCACAAATAACCTGATTGCAGCCACATTCCACCCAAGACGAAGGTAACATACCCTCTGGGATGATGAATATTTAAAATGCCTTACGAGTAAGTGCTCAGCACATGAAATTGTGGCATTAAAATTAAAACAGAAGATCCCTCTGCGGCATCCTTCACTTGGGCAGCGCTTGATCACAAACTTCGAGAAGCTGAAAAATGCTCCATGTGCCGCTCCAGCCAGCACAAACAATGCAGGACGCAAATTGGTAGGTGGACCGTTGGCATCCTGCGATTGTGAAGATTTTTATTTAGTAGATGCTCTTCTTTTTGTACCACTGTTTATTTCTCCTTTAACAAGCAGCTGAACTCCTGCAGGTTCTACGAATCATACAAGCATAATAAAATGCAGCAATGCCGAACAATTGGCAGGGTTACCTCAATTTTTCTTTTCTAGGAATGAAAACAATGTAGGTAATCTATGCACAACTACAATCAAACCTTTCAATTTTTACCTACTTCACTCCTAACAAGCACACATACACGTTAGACGTGTGAGCAAGCTGCTAAATTAATGCCCACAAACTTAATCAGGCATCAGAAATCGGCAGAGAACAACGTGTCACCTTTAAATGGCACTTTTTTCGTTCAAAACACGTAAATGGGCGAGAAAGATACATAATTATGAGTTGGTACCCTCATCTGGTATGGTTTTCAGGCAATGCTTACATCTCACTTCAGTACCTTCAGGTGGTGGAGATCTTCGAAAACTCATTGCGGGCAAGTGGGTTGTGTTCAAGCTCTCGTATCTTGCCAGCATATCCTGGATTCCAGCATTCCCAAATCAACGTGACGACCCGAATGTGGTGGATGCAAGAAAGAATAAGCACACGCCAAGGGCGTAGCCGAAGGTAGGGTAAGGGGAGGGGGGGGGGGCGGTGCCCCTCCCATAATGTTTTATGCCAAGGCTGGGGTGCAGTTTAAGCAGCCTGAAAAACCGCCTAAAGTCACCTGCAGGCACGGAACCTGCAGTTTTAAGGACATTCTTGCTCATATAAAGCTGACAACAAGGGCAATGTCAACGTCTGATCCATGCGCCCGCTCCAGATGCTGTACCTGTCAATATATACAGCCCGGCGGCATTTCGCGCCGGATACACCGACAAGCACCGGGAACCTGCCGCGAGCCGATCGAAACAGCCCCACTGTTTCACTGGCGGAACAGCATGGCCGGGGAATGGCAAAACAGCAGGAAAAGCCTCATATAGGCTTACATGTGGTCGGGAGCGTGTCATTCCTTGTCTTTACACTGATACAAAGTATAATCACATGACAGAGCATGTCGCTGTATTTTGTTCAGTCAACTATCAATCCTTGATATGTTTATTTTTCTACCGACATCGCATTTCATTGACTATTGCAGTTCCATAATTTCTGCTGCATAAAAAGCATTGCTCTGCCCATCTTGTATTTCCTCCACATCAACAAAACTACACAATTCTCCTTATTGCGGAGCTTTGTTTTTTTGGCACTATTCCACTGTTTCCTTGACCTCCCTTTAGAATCAGCATTCTGTATTTGCTTAACCGGAATTTTACTGAAGCCATGTCTGTTTCAATTTAACAGATAGAAATAACGAAATTTAATAAGAAACGTGCAACAAGCTCAACATTCAACAGCAGTGCAATAAGGTGTTCCGCTTAGCGCAAGTTCACTACTCACGTTACTAGCACAAAAAATAACAAAAGGCGATTACTTAAAGGAGCCATGAAGAGAAAACAAAAGTTTGTTTTATTCGAAAGATTAGGTGTTTCATAGTACCCCAAGCGCTTTTCCGGAAGCAAATGATGCTTTATTCACTGAGAAATAAGGCAATTTAAGCCAAAATTTTAAATCTCCCGCTAAAATTGCACATTTCGTCATGTTAACAATGGCGTCATACGAGCCGGTCCATGAAACATATACTTAGTATGTAGACTCCATATAGCACCCACACGCGGGAGTCGACCGAGACGGCGGCCATTTTAAAAATACTAGTAAAACCTAGTGCACCCGCAGCCCTAGTCATGGAATCGCCTGATCCGGAGAACAAAACTCTCGCCGAGGAGCTCGGGCTTGCATTTAACAACCTTACACCACTTGAACGCTCAATGCTTCTAAGTGCACGAGCGGCAAGAGTTGTGGGATACGCGGTGGACGGGAAAGCGACCATTCCGCGATAGCCACAACAGACGAACGCCCAGCCGTCGGCACCGCTGCCTCGTCAGCCCCGTCGCGACGGATGAATACAGACTGCTACGTATGTGCCGTATTTTCAATTTTAGTAGCAGTATCGCTTATGCCAGTTGGCCGGTGTCGTGTATGGAAAGCCGTTCGCTCGAGCTCTCTGCTCCGACCAGAAAGATTTGAGCGTCAATGCGCGGTGTGTACGGCAATTTTTTTCGCCAAGGTCAGAGCGCTTTGGCGGCGATTTGACGAAGTCGGCGACGAGCGCCAGCATGTCCGGGTCCCTGCCGTAATCACTTCCTCGGAAATGAAGCGAGCACACTCGTACTTCCTTTAGCTCTCTTTCTCATCCATTTGCAAAGTTCACAAAACATAGCCACTTGCTTCGCCGAGATTCGTCGTTGGGCAGCACATGAAAGGAGATCTCACCGGCGGGGATGTCGCACTCCCTCGACGATTTACCCGTACTACATGGGCATTTCAAAACACAGCAACGAAATTTCATTGTAAAGTGCTCGAACAAACTGAAGTTTTCAGTGGTTGTAAACTGTAAACGAGCTCGTAACGACAGCAGCAAGCCAACACGACCTCCATACCGAAACCTGTGCGACGAGTGGCACTATCTCGTTGCTGCTCTGTGTTCCTTACTCCCCTTGTTTCTATTTTTACCTTTCCTGGTTGGCGATATGACGGCCAACCTCCTGTGAAGGGATTACGATACCAAGCAAGGTCACGGCTGTGCGTGCTGGGACGGTTCGTTGGCCCCGAAGAGCCTTGAACCCGAAAATTCGTCTGCGCGATGGTGGCAACGGCGAGATGTCGAGTTCGGCTGGCGGTAGTTTCGTCCGCATTGGCATACACGCTTGCGTGTTCGTTCGTAACTTCAACCATTTACTCCACCGTTCTTTGTCATAAAAAGAATGTGCAGTATGTTTCACGGGCATTTAGCTCGCTATGCAAACTGTAAGCCCTGCCTAACATGCGTTTGCTTTTGCCAGCCTCCGCAAATCGCAGAGCATTCTCGAGTGACATCATAGGTTTGTTGCGGAAAATGAGCTGGTGGGTCGCGTGATCATTTCCTTTTTTTCTAATTATGTAGCTTATTTGAGCGAAGTTTGCGTTATAAGTGGTGTCGTTATGGTTCTAACGAGGCAATCTTTCGAATGAACCAAACTTGTGTTTTCTCTTCATGGCTCCTTTAAGGACGAAGACGCACGTTTGCTAGCTTCACCGCCATAATATACGAATGCGCCGCATGTACAGTCCACTGCGATTCGAAGGTTGTCGCGGGAAAGCTACTCTTTCAGACGAACCAGAAAGAACACCAGCTTTAGCAAATATTCCATGCAAGTTTCGTTATCGTCGGGGTAGATAAAGGGCAACCAAGTCCAAGTCTGTGCTTGATAACAACGAATGTACAGCTTGAAACCCAAAGGGTGGCAAGTCAGTCGTGCGGGCCATTGTTGTATCATGGAACAGCCAACAAGGGAGCAAAGAGTGCGAAATCTCGATTTTCATGGTTCCGAAACGAAACCATGGGCTGGTGGCCCGCTTGGCCGCTCGATGCTGGCGCGATAACCTTCAAATCGTGCTCGACTGTACTTCGTAGCTGACAAGAAAACTTAATAGTCCCTTTTCTAAAGGAAAATCTAAAACACGAGAATCTTGATAGTAAACACCCAGTGTTGGCCTGCACTTCCGCCCGACGAACTTCAGGGACCGCGCGTCACTCACGAGTGCACTCATGATCACGCTCACGAGCGTGGGTCCGCCTAACCACCTGCTCTGCGGACGAATGAATCGCCCGTGGTGTGCCTACAGACCGGTGGGCATCACATTTCGGGGATCATCATGATCATCACCATCTAAGCTCCTTAAGGTGGGCTTTACAGTTAGCATTGAGCATACACAAATCGCATGTTAAAGTCAGTTATTTCAAGCTTCGTTTCCAAAACAACGCGCAAGATGCCTTGCCTACATATTTCCCCGTCCCATCTTTTGGTCGACCACGGCCCCCCTCCACTCCCTCCCCCCCGAAAAAAAATCCTGGCTACGCGCCTGGCACATGCCCAATCAGGAGTACGTTCAGCATGCACGTCGGTTGTTTAAAAAAAAGGGTGTAATGTATTGCTCAGAAGACTCAATGCTTGCACGCATCTTGAGCAGCAACGGCCTTAGCAGATGTGTTTGACTGGTTTTCCTCTCTCATAACATCCACAGTGCTTTCAGGAAAAGCCCCAGGCCTTGCAATTAGCATGTTCCAGTTAAGAATAATGCAGCTGATACTTTACACTTTTAAATCTTTTTCTTTGTGGAAGGATGTTTCTTTATTGGCAGTACAGCACTAGCGTGCGTAAATCGCAGCCTTCAGAACCCCAATCAGGCCTCTGTAAATGGTACAGGCAGTTACATTAACTATTTGAAAAAGTGGACTGCAAGGACTGTCAATTCACATGATAAACATCGAGAAAATAGCTGAAAACAGAACTGGTAAGGCTTTATCGAAGACTAAACTACAAAGGTAATAAGATTTTTGTGTCACCACCTAAGAAATATGGCTTCATCGTAAACATGACTAAAACCAGGAAATTCGTATACATGGTGATTAACTGCTATGCCCACATTATGATTTTGGGTGAAACTGAGTTTTCCGAAATTAACAATAAAGGTTGCCATTTAGCAGCTACATATTAGGTTATGCATGAAACACCAATAATTGTTACGGGGGCGAGAACTTGTACATTCAAGTGATCGAACATTATTCAAGTATGGTAGCCCACTGTGCTACCAAAACTGTTTGAAAACTTACGTTCTGGCGGCCAAACACCGTTGACAATGGTTGTGGCTCTTGTCCGGTTGAATGGAGGGAAGTGATGTGCTCAGACCGTCCAGAGGTCTAAAACAGGATGACACATGATTACCACTCAGGCAAGAATGGAAATTATTGGGTGCACGAATGTTACAACTCGGGCAACACAACATTCAGCCAAAATCAATACCCGCGTACAGCGGCACCGTACACATGGTGAGGTGGCTCGCCGCAAACGCAACGAAGCTTGCGAGGCGCGCACATTCGCTCGCAAACGATTTTCCCTCGCCATTTACAACACGGCACAAACGACAGCGGTGATTAACGAAGCCGTAAACGCTGCGCCGCACAAGTAGCCGCCCGTGTTCTGATAAACTACGCGTAAGACGTGGTTCGCAGTGGTGAACTCTGAAGCTGTTCAATATAGTGCTGCGGAATGGGAAACGTTACTGAGTTACTGAGCGCCACTGCGTTACAGAGCGCCAGTGCGTTCAGCGCTCAATGCAAGCACCACAATGTTCTTTCGCACATCGCCTTTCTAGAGACAAGCCCTCTAGGTTCAACCTAGCCAGTTCAGTTAAACAATTCACACACGCGGGCTCCTGTTAACGAATCCTTAAAGCGGCGATGACAGCTACAAACGACATCCAGTGACAAGAAAGGCGGCAAATGTGACGAGACAGCTTACCTGACAGAGACCACGCAGAGGAGCGAGCGACGTTCAGGGGCAAGCGCCAAACTTAATTAGCCGTCTTCAGGTGGGAAAGTTGTTCTCAAATACTTCATCGCGAAGTCGAACCCGACAGGCATCACCGAAGACGACGAGGTGTCCAATTAATCATAATAACTGCGCTTGTTTAACCGCACGGTCGCACACCACAGTAAACAAGACGGGTCACGGGGTATCTGTTCCGGAATCCGGCCACGCCGCCGCGCGCCGTACTCAGGGTATCGGCCGTTGGCAGGGAGTTGCGTAAACAAATTAAAACGACAACAATAAATAATTGCATCTTTTACTGAATATAACATAATCTTTAAGTTTATTATTTATTGTGTGTATTATAATAAAGAAGCTTAGATATTTAAAGTTTACAAACACAAAACGCGAACTGAAGCTTTTGGCGCTCGATTTGAACGTTAAAAAAAGCAGCAGATAGTAAGATAACACTGCGCAATGAAATTTGGCAGTGTTCTAGTGTAAGTAATCGTATTATTATTTGGCGCCTGTTTATTTAGCGCCCGATTTCATGCCCCTCCCTCCCCAACTTTTGTTTTCTTTTGATATCTGCCTTGTTCTCCAAAGTTGTTTCTGCAGGAGAAACTAGGTGGTCTGTTTATTGCATTTGTACACAATATTTACGGTCGCTAACAAAAAGAATGGAATAAAATTGTAATTGCTAGTACGTTATAACTCCACTGAGCGACGAGAATGACTGTTGTCAGAGGGGGCTATGATTGTGCTGGTGGGGAACGAGAAGAACAGGGAACGACGGAATGATGATACAGATGTCACAGTTCAAGGTTGTGCTGTGCTCCGTGGAAGGCTGTAGAAAACAAAAAGTGGGAGGGGTAGTGTTATTCTGTCGATGTCGTAATAAGCAAGGGCTGATATTTTTTCCTGTTTCAACGTCGGTGCTGCCGCTGCTTTTTATTGAATTTGGCAGCTTTTTTTTTTTTGCTTCTGAACATTTTTGACGAGGTTGGGAGGATGGTGCAATGGGGTGTCTTTTTGAAATTATATTGCATGCATGGCCTCAATCAATGAAGAGCTGAACACCTTTTCCTCACCCTTTCAACACCCTTCCAAAAAAAAGGGTGTTGAGGTTGGTCAACACCCTTTTTTTCACGCGAAAAGGGTGGAGAGCTACGAAAAAGGGTGTGGAGATTCAAGAAAAAGGGTGTAAGGGCCTCCCAACACCCTTTTTTCAGTTATTTTACACCTTTTTTGGCCAAAAGGGTGTAAAAAAGTTTAGTGTGTACTGAACCCAAGGATGCTTGTTTGATCCTGGCCCCTGTGAGCGCTTTTCTTAGGGAAGCGAAACACAAAAATGCTCGTCTGTCGATATTTACGCGCACGCTAATGACCCCCAGGTGGTAAAAACCCCTCTATCGCGGAGTGATTCATAGTCATAGTAGCTTGAACTCGTAGAAACCCCTAAACATTTTATATGTAGCTCCAAAAAACGCCCATCCAATATGCGGCTATTCTCCTCCCTCATTAGGGCAAATACCAAAGCAACTGACTAGACGATGGAACGAGGAATTTACATCTGTGCCCTGATTAAACCCTGTGGTTTATGTAAAACAGAAACAAAAGGGGGAATGAGGACCATATTTGGCGAGTACCTTGGGTATGACCTTTGTAATACAGTCCATAAGAATGCCATGAACAGCCACCTCCGTAAAAACATCTACGGAAAAGCTACGCCACCCGGATACGACGTCTCCCATTTAAAAAAAACGAATAAATCACCGAAAGAAAAAAATATGCAGGGCATTCAGACATGACGGAAACATGAAGATACCACCATTGCCGCAAGCAAGAAAGAGAACTTTAACTATGAGAATGTAAACAAGATAACGACATTGGAATAGGCGTTGGAACCTTGTTAAACTGCGCATGATTTGGGGCCAGCGGATGTGTGCGTAAGTTCCTCCTTCTTTTAATCGCTTTCCCTAAACGGCGGGGTCGCGCGGAAGTGCCCCTCTGTGCATGGCATGACGTTCGTCAACGCGCCAAGAAAAAGGTGGAACGATTTTCCCCCCGCGTGACGGGCGGCCAGGAAGGCGACGTCAGCTTGAAGCAAAGTTTCCGGCGGGTTTACGGCGCATTTAGAGCTTTTCTGTCTCTTGAAACTCACGGATATTGAGGGGTGGGTGGGTGGGGAGGGGGATAGGGGGGGGAGAGAGAGACGAGTACTTTAGGCCAAAAAAAATATGGAAAGGCCACAGCTACTTTTCCCAATCATGTGATATTTACACGCACATATAAACTGAACCCCGGAAGCGATGCTTCTGCTGCAAAAACAACTACAGTAGAATCTCGATAAACGGAAATCGCTTAAACGGAATTGCCGCTTAAACGGAACAGTTGCCTGGAATTTGGTTGGTTTTGTATTCAGATAACGTAAAAAAAACTCTGGGTAATCGGAACTAAAATTTCCGCATCACCGTGTAAACGGAACCAGAAATGAAACTTCTTGTGAAATCCACTGGCATGAGAATCAGCTTTTTACGGTTCCGGCTGTTTCATTCTTGTTTTTTTTTCTTCCTCCATGCTTTTTTAGCCTTGTTGGCCTCGTAAGCCTCGTCTCGTAAGTGGTTAGCCGTGTTAGCGCAACGAATGCAACATCGCAGTTTTTGTTCCAGTCGCTCGGTCTCGATTCTAGACGCCGAGGCTACAGGGCTCACCTCCTGTTGCCTCGTTCGTGCCATCGTTGTGCTATTTGTCCTTCATTACCACGTTGCCGTCTTCTAAATTCGGTGGCTTGTAAGCACTCGCGAAGTTGAGGCCTCTAGCCTCCGTGAAGATGCAGTTGCAAGGACTCAAACAAAAATAATTGGAGCATTTTCTAGTGCACAGCGACTCATTGTTGCCAAATCAACTTTGTGAATGCTGTGCCTACGCTTGTTGTAGTTTTCTTGCATTCTGAAAACTATCAGCTACAGACACTTTCTAGTTGTTAGAGTTCCATGAAATGCCCTTGGAAGTGTGTAAGCACATAAATTTGCATCTTAGAACATCTCTCTCAGTAAACGGAACTCCTGTTAAACGGAACTAATTTTTCCGGTCCCTTGAAGTTCCGTTTATCTAGAGTCTACTGTACCTTCTCTTTGACTGCCTGCTATCTATTTTGAAACCAAGTGCAGCTCCTGGAATATTTATTTTTGAAAAAATGAGATTAGGCGGGTTGGTTTTAGCAAATTACTGCAGCCAGACAAACAAGTTAACTTTAATGTCATGAAACTTGCGTCACAGTCCGCGACGGTTGCATGTTAAGATTGAAATTTAAAATTCAGGCTCCGAAAACGTGGTGGCATTAGCTGATAACATCGAGCGTGCGCATTGCAAAGTAGTAATTATAGACCAGGAAGGCCGCCTAGCGTTTTCGACATCGACCGGTCCATGTAGGAAGAATGGTTGCTTCCACAGTGCAACACCTTTATGCGTATAGGAGTCCTACGCCAGTTGTTTTTCCGATCTGCACTTCATGTATCCTGCTTGTGCTCTCGCACGCGCGGAGCACCACATTCCATCACCCTCAAGAGAACGCGTGCACCACACAACGCTTCGAGAAACGTCTCCGTTGATTTTGCTGCGACACTCATTCCTTGTATGATTTTTGAATGGCGAGGTCCTCGCTCCGGGTAAAATGCACGCGACTGGTCACGTTTTAAATACCGGAGCTCGCTGTCTCCTTGCACGTCCACCGGGAACAGCGGCCCGTTCGACAACTGCCCTCTCGTGTGCGCCGAGATCTCGCGAGAGGCTCGGTCTTTAGCTCCGCTCGTAGACGGAACTTTTACCGGCATGAATCTCCTGAGCCAGAGGTTTTCTGGTACTTATGCGCTTAGCTCCATTCTCAGACAGAGCAATCATGTGTTACTTCATCGCATTTGCACCGTCGCTTGGTTGGCGGGGTGTTTACGCGTATACTGCTTTGTACACTCTGCAGTACGCAGTAAACGTTGCACTGCTGCAGGATTCATTGCTAAATTTACCCAATAAAATTCCCCATCCTGCTTGTTTCTATTTTCTCTCTAGCTATATCCAATGGAAGCCTGGATCCAGCCTGTCGCTTGCGGTGAAGCGTGCGCACCGACTACCTGCATGTGAGACTGAACGACAGTGCGCCAGCGAAGCAGCACTTACCCTCGCCTGTTCACGTTGAACCGCCGGAGCAAGGCTTCAAGCGAGCACATCTGTGACGCCTTCTCTAAGAGAACCACCTTCCATGACGTCACGCCGCTATGTGCTCAGGCGGCTCAAGGTCAATGCGACTAAATAAATCGCCTCGCCAGCATGTCCTAGTAAGCTTTTTCTCTAAACGCTCAAACTTTAGGTTGAGCAAAGACGCTGGAGACTATACTTTGGAAAATAGACCGTGTTCCCGTCACTCTAAAGTGATCGACACCATGTAGCCGCCACTTTTAGCAAAACAGATCTCAGCCGCACAGGGGTAGATGGCCTCCATTTTTATTGTTCTGCGAAATAAAAACTCTCACCTCTAATTTAGCTATAATCGCTGAGGTTACGGGTTTGAAAGACACAAATGTTTTATGCAACAACTCTGCTCCAGTACGCTCTATAGGCGCCCATGGAACGCTACCACGTCATCCATCTCGAGACTTCAATGCAGACGTCATCTACGAATTTTTGACACGCTATTCAGCCACATCTACTTGAGGAGAACCCGAGAATATTCTCCCACAAAACGTTGACGCACACTCCACATCGATCGCAGATTGATGTCCTATAAATCTATACACGTTAATGCAAGCGCCAGTGGCCCAAAAGAAAAAAAAACGTCATCCCTCCAAAAAGAAAAAAAAACATTCGATTAAGGCCTGAAAGTACATGTAATCTGCGGCTTTTTTAACCACGCTGTCTGCCATGCCACGTCTTCTAAAGTACGAGTGAGGAATATTCTCCCAAACAGCGCCCACGCGTTATTCACGCCAACCGCAGATGTATGGCTTAAAAAATCTCCACATGATAGAACAAATGTCAACTGGCCCCCCAAAAAAAGGAATCATCCCACGGCAAAGAAAAAGATTAGATAAGGACCTGAATCTTAATGCCATCTGAGACTTTTTTACCACGGCATTCTTGCAGGTTGTGTAAATCCCGACTTGAGAATATCCTATCACCCATAGTCCATCCAATGTCCCCGTCAAGCTGACATCAAAGGCGGCAGAGACTTCAAGAGGCAGCAGAAATTGCGCTTTGTACAAGGCAAGTACGTCATGGCAACACAAAAAAATGAGCTGCCGCTGCGGACATCCCAAGCCCAGCGCCGATTGAGTGCTTCACAATCCATTTGGGAAGACAATCACTCCAACCGGGAAGAACATCGACCAAAACGAAGTAGGATTGAAAACACTCAGCGAGGGGGGAGTCTCGTAATTATGTGGTCATCTCCAGATCTACAAAACTAGGCGTCTTCACAAAACAAAACAAACAAGATAAGTTAAACGCTTTAACAAAGAACATCTCTAGTGCCTTGAACAGTAATCCCGAAATTAAGGTAATGCAAAGTGAAGATAACATTGAAATTGACTTTTAACCACGAAACATTTGTCATCATCAGCCGCACCAGGGGCAGCAGCAGCTTGTCACCCCACACTACAGGGCGCAGGCCACTCCCATAGATCTCCAAATATCCCAGTCCTGTGCTAACAGCGACCAATTTATCGTGATCAAATGTAGCGCAGCAGAAACACACGGGACGGAAAGAATCCACACGGACGAGCGCTGTATTCTTTCCGTCCCGTGTGTTTCGACTGCGCTACATTTGATCACTATGAATTACCAACTAGCCCAGTCTGCAGCTTTACTTACCAATTTATCACCGCAAACTTCTTTATCTCAACTGCCCATCTATCTTTCTGCCGCAACCTGCAACACTTGCCTTCCCTAGGAATCCACTGCGTTACCCTTAATGAACAATGGTCATCTTGCCTTCGCATAGCATGCCCTGCCCACACCCATTTGTTATTCTTCTCCTTTTTCTTTTCCTACTACTTTTCCCCTCGTCTAGACCATTACCGTTACCCCCATCATCTTCCGTTCCAATACTGGCTCAGTCGTCCTCCATTTAAGTTGAACCGTTTTAGTGAGCCTCCAAGTTTCTGCCCCGCAGGTGAATACCGGTAAGATGCTGCTGTTATACCCTTTCCTTTGGAGGGAGAATGGTAGGACGCATTTTATGATCTGAGAAGGCCTGCCAAATGCACTCCAAATCATTCTTATTCGTCTATTATCTCTGCCGCATGGTTGGGATTCCAAGCCAAGACAAGTTGGGATTCAAGACAAGTTTTTGACGAGAAAAAGTTCACTCTGCACTTGAACATATCAAGGTCAGATCAACTCGGAAGGACGTATACTGTGTTTATTAACCATTTTTAAGTTCCAGAACCTCTTTTAAAATAAAAGAACATTAAAATGTTGTAGAACCTCCGCTGCTCAATTACACCTCCTTCATCTCAAGATATCCGTCATCCGCAACGTTCACAGACATGAAAAATACTTCCGTGCAGAATATGTGAAGTCGTCAGTGTGGTCAGTACCAGTGCAGAGAAAAAGTGCGGGAGTTCGACAACTTGAAATGATCAACAGAACACATATTTGGATGAAGGACGCCTAATGCCAGCGTAGTACTGCTTAAATTAGCCGCGTAATATTACGGTGAGGGTAAATTATGGAGGTCAACGTATGAATGTCAGGTTATGAAGGTGAAGGCAAACGATTCTATTGTTCCAGCGTCAGTTTTAAAACCAGAAGACGCAGCGTAACACGTTTATCATGAACAAGAAAAGTTTTGCGGCCACTGTTGCGTGCATCAAATAAAATATTTTTTATGCCAGGAACAGTGGTGTCAACCTTTCACACTTACGCATTACAGTCGTCATCGAACTATTTTTTCAAAGTTTCCGACTTCAACATTCCTGTGGGTTACAATGGGCGCTCATTACAACCTTGAAAATGAGGCATATTCGATGCAAGCCATATGTTTCTGTGTATACGAAAATAAACACAAATTTTATAGGTATAAGTAATCAGACATATAAGTAATATAGTATTATATAATATAAGTAATATAAGTAATCAGACATATGAATGTTTTGCGCGTGAATTATACATTTTTATATATAATTGCTAAAATAGTTGCGTAAATATTTTGGGCAATTCAACCCAGATGTTTTTGCAACAGAACATAAAATTTCTTGACGTTGCTTCGGTGGTATGCGCTGTCGATCTCTACCAATTAAAAGATAGGATTGATTTCATCTCCGCGCTCTCTTTTTCTTGGACAGCGCTTTGTTACGAGAATCGCAGTTTGAAGATGGCCACAGTGACCTTACCTTGGCTCTTCAGGACGGAGTACCTAAATTACACTATTCATTGAGGGGGCTTCGTTATGATGCTACTGAACGTTAGAAAATGGAAAATTTGTTCCTGGGTCTTCACGGTACTAAAAAGGCGACTTCAAAATACCTACGATACATTGCACAAATATAGTCTCTCAGAATTTTACAGAACACAAATTGGCACATTTCAAGTTGTTTCATCACCACCACCACCATCATCACCACCATCATCATCGTCGTCAGCAGCAGCAGCAGCAACAGCAGAAGTAGCAGAAGCAGCAGCAGCTTCTTTGCGCCCACTTCAGGACAAAGGCCTCTCCCATAGATCTCCACCTATCCCGGTCGAGAGCTAACTGCGACCAATTTATTCCAGCAAACTTCATTACCCTCATGCGCCCACCTAACTTCCTACCGACTCCTGCCACCCATGCCTTCCCCACGGATCAATTCTGTTACCCTTAATGACCGACGATTTACATGCCCTGCCCAGGCCCATTTATTCTCAAGTTCTCCTAATATGTCCTTAACATTCCTTTGTTACATGACCCACTCCGCTTTCTCCGTTGCGCTTAATGTTACACCTATCATCTTCCGTTCCATTGCCCGTTGAGTTATCCTCAATTTAGGTTGAACCCTTTTAGTGAGCCCCCAAGTTTCTGGCCCTTAGGTTAGGACCGGTAAAATGCAGCTGTCGTACACTTTCTTCATCGGAGACAATGGTAGGCTGCCATTCATTATCTGAGAATGCTGCCGGAAGCACTCCAGCCTTCACTCGTAATGCACATCGTTATTTCCTTAATACAAATAGTTCCTGAGCTGTATTTACACCAATCTGGTAGTACCGATGCCTGCTGGCTATAGTAGTTTAGATCTGCGCGTAACCACTTCGTACCAGAGAGTGATACAAACTAGATGAACGTAGATACCCTATAGGTATCTTGTTATATCGTCAGCACGAATCGCGATGGGGAATGGAATATTACCTGGTTTATTCGTATATTTGGTTTATTGGGCTCCAAATATTAACTCCACAAGAACAACACTGCTTTTACGCACACTCGACCGCTCGTCGGATGAATTTTATAAACCACGTTCTTTCCGATAATGAAAGGAAGGGAAGTTCATCCGCATTCGCCCAGATATATGGCCGCGGTCAACACTATCTTTATAGGACATAAATACCCCAGTCAGTTCCGTGGGCTGGATACTACACACCACCGGCACGCTCTGCATTCTTCTTCATTTGGAGCAACATGCCTAACAGCTACGCAATAACATCCTTCTTCCATCGTGAAATTTGTCTCCTCTCCATTCCCGTTTCCTTGGCAGTAACTTGATGCATGCATAAAAAATCGCCGCATATTTGCAACGTAAAGGTAGGTAAAGTGGATCCTTACAGGTCGCCCTCTCACATGCGAGTCAAAAAATTTCTGGATTAGTTGCTGGAATCCGCCTTACTACGTCATTGCTCTAGGCCGCTGAAGCTACGACTACGTCACAGGAAAGAAGCAAAGCAGATGCGGGCAAGGCTTCCGTAGACCTATTTATTTGAGCACTCTGGAACATGTATACAATTACTACTGAATGCGGCTAACGCCTACGGCTGCTCATCCTAAAGCGGCGGGGTTGATACCCTCCCGCGGCGGGCGCTTATCTGTTGCAGGCGAAAAACGAAAACAACCATGTGTTCGAGATTTTGGCGCACGTTAACGATCCCCTGGTGGTCAAAATTAATCCGGAGTCCTTCACTACGGCGTACCTCATCGCCTGTGTAGCATCGGCACGTTAAATAGTATATAGCGGAAACAGGGCGTTGGTGTTCATATCTTGGTGTTCATATTACTTCCTGTCTCACCTGGTCACTTCATATTAACACGATTATCAACCGTGCTAACCGAACGTTAGGGTATCTTCACCGTAATTTCTATTCCGAACCTATGTCACTAAAACCAACGTTATATAAAACATTAGTCTGTAGTTAATTAGAATACGCCTCTTCCATATGGGATCCCACTACTGGTAACTTAATTAGCTTCTTAGAACAAGTACAGAATAACTCCGCTAGTTTTACACTGCATAACTACAACCGTGGCGCTAGCATAACGTCCATGAAAAACACATTGCACCTTCCTTCTTTTGCATTCCATCGTCAATTTTCTCGCCTATGCCACTTTTATAAAATATTCAATCACAGTTCTCATTTGCGCGCCGAACTCATACATCCACCAATGTACATTTCCCCACGAGTCAATCACGTTCACAAAGTTGGAATCCAGCTCTGCCGAACAAGTGCTTGCCTTCAGTCCTTCGTACTCCGCACTTCAAAAGAATCGAACCACTTTCCAGGACCAACAGCCTCCATTGTCGACCACCAACTTTTTCGTATCGCACTAGCTAATATTTTATACCCAGGAACCTAACAAGCCTGTACTCATCCAATCAATTTTGTATTTGACCTGTATCTTTGTATCCACTGCCCTCTTTAATGCCTCTGGCCTTGAGGGTAGATGGAAATGAATGCATTTCAGACCTGGTTCGGATCGAAATTCAAAGGTGCGTTGCGTGGCGTTCAAATCGCAAATAGTGCTAAATTTAAAGTTCTGCGGATAGTTTGCTTTTGACGAGTCTTTTTTCACTTTCTTTTATTGTGCCTTATACTAACCAAACTCCTCTTATAATTCCCTTGAATACCCTCTATAACAGGAAGCATGGTACTATACAATATTGCAGAATTTTTAAAACGTAAAGATCAAAGCCGTTATTAGCAGCGTTGTCTATTAAGCTGTGCACAGCTAACATATGTGTTGTGTTTTTTTTCCTGAAAATCCGGAATACTTGTACATAACCAATAGAAAGCAACCGAAAAATCCTAACACACGGTTCTCACTTCAGCACAACAATCTCCCTCCCAGATTGCGAAAACTATGGAAAAGAATTGATAGAATTTGTTGCTGTAAAGAACTGGAACAGTATCCCTCTTTAAGTAATGATCTGTTACCTCTTTGCTCGTTTGAACGCACCCTCAGGTTTTATTTTTATCTGGCTACTACTCGTCTTCCATTTCTCACTGTGGTGACCTACAAAATTTTTATTACACCGATGTGCTTTATATTCTGTCTAGAAGTCTTTTAAGAAGACTTCTAGAAGACGTCTAGAAGTCTTTAGGAGCCACGATTGTCATAGTTTCACCTTTACTGCTCTAGGCCCAACTGCATTGTCGATACATTTTATCAGGTCTCTAATTTACCAACATTAGGTTTCAGTACAGTGTTTACCTTGGCCCTCTTTCGGTATAGTGTATTGTATGGCCTCCACCAGAAATTAATATACCTCGTTTCAACCATTCCAATCATCCTCCCCATACAAATTTAAAAACAAAATGGGGCGGAACAATTGGTACAGTAAAAGCAAATTTTGTCACAAAACATTTCTATGGGATACCTACTTTTTGCTTTTCCGGGAGAATTCTAAAATGTACATTTTTATTTGAAACAATAAAAATTGAAAAAAAATGGCTTTTGAATAATAAACAATGTCGCTTAGTTTTCTTGCAATACGATTGCATGTTAATAACACCGACACATGATGTTAAAGTGAAGATTTCTCCCTTTCCCAGTTAAATGGAGGGGAAAAACAGCGCACTAAAATAATTCTCTGTGGCAATCGCCATTCTTTAAGCTGCTGGAATAGCCTATTCTTATAGCTGAGGTGGTAGTGGAAAGCGCTAATATTGGCAATACCCCATAGTATTCAGCCAACAGCAAACGTTTGTACACATATAAACACCGACAAAGGGATTCAAATGGGAATCTAATAAAAACGCGCTTCAAATTCAATTAAAATTTTCATCAGTTCGCACATTCATACCTTCTTTATCGGTTACGTACAGGGCCCGTAATAAGTAATTGGACAAAGATTTGTGAATATCGCAAAATATTTGCCTAACTGGCTTTATGACAGCTATTGTCGGTTCACAGGAAGATCTTTCTATTAAGAGGAATTTTTGTGCGCACAGCAAAGCAGCCAAGCAGTTTCGGAAGAAGAAATGTCTACAAATTTACGAGACCATGTTCCAGTTACTTTTGACAGTGCCTGTACACCTGTTTAGTTATATGAGGTGTGCGTACGTTTGACTGGACTAGGTTAGGCTCTGTATACTATGGCTGTCGATGGGATGTGCACTTCGTGATGTCCAAACACTTCAACCCTCTAGCAGGGCTACCAGCGCACACAGACGGAGACACAGATAGAACAAACGACAGGTCGAGACGATGAACTACAACTGATGTTTTATTCAGCAAAGAAAGACATATAAGTGCCCCCCCCCCTCCCCTACACCTAATAGTATGGCCAACACAACCTGACGTCAACACTTGTTCTCTTGACCTCAGCATGTTACGAACGTTGCACCGGATGATCCCTTTCTTTTTGCGAGAGCGCAACCGGTGGTATGCTTACACAGTTTTCATTAAGACGCTCAACTTGAAGCGACTCGATAAGCTCACCTGTGTGCTTACTCTTATCTCTGCTAGTGACTTCGCATTCTCCGACCAGCTGAACTGACGCACATTGCCTACAGTTCGAAGCCAACTGTCCCGGAACAACAGTCTTATCTACGAGGTACTTATAATCCCTAAGCCTCTCGTTGCGCATCTACCCGCCTGGCCAATATAAGTCTTGCCGTATTCCAAGGGGAGAGAGAAAAGAACGTTTTCGTTACTCTGAACCAACTGCTCCATGTGCAGCTTGGACGCAGCTTGGAAAGCATCGGACGCAGCTTGGAAAGTTTGTTAGGGGCAGAGAAAATGACGTCAACGGCCGCCAGCATACCCATCTACTAGAGATTGTGCGCTATTCTATGGATGTATGGTAGCGCAACATTTTTTTTTTCTGGGTATTATAACCGCGCAATCCTGGTCTCCACATTTGACCTCCTTCAATAAGAAACGAGCCTCTGACTTCAGCAAATTATGCGGGAAGCCCGCTGTCACCAAGCGAGTAACCTGGGCACTGAAAGTTGTTTTGTCTGATTGGTCACAGTATTTTCGAAAAGGATTTTTTTCTGGCAAGATTTTACGGTACCCCGGTTTTCAAACTTGGTGTGCATGGTTGGAGGGAAAAGGAAGCAGCGGTTTTGACACTTGTGGCTTGTATATTCAACGCACATGTTGCTCCGTAAAATAAAGCCGAGTAGCATAAAAACTTGTTTTTGGCTATGTAGCAATTGCCATTTATCCGTAAAGGTCGTGAAAAAAATTCCTACAGTGGCTGGTGAAATAAATCCGATCTTAGCGAAAACCACTTATTCGAATTTCGAAATGGTAACCCATCAACGTTTTGGAATCGACACTTCAAGAAACAAGACACAGCAGAAGCTGCTTAAATCGTCACGCGGACACATTGCAGAGCAATTCGCGTATCTGTGTAACATAACGCAGGAAAAAACACCTTCTTTGTAGTGCTATGCCTATTTAGTCTTTCTTGTGAGAAAAAAACGCTTCCGCTTGTCTATTTCCAATCCCTGAAAAAGATTTCGATAAATGGAGGACCAGATTTAGGGCCACAAAATTTAGATCAGGGTATCATTGAAAAATAAAGGGTTGCTTTAATTCTCTCTGCAGCGGCCCATGGGGCTTTTGATCCAGTCATTAAAGGTTCTTCACAGAACAGCTCAGTTATGAAGCGCATAGCTCGTAAAAAATCTGGCACTTTCGGAAGCATTGACGCAAACGGTTTATGCCCTGCCCCATAGTCGCCGACATTTATTCCTTGTAGCGTTCATTAACTTCTACCAAAACATTTAGGGTGCCTCCCACCCTCAATCAACAGCCGCCGTGGTGTCTGAGTGGGCGAGATGATGTGCTGCTGAGACGGGAGTTGGAGTTTGGGCCGCGGCATGTGCTTTTCCAGCGCCGACTGAACGCAAAAGCGCCCATGTGTCAAAATGTTGGTACGTTAATAATCACGACGTTGCCAAAAATATTTCGGAGCCTTGCGCCACGTATGCGCCATAACCCAAGTGCAGCTTTTGCACGCGGAACCTTCACAATTTTACATTATTTCGACCTCATCTAATTCGGAAGTCCGAAGTTTCAATCCCGTCTCTGCAAACGCCCTTGTCATTCGCGTAAAAACGCGCCCATCCAGAAGCAAATTCGAGTGGGTTTGTTGACTTCCTCAACACAAAATAGCGCAACTCCTCGCCGCTCCATTTGTTGCCCCGAAGAGTGGAAACAAGAAACCAAGAAAAGTGCACTCCCTGAATGCCAAGTGAAAACACACACGCGAGCATCTGCTTCAGCTTCCACGCCCTATTCATAGGAGGCGACACCATCCAGGCAGCCGCGAGTGCGAGGGAGAACGCTCTCCCGGAAGCCCCACAGACTGAGCCATCCTCGTGTTTAAGGGAATGGGGGAATGATGGAGAGGGCGCGCCGGGTAGCCAGAAGAAAGCATATTAGGGAGATCTGACGACTTCCCTCATTGCGCTCGGGCCTGAGTTGGAGTTGAACCACCACTGCAGGCACACGCATCTGTCACTCACCGCTCTCTGTGCGGGAAAGTTCTCTGGTGAGGATTCTTCGCCTAGCGGGGCGCCTGTCACTCACCGCTCTCTGTGCGGGAAAGTTCTCTGGTGAGGATTCTTCGCCTAGCGCGGCGCCAGCTTTCCATAAGTCTTCTAATTTGGTTGAT
Organism: Haemaphysalis longicornis; assembly: GCF_048455015.1. NCBI lineage: Eukaryota > Metazoa > Arthropoda > Arachnida > Ixodida > Ixodidae > Haemaphysalis > Haemaphysalis longicornis. The sequence continues at coordinate 140,259,790 of NW_027526203.1, forward strand.
GCAAGTCAGGTGAAGTTTTGCATTTGGTTGATGCAAGTTGATTTTGACGGGTGAAGTTTTAATCAGGGCCTTTGGGATGTAGACACGCATGATGAAATGTTTTGTATGGAAGAGTGAACTCAACTCACACAACTCAACTCAATACCGGTCTGGTGCGATAACCACTACGCTACCAGCGGGGCTGTTTCCCCAGCACCAGACCGGTATTCTGGAGGTCGTGGGTTCGGATCCCACCCGGCGGGCATTTTTTCACCACTTTCTTTTCGACTCAAAAAATTCTTCATCTCTTTCTATGACCCACCACAACCTCCCCTTTGCTTTCCGAGGTTTTCTTGACTGCCACCCCTTATTTTCTATATATATATATATATATATATATATATATATACAGAAACATAGGTCGGCAGTCTACAACGCCAAAGGAGGCATAGGGGTGTTGTTAGGCTCTATTTTTTACTGCGGTTAATGAAGTTAAGGTTTTTTTAATATAAGGAAGAAAGAAAGAAAGAAAAACACGCGCCCAGAGTGGGGACCGAACCCACGCCTTTCGATTAGATCTCGAATGCCTTACCAATTCGGCTATCTGGTCGACTGTGTTCTCCTTCACTTTTTGGGCTATTTATATTTACTAGAAGTGTATCTGACGCTTGAGGCTGGTAGCCAGCGCCACTCTGACTACACGGGGAGAAGGGGACCTTCTTTTCAACCCCCGGGGCGTGACTCAAACGTCTACAGCCTGTCATGAGTGGGTAACTGGCGGGAAGCCCTCTTATGCTACCTAGGCATCAAGGCTGCCAGAACCGAGACCCTCGCTAGGCTTTTGCAGAATAATATAGTAGGGAAATGAGGGGCTCGTTGAGGAAATACAGAAACATAGGTCGGCAGTCTACAACGCCAAAGGAGGCATAGGGGTGTTGTTAGGCTCTATTTTTTACTGCGGTTAATGAAGTTAAGATTTTTTTTAATATAAGGAAGAAAGAAAGAAAGAAAAACACGCGCCCAGAGTGGGGACCGAACCCACGCCTTTCGATTAGATCTCGAATGCCTTACCAATTCGGCTATCTGGGCGACTGTGTTCTCCTTCACTTTCTGGGCTATTTATATTTACTAGAAGTGTATCTGACGCTTGAGGCTGGTAGCCAGCGCCACTCTGACTACACGGGGAGAAGGGGAACTTCTCTTCAACCCCCGGGGCGTGACTCAAACGTCTACAGCCTGTCATGAGTGGGTAACTGGCGGGAAGCCCTCTTTTGCTACCTAGGCATCAAGGCTGCCAGAACCGAGAACCTCGCTAGGCTTTCGCAGAATAATATAGTAGGGAAATGAGGGGCTCGTTGAGGAAATACAGAAACATAGGTCGGCAGTCTACAACGCCAAAGGAGGCATAGGGGTGTTGTTAGGCTCTATTTTTTACTGCGGTTAATGAAGTTAAGATTTTTTAATATAAGGAAGAAAGAAAGAAAGAAAAACACAGCTTCCACATATAAAAATATAAAAATGAAGTAGGGTCCTGCACTTTCTTGCCGTTTATGCGCGTGTGACCTGAACCATTGACAGCAGCGGCAGCGCACTGAGCAACTGACCGAGATTACCATCTAATTCACTGCAGTTACTTCGTCCGGTGCCCCATCGTCCAAGCTTGCTTCTCGAGGTGCTGCTTCATCGCCGGATGCCCTGATTGCTTCCGCGGTCTACATTGCTCGTGGCGCCTTCGGAGACTGCGCAGCTGTACCCACGGCTGCGTTTCCGGTGACATCACCGCTCGGCGGCACCGGCATCGTCAAGCAACGCTATAAAGGACCGGCACTGTCGACGGGGTGCCATTGGCAGCAGCGGCAGCGCACTCAGCAACTGACCGAGATTACCATCTAATTCACTGCAGTTACTTCGTCCGGTGCCCCATCGTCCAAGCTTGCTTCTCGAGGTGCTGCTTCATCGCCGGATGCCCTGATTGCTGCCGCGGTCTACATTGCTCGTGGCGCCTTCGGAGACTGCGCAGCTGTACCCACGGCAGCGTTTCCGGTGACATCACCACTGGGCGGCGCCGGCATCGTCAAGCAACGCTATAAAGGACCGGCACTGTCGACGGGGTGCCATTGGCAGCAGCGGCAGCGCACTCAGCAACTGACCGAGATTACCATCTAATTCACTGCAGGTTGGTTTTCACGCCATTTGCGATTCTTTCGTTTCTCCTTTGCTGTCGCTGCTGCCGATGTTCGCATTTTGAGCCTGTCTAAGTGTCTTCTACTCTGTCCAAAATGCCAACGAACGCTGAACTAGCAAAGAGAGTAGAAGAACTCGAGGAGAAGCTGAAAACTGAGACTTTGGCTGATTCGGTGTTTGCAAGGATTTTGTTAAAGCTGCATGATTCTGGTTTCGATGCGGTGAAAATGAAGAAAGAAGTAGATAACCTTGTTGCTAGCGCAAAATTTACGGAAAAACTTGTTGAGGAACTAAGGCAAGACAACGCTGCCCTGACGTCAGAAAACAAATCACTGAAGTCTGAGAACCGCATGATGTCTAAGAAAATAGCTGAAATGGAACAATATTCACGGCTCAACAACGTCGAGATCAGAGGTGTACCGTGTACACAAGGGGAGGACTGTGTCGCGATCTTGCAAACGGTGGGCGAAAAGATCGGATGCCCGGTGTCACCATCTGACCTCGACGTCGTTCACCGTGTTCCTACAGCGAAGGAATGCAACAAAAACCTTCTTGCGCGATTCTGTTCAAGAGATAAGAAGTCGGAATTCATCAGCAAGGCCCAAAAGGCGAAGCTCTGCCTGAGCGACATCAACATAATACAGACACCTGACAGTCCCGTGTATGTAAATGAACATTTGACCCCTGCGAACAAGGCTCTCTTTTCTAAGGCTCTGGTTCAAAAGAAAGAGAAAAATTGGATGTTTTTGTGGACAGCTAACTGCCAAATCAAAGCTCGCAAGACAACCGACAGTAAAGTATACACGATACGCGATGAGGCTGATCTGGCTAAAATAAACTAACTGGCTCCCATTGTACATAATGCGCATGCGCCAGCCATGTCTTCCTCGTCGTCTCTTGTCACCAGCGCAACTAAACTCGTTTTTATGAAATAACTCCAGCTCTTTCATTCATTTTCATGCCAGAAGCCTTAGAAAACATTTTGATGAATTCCATAATCTTCTTTCCACGTTTACGAACCCTTTCTCAGTAATTGCAATTACAGAAACTCGGTTATCTGAAGACGATAGAAATCTGTTCTGTTTTCCTTCCTACACGCCATATTACAGTCACAGGTTATCTAGCAATTATGGTGGCGCAGCCATATACGTATCAACCAACAGTTCTAGCAAACGAAGGTTTGATCTTGAATTACATACGCTTCACTGTGAATCCGTCTGGCTTGAATTTGAGCATACTTTTCTTAATCTAGATAACAAAAGATTCATATTAGGCTGTATTTACCGCTCACCATCTTCTCCTGTTCCTGAATTTTGCACGAACTTGCAACGCTCCCTAAATGTTATTTCCCTTGAAAATAAAAATGCTGTTATCATGGGTGACATCAACATTAATTTACTAGACGATTTGTCCTCTAATTCAATCAACTATCTAGCTGCACTAAACAGCTTCGGGTATGAATGTTTAATCAGTCTTCCAACCAGACCAACCAGCAATAGCAATGGGTCCCTCATTGATCATGCATTTTCAAATCTATTCACGGCACCGGACGCAGGTGTGTTAGAAATTAATATTACTGATCACTATCCCATATTTCTGCATTTCGATTCCGTTGCAAAGCGTATTTCACCTTCCTTTATTCGGCATACATTGGACAAACGAAAATTTATCGATGCCGATGCTAACACCGACTGGTCTGAAGTTTATCTTAAAGCCGACGCACAAGAAGCTTTCACTGCCTTTTCATCTTTGCTCCTATCACATGTTCAATCCTGTACAGATAAACAAAAATGCAAAAAAATAATAGCATCACCAGCAAATCCATGGCTGACGAACGGATTGCTAACAGACATGCGCAAACGTGACAACCTCTACAAAAAAACTAAAAGGCAACCGTTTAACACGAACTTGCTTGCTCGTTACACTTGCTTGCTCGCTAAAAGAAGCTAAAAGAAAGTATTATGAGCAAAAAATAACTGAGGCCGGAAATAGTAGGAGAAAAAAATGGGAAATCATTAATTCCTTTTTGAATAGAAACCCACAGTCGGATAAAATAACTACAGTTGTTCACAATGATGTCACTTACAGTAACCCAACTGACATCGCTGATCAGTTTGCAAGGTTCTTCTTTAACGCTGAGTCCACCCTACCTCCATTAAATGAAGCGGTCTTAGATCGCCTACCCCATTCGTTCTTTCTGTTTCCCACGACTCCAGATGAAATAATCAGCGTAATAGGTACCTTAAAAATGACAAGTGCTGGCCTTGATGGCATTCATTCCTCCCATATAAAAATGGTATCTAAATTTATATCAAATGTATTCTGTTCGATTGTGAATTGAATGTTTAAATCTGGTGTTTTCCCGCATGAACTGAAGCAGGGTAAAATAATCCCCGTACATAAAAAAGGAGATACTTCGTCACTTAAAGGGGTCCTGAAATACATTCCGCCGATGCATGGATGTACATCTACCCAAATAAAGCTATGTATTTGCAATCTCCTCCCGCAAGAATTTTGTTAAAGCGATGAGTATTAGCTGAGAAATCGTAAATCAAAAACCGCGCATTATCGCCGCTTCGCGTTTCCTCCTCCTTTCGACTTACTCTCCGCTGTTGACGGCGCGAGAGCCTTTCCTCCCATGATGCTGCGCTCCGCAGCGGTGACGTACTTCCGCTATTGCGCTGATCAGACTGTCGTCTGCTACGGGCAAGCTTTGTTGACACCATGAATCCCGCACTCCGCCGCTCAAGGCTGGAAAAGCGAACGAAAAATCTGGCCGCATGTATGCGGCGGCCTCGCCTTGCCCTTTCGCGGTGTACGTTGCTGGCGGCACATGACTTTTTATCGGCGGCGAACTCGCAGCCGCAGGGGGAGGGTCGTGCGCTCTAAAGTCCCTCGATCGGCGTTTATCGAGGGACTTTAGTGCGCTCGTTCCCTTGATGCACCGCGCACTGTTTATCCAAAAAGCGCCGTATCAGATGTGGCCCCGCTGGTGCCGGGTGTTATTTTGCGGCGGTGGTAATTCCTGCCGGCGGCGTGTGAAAAAGTCGTATTGAACCGATACAAAACCCGTGCACAAAACGCTTAAATCATGTGACCGTTCAGCTTGGGGCGACGCGTGGTGGAGAGCGGCAACGTTGGCAAAAAATTCTCCGCCGCGGCTCTGAGCTTTCTAGCGCTGGAGCGAGCGCCATTTCTTTGACAATCTCAAACATCGGTTGCCTTGGCAACAAGGCACAAACCGCTTAGAAGTCAGTTACGGTTCCGTGATCCCGGTTCAGCTCGGGGCCCCACCTCGCGACATGTGGGCACTGCAGGCGTATCATTCATTCCCATTGGGAAGTGCGACATGCGTTTGGCATTACAGGAGGCGATGGTGTGCGTGTTGTGGACGCCTTTGTTTCACGATGAAATGCGCCGCTGTGCTTCTGCGGGTGGATAGTGCTTCCCATGGTCTGGATTATCTTTCTCGAGCGACGTACGACTCAACCTCGGATGGGGTATGTGCAGTGTGCGTGGCTAAAGCCATCGGCTTGTGCGCCAGAGTTCTGTGAGTTGCTGTTGTTCCCCGCAAACTGGGCGCGAGGTGAGTACCGAATTTACGAGGGGCAGGAGGAGGCAACCCATCCTCTGTCAATCGTGGTTCAGACTTTCAACGCATGTTGTGACGTTGTGTTCGTTAGAAACGCATCTCTGGATTGTTTTTAAGTTGAATAAAATGTATGCGTCAAACCCGGGCATTCGGCTCAGGGCGTTCTCTGCGATTGCACGAAAGAAGTGCCACGGGGCTTCAACGCTTTCTTTATGAAACGTACTCAGGTAACAGAATATCAATGTCGTGTTATGGCCGTGTTGCATTCAATACAAACTGTTAAGCGTTTGTTTTACACTTGTTTCGTTTGTCGTAAAATGCCCAAGCACTCCGGCCCTCCGCTGGCAGATAAGCCGGTGAGCCGACGCTGAGCAGACGACTCATCTCTTTGCCGGAAGTGCGTGAAAAAACCGCCCAATAGCAGGGTGTCTGGAATCGATGATGTAGACATGTGAAGATGGCGGCGTCCAAAAACACGAAGGAAAGGGTGAGAAAAAAACGACAAACTTTGCAACAAAAGTGTGAGCTTTCCGTTGCGCGTAAAAGAGTAATACTTGGCACAGATGATGTTGACGACCCAATCTAACGGTTGCGCTAGTTCATTTAGTGTGCTCAAAATGCCTTTCAGGGCCCCTTTAATAACTACAGCCCCATTTGCATCTTACCCTTTTTGAGCAAAGAAATTGAAAAACTGATCTCTACACGTCTCACAAATTACCTGAACAAATTTAATATACTATCTCCCTTTCAATTTGGCTTTCGTTCCGGCTACTCCAGTGACCTTGCGCTAATTTCACTTACTGACCAATTAAAAAGTGCTATCGACAGCGGTTACTATGCGGGAAGCGTTTTCATCGACCTAACTAAAGCTTTCGATACGATCAATCATCACATTCTTTTTCATAAACTTGAAGCAGTTGGTATAGCTGGCCCACCGTTACTATTATTGCGTAGCTATCTCCATACCCTACACAGAAGGTGGTAATTTCAAATGCGTATTCCTCAACCAAATTATCTAACATTGGCGTACCCCAGGGCTCCATTCTGGGGCCCCTTTTGTTTTTACTCTATATTAATGATTTGCCGAATTGCCTCTCTTCATCCAGTTGCATATTATACGCAGACGATACCACAATGTTTAACTTCAATACGAGTGTTACGTCCTTAACTGAAAAACTAAATTCTGACCTGTCACAACTGGCTCGGTGGTGCAGTAATAACATGTTACAAATTAATGCGTATAAGACAAAATTTGTTGTCTTCTCTTCACCGCAAAAACCTTTACCTTCTATCCCTCCCGTTAAAATTGCTCGCAATGACATTCCTGTAAGCGACTGCTGTAGATTCCTAGGCGTTGAACTCGATAGTAACTTGAAATACCACCGACACATAGCATATATTAGGAAAAAACTGACGTATGGCGTTAGAATACTGAATAAATCCCGCCGTTATTTAAATCCCTCAATACTAATGTCACTGTATTTTTCGTTTGTTCATTCACACATTTCTTACTGTATTACTTCATGGGGTAACACTTACACCACTCATCTTACTTCAGTTCAGACAATTCAAAACCAAGCGATAAGAATTGCCACGTCAAGCCCATTTCTCACTAACGCTACGTCATTGCTTCACGAACACAATATATTAACTGTAACCGAACTAGTTAAATATAACCTTGGTATTTATATGTATAGAATTGTAAACAATCAACTTCCTTACTTAATTGTGATTCCTTCAAATAGGAATGTCACAAGGTTTGCCTTAAACAATAACTTTCTCTTGCCAAAAGTTCGCACTAATTACGGCAAGCAAACCGTTTATTTTTCTGGAATTTCTTTTTGGAATAGTTTTCCTTCTGACATTAAAGCATCCCGCTCCCTGAATGTACTTAAATCGAAGTTAAAAAATCATATAATGTCAACAAACTAGCCTGTTTTTTGTTTCTTAATTGTTTCTTGATCATTGTGAGTGGCGTTCTGTAATCACTTGTTTATGTAATAAGCGTGTTATTCTTGGTTTTCAATTGTTTCTGTGAGATTACAAGTGTATATTCCTACTTTATTTGTCTCAATTTCATTTTACTGTAGTTCTGTGTCTCTGCTATATACATTACAATTTTTTTTCACTTCTACATTGTACAAGAGGTCCCCTTACAGTCTCTGACTATGGGACCTCTTTCTGTATATCTTGCACATGTCATCTGAATTTTGCACAATAAACCTTTTCTGATTTCTGATTTCTGAAAGCTTGAAGCTCGCTGGCGGCTACGTGAGTGCGGAATCACTGCGGAATGAACTTTGAAAACATCAACCGCACCAGTTGTACCCAAGCATTTGCTTTCTAATTTAAATTAATGATCTCCCTGACACCATAACCTCATCAATACGCCTTTTCGCTGACGATTATGTTATATACAGAAATATATCTGAACCCTCTGATCCCTCAAAACTTCAAAGCGACCTTAACACAATTGCAGCCTAGTGCAACACCTGGCTAATGAAACTAAACGTCGACAAGTGCAAATATATGAGGTTAACACGAACAATCAAGCACACCCCTGTAAACACATATTTCCTTAACGGCTCCCCTCTTTCATCGGTGACCACCTACAAATACCTTGTCGTTCAGATTTCAGATAACCTTTCGTGGCACCCGCACATTAAATATATTAGCAATAATGCGAACCGCATGCTCGGCTTCCTACGACCTAATTTCTCTCGAGCTCCGACTTCATTAAAACTGCAGCTTTACAAAACCCTTGTACGGCCGAAGATTGAATACGCCTCTTCTGTATGGGATACACATTCTGCCAATCTCGTCTATACACTTGAAGCTACCCAAAATCGGTCAGCTCGTTTCATTCTTTCTGATCATTCCCGGTCATCCAGTGTCACTAACATGAAACAAATATTACAACTGCCTGATCTTGCATCCCGTCGTATGATATCCCGCCTATGTGCTTTCCATAAAATATTTTGCACCAATCAGACCTTAAAACAATCACTTTTTCCAATTCAACCATACGTGTCATCACGCATTGATCATCCGTTAAAAGTTGGTGTGCCAATCTCCCGAACAAACTCTACCTGAACTCGTTTGTTGCAATGACCAGCTTGCAGTGGAATGACCTTCCAGCCTCCATCGTCTCCATCAGCGACGCTGCGCACTTCAATTCCGCAGTCAGCCATCACTTTCTGTAACCACCCTGCTGTTTTCTTTTCTCTTGTTGTTTATATTGTACCCCTCCTCTCTGTAACGCCTCACGGCATTGAGAGTAAATAAATGAAAATGAAATGAAATTAAATGAATGACGCTGATGGTTGTCTCAGCCAAGAGAATGCACCTAACTTAGAAACCAGAGGAGCTCCTTGTAAAGGTTGGGATTATGACGACATTTATGGCCCCATCAATCGGTGAAGTTATGTTTGTTACCCTCATTTGGCACCAATGCCCGTGCGCATTGGATAAACGTCTATGCCACCAAGTAGAAATAACACACCAAGAAATCGTTTGGCAGGAAACCCGTGGCTCGTTTCCGTTGGCATTTGGGTCATGCAGCATTTGTTTCTTATAGGTGCACTTTTGAGCAAGTAGTACTGGAACAAAAACTTTTAACTATCAACCTACGCTCACCAAAAATCAGACGTGTTATATGTGTCTGTTCTCAAGTTCGCTCGGGGGAATGCAGTACTTCTCCAGGCGCCGGATTATTGACAAAGCCGATGGGCGTATGACGTCGTTATTTAATTTCCTGGCAACTACTGCAACCTTTTTTTCGTGGTCGTAAAACTACAACCCAAGTAGTTAGACGCGTAAGGCAGATAGGACCCGATGAGTCCGAATGAATTGTTATCCTTGCGATTCTCCATGCCTCATAATCAATGAGTTGCTTCAATGCGTGGAGACTAGGTATAAATAATTTTTGATTAAGGGAATTGTGCTTTTTTGTGTAATGACCAAAATGCTTCGGAATTTTGGAGGTTAGGAAGTTCCCGTTATTAGGGACCCCTCTGCCATTAAAAAAAAAGTGCGGCCGATGTTTTCCGTGATCGACATGCACTGAAATTAAAGCTGAGGTTTAGTAATATCGAAGCGTTCTTTACAAAAACAGGTGGAATCTTTTAGCACCTACGGAATTTCAACACAAAAGCTGAACTCAACTAAGAAAAATAATTCAGGGTGTTGTGTATTTCAAACATAAACAGCAAAGTACAAAACCGCCAAAAACACTTGGCTCGCAAGCGGCCTTTACAACATGCTACTACACAGAACAAGTGTTGCTTGTTCCGTTCTTTTTGTATTAAGATGTTAGGACGCAAGGTCCGGCAACAAACTAGAAAATATGAAAAACACAGTGGCAAGAAATAAAATGTAACAAAATTGTGGCATACGTTGTTCTTGCCATATTGGTATTAATATGAATTGTAGATTTCTGTAGAAAAAATATTAATCCCATTTCAGTAAAAGTGTAAAATTATCCACGATAAGGCTAACTGAGCACCAATTACTTTCGCCATATGTGCAATCAGCTCCCTTTCTGAAAACGAATTGCTGAACTCAAAGGTGCACAATCGGCCATATTTAGGAATTTTTAGGGTACGGGCGTACCTTCACCTTCCAGTTAAAAACGCTCTTATAATTGTATTCGCATCACCTTGATACATTACATGTATAAAAACACGTAAAAGAAAGTGTACGAGAAATTTTGGGGCTGCAACTTTTACTAAATTTAGGCAGGTTCTTGGCAGCAAGTTGCGAGGTTTTCTAAACGTAAGCTCACAAGATTCTCTTTGTTTTCTGAACGATTATATTAACATGCTGCAAGGCACCAGAGAAACATTTTCTCTAACAAACATCAGACATTAGCTCCTCCCTTCAATTTTCGTCTGGCTTTATTCTCTTCACGTTCTAATAAATTGCCTAAATTTTTTGAGTTTGAAGATAGCGAAATCTTTCTTGGTGGGAACTGTAGGTCATGAAATTTAAGCCCCTTGCTGCTCGTTTGTTGGAACGGTAAGGATGGCAAAGAAAAGCATAGCCCGAAGTTATGAACTGAATTTTCTTGAGAAATCTAGCGTACCTTCAAAATGTGGGGCCTTTCAGGCTGCAATATAGCAGTTAACGTCAACTTCTATGGGTGCCCCACCCAATTTCACAGCGCCACTTTCTGCAGCCTTACGAGAGCAAAAACTATACCTATGCTCATTTTTTAAGAAACCGGATATTAATCGCCGAGAATAAAAATTCGGCAAGGTAACTATTCGGCTGTGATGCCGTGTCTTTGTGAAATGGCACCTAATTTAGAAAAGGGAAAACCTGTTCGCGTTGACGGGATGTGTCCGAGGGGAGAGATGGCCAATTAACGTGTTCAAGTCAATTCGTACAGCTGCAACTTACAACAAGCAAGAGCCGCATCAAATACTGCAGGAAGCCTTTATATGTCTACACCCCTACCAGATATAGTGTTTTATGCAGGTTGAACCGACGTATCTTAGATGTGTGCCTACGGTACCGTACAAAGAATGTCCCAATAGGGCAACAACAAGCAGTATTGTAAGATACGTGTGAAGTTATCGAAGAGTATGTAAAGCTGAGCACAAAGCAAATCCCCAAGTGGTGGAGGTTCAGAGTCAGCGCAACAAAATTGTGACTGCTTTGCTCTTGCACTTACCAAAAACAAAAACAGAATTTTTGGCGTTGTTACGGCACTAGGAGCTCGCCTGTTACTTCGGTATAGGCCGTTATCTAATAGAGAAATTGAATATTTTGGCTTTATTGGCACAATATCCCGCAGGCATGTTGACTGAGTGCAGAATGCAGGGTGTGTATTTGTACGCTCGTGATTTTTCCATTAGAGTTTTCCTATTTTTGGGAGGCATACCTTTTCGTTTTGTTCAAACAATCTTTACGGAGTTAAAGGAGCCATGAAGAGAAAATACAACTTCGTTTAATTTGAAGGAACTAGGATTCAGTATTTCACTCAGCTCCATTACAGCCACAAAAGATGTTTTTTAACGAAAAAAAAGCAAGAAGTATTTAAAACTTTCAAATTTTGCGCCGCAGTGACGTGTTATGAGCAAGAATGACGTCATACGGGCAAACAATAAAAGATAATTTCAAGTGCGTTAACTGCACGTTGCATTCAAGTGATGCGGTCAAATGGAACTAGAGGCCCCATTACTGACGTCCAGTCATGTGTCGTCACGACAGGTCAGTTAGGCGGCCGCCAATCGCACAAACAAGGTTCTGCGACGTCATAGAAAAGTTGCGGGAAATTGGCTAAGGGCTGGCGACTGCTTCACACGTCTTCTTTAATATCACCGTTAGTTGTTCGAAGATTGCGATGATATTGATATCATTGTTATCGGAACTAAGATGTCTTTCTAATAAACTCAACTTGTATTTTGTCTTCATGGCTCCTTTAACGCAGTCGCACCCCATCTATTGTGTAGTCTGGGTGCTTAGTAAATTAGGTGTAAGCAAAATGCAGGGGGTATTAAGCATACATAAAACTTGGCTCCTTAAAATGAGTTTGGCGGCTGTTCTTTGTTACAAAATCTCTGAGTGTAGACCTGATTTCCATGGCCTCCGTAGGCTCGAAGATAAGAACAGAGAATTAAATTCCGCATTGAATAAAATTACACTGTGAGCTTGTGAGCTTCGAGTTTTAAATTGAGCATGTGGCATTTGGACAGGTGTATTACGAAGTCTCTGAATTAAGAAAACATTTGCCATAACTTTCGTCGTCGATATCGGTATTGTTTTATTGCTAAAGCAAAAAATGGCCAATTTCGCTGTTAACATCCGCGTCCAGAGTCGGTGGTGGCTTCCGGGACATGAAATCGGTTTCTTGAGGAGCTGAACCAGTGGCGGTCCCAAGGGAGGGCGAGGGGGCGGTCGCCCCCCCCCCCCCTTGCCTTTTCCCCCCAAAAGAGGTCCTCAGTTTCTTATTTTTAGTTTTTTTAAGCATTCCACTTGCGCGAAGTTAAATCCCAGCGGGTTGCACCGCATACGCACACACGCCTCCATGGTTATCACCACTTCAGCAGAATTGGTGCAAGGAGTGGAGCGATTCTTTATTTACCTCGCCCCCCCCCCCCAAAAAAAAAAAAAATCGCCCCCCCCCCCCCCCAAAACCAATCTCTGGGACCGCTACTGTGCTCAACTTGAATTTAAAATGACTGTGATGAGGTGTCGCTGGAGAGGCCAATCCACGGGTGTAGCCGACAAACAAAAGACGCAAGGTACGAGGAAGAGGAAGGAGGCGAAGCGGTTCGTTCTCGGCGGCAGAAAGACGGCCACCCTCGCGGTGTAGGCCCGAGGACCGTCGCCGGCTCTCCCGTCTGAGCCACTGCCTAGGCTGCCGACGAGACGACCAGAAGCTGTGGCGCCCGTTGGAGTAATCGAAGTTCCGGTGGCGTGGAGCGCGGGCAGCGAGTCCTCGCTGCAGACCAGGCCTCATCTCACGGCCGCCGCTAGCCATCGGCTACCGTTCCTTGCCAGCGAGGCACCGGTTCGATGCCGGCAGCAACCTGCTCCGTCGTCCGACCGTACTCATCGTCCACTACCGAGAAGTCGCTCTCCGATTTATCACTGCACGACGGTCTCGCCTCTACGAATGTCGCAAGTGTATGAATATTGCTTTCTAACTGTGTTCACTCTCGTTCGCCCCTGAGTGTGTTTCCGCGTCTACTCCGTGCATGCGCTTGTGTCCATTCCGCTGTGTACATTTTACGTTAATATATTTGTGTGTGTACGTTTGCGAGAACATAGTCCAGGCTCGTGACTTTCTACGCGGTCCGGCCCAACATTCATTACAAAAGTGGCGAGCCTGCCAGGATCCGCATTTTCACATCTGTAGAGAGGAGCCCTGCTATTGTTTCCGTTCGCATTTCGCCATACACCAAAATGTACATAGCCGGACTGAAAAAAATAATGAAAGACGGACAGGAGCTAGGACTGACTGGGGCCGAGCTTCAGAATTATTTCGACACCGAGCGCGAAAAGCTTAAGGCGCAGTTAGCACTGAACAGACGGGCCAGGCGACTTGGAGTCGATGTTGCCCTTTTGAAACAAAGTAGTGAGTCCGAAGAAGAAACCGTCAGTCAGTGGAAGAAAAAGAGAGATGAAGAAGAAAGGGAAGCCCTTAGGGAATACGAGAAGAGAAAGGAGGCGGAGGAACGACAGATAGCCGCACTCAAGAAACCAATCGCTCTTCTTGAATCTCGGCTACGTCCTGTGACTCCTGATGGCGTAGGTGACATTATGACAGGCTCCAAACCTGGTCACATGTCGGATACATTGGTGTCTCGTCCAAGGGAACTTGAGATTAACACAAAGACCACCTGTAGTTTGAAAGAGAGCCAAGAGCAAGGGAACGATTCATCAGTACGGGAACATGTGACCGCATTTCAAGAGGCGAGTCTGCTACCTGTCACAAGTCCTTCGAATACTGACAATTCTTCTGTAAGAGCACCCTACCATCATAATAAAATTCTGAGGGGTCCTCAGGAAGAAGGGTTGCAATGTTCGCCTGGAGCACGGACATATCCGAGAAACAAAACGGTTATCAATGCTGGAGGACCTTCCACCATCACGGAGCCCTTACCCTGTTCGGAAAAGGAGTCGCGGAAAAGGGCTAACCGAAAAAGGACCGGCATTGTATTGCACAGAAAACCATCTATCTCTGGTTCGTACAACAGCGTGACCCAACCACGAGTGTGCTGTTATTTTCGTAGCTTTCTAAGCCATCGCAAATCTTGGGGAGTCAAATACTTAAGAGTAAAGCGTGAACGGCCAGCTGGGTTGACTTCTCAATCAAGACTACATGATTAATTGTACCATGCTAATGAAAGCTTGTACAAACTTCACATAAACCCGCTCTCCGATATACACATTTCCACCCGAAAGGTCACTTTGCATTTGAAATCCCGAACGGAAAATTCGCGTAAGCGAGAACAATGCAGACAGAGACAGGAGGGACAGCGTGGAAAGCGGAAAAACCATTTGTTTTTTTAACTTTCAGGAAATGCGCGGTAGTTTAATTACCTCGAAACGTGATCCGAAACGCTGTTTCAGAAGGCGCGGAAACCGATACCACACTGTCTACATCACCAAAGGTGCATGCTGCCCAAGGCGGAAAAGGCACCGATTGACATTGCGAACAACCTTTGGCTCTCCCGGAATACCCGCGCGTACACTGGAACTTTTTTGTAGCCCTTTTCTATACAAAGACCGGTACTGACCCTGCGTACTTTAGGTTTGTGAAATGAGTGGTCCATATCAGCATATAAGTGGCACAGACGCCGTGGACCTTTCATGTTGTTTAAAACGGCACTTAGTTTAACTCACCGTACAAAAGGAGTTACATTCAAGGAACTGCTTTGGTGAATCTTTCGGACCTACACCAGTGACTGTGCTGTGTACTGTGTAGATTATTCTTTTAGGACTCATTTTTGAAGTGTCAGTCATAACCTCTCAGGACTTCTGACGGACACAGTTTACCTTGCCACCAACGACGTTTAGAATAGTTCTCCCGAGAACTTTCTTGAGGTGGGGGTAGTGTGATGAGGTGTCGCTGGAGAGGCCAATCCACCGATTTCCACGGGTGTAGCCGACAAACAAAAGACTCAAGGTACGAGGAAGAGGAAGAAGGCGAAGCGATTCGTTCTCGGCGGCAGGAAGACGGCCACCCACGCGGTGTAGGCCCGAAGACCGTCGCCGGCTCTCCCGTCTGAGCCACTGCCTGGGCTGCCGATGAGACGACCAGAAGCTGTTGCGCCGTTGGAGTAATCGTAGTTGCGGTGGCGTGGAGCGCGGGCAGCGAGGCCTCGCTGCAGACCAGGCCTCATCTCCTCACGCCTGCCGCTAGCCATCGGCTACCGTTCCTTGCCAGCGAGGCACCGGTGCGATGCCGGCAGCAACCTGCTCCGTCGTCCGACCGTACTCATCGTCCACTACCGAGAAGTCGCTATCCGATTTATCACTGCACGACGGTCTCGCCTCTACGAATGTCGCAAGTATATCAATAGTGCTTTCTAACTGTGTCCACTCTCGTTCGCCCCTGAGTTTGTTTCCGCGTCTACTCCATGCGTGCGCTTGTGTCCATTCGGCTGTGTACATTTTACGTTAATATATTTGTGTGTGTACGTTTGCGAGAACATAGTCCAGGCTCGTGACTTTCTACGAGGTCCGGCCCAGCATTCATTACAATGACGTAACATAGTCCAGGATCGTGACTTTCTACGAGGTCCGGCCCAGCATTCATTACAATGACGTCACCACCGCATTTTTCGGTGCAATTCTCTTCTCTTTCTCATAGCCTTTCGACAGGTTACTGCTATATAAGTTCAGAGCCCTCTATCGCGCTTCCAGAAGCAACAGTGACGTGAATGCTAGCAGTGAGCTCCGCAATAGAATGCATATACAAGTTACGAACGGCAGCTAGGCAACGCAGAGCAACTTAGCAAGCAAATAGTTGGAGATGAGGCTTTGAGTGCCGTCTTTGAGTGCATATTAGCAATTTCAAACTACTAACACGTATAGGCCGGTTTACTCAGCTGTCATCCACGCATGGTTACACTTTGGAATACTTTACTCGGTTACATGCATTTTTGCCCTCAAAATAACTTTTGTCCACCATATATATCTTTTTAGAGTCTTTCTTCTGGCTTTCCTTTTAGTTGTAGTGATTATTGCCACCATTTTAAGTCAGATCGCTAATGTTTACACCACAACCTAGTACCTCACGTGATTTCTGTTTTGTTTTCGTTTACCATTGCCTAGATAACGAACTGCAGTATGTACACATAAAAGAATGAATAAATATAAATGTAAATAGATACAATAACTCTGTCCGATCGTTTTGTGCAGCGCCACAGCAGCCACATTAATGAATAGTCAGTGAATTTTCATAACTATAGATAAAGAGAGATATCAAACTTTGTTTAAAGTGGCCCATGTCCGGGCTGCCGAAATGGGGTTCTGGTGGGCGTGGAATGCTTTCAAGCAGGTTTTCCGAAGTTGTCAGGGACCCGCACGTGGGTAATGTGCCGGTCGAGGCGAGGCCAGAGGATGGGGCGAAGATCAGGCGGAGAAGCGGCCCAGCTTTCCCATGAGTGTGTAATGTGGGATGGTAAAAGGTGTGGATGACAAAAGTGAGGTTATCGCCTGGCGCGAGGACACATAGTAAGTATGTTTAACGTCGGGATAGGCACCACACCCGACAGTGGGGCGTACCATCTCGGGTCATTATATACATACCCAGCTTTCTCGCTCAAAATTCCGACCTCTCAGGAACCTAGCAAAACCACTTCAGGAAAGTGATATTTGGCGCAAAGCAAGAAGTCAATCTGGAGATGAACACACTAAAATAACTTCCCAGGATTCTGGATATTTTTTTGTAATTTGCTGTCAAATCTTACTCCCCATGCATTTCTAAGGGATAGTTTCCATGGCTCAGGAACTTAGTCGCGCCACGTCCGAGACCTGAAACTGAGCACAAAAAGAGTCCCCCCCCCCCCCCAATATTAGCTGCGCCAAAATACTTTACATTTTGCTAAATAACTACAGAGTAATCACTGTTGAAAGGACTGCCATGAGCAGGAAAGCGGCTCATGAGCGAACAATTCGGTCACAAAAGAGGGAGAGAGTCTCAGCCTGGTGGATGTAAGTGCCTCCGCGGCGTTTGAGATAATCAGTGGGAGGAGGAAGATTGCGGCGAGAACTGCGAAGGTCCTTCATCCACTGCTTCCGAGCCTTTCAACTGGCGGGTCGTTCTTCTTTAAGGCTGTAGTCCTGTGGCCAGGGTTGATGGTCGCTTGGGTTTCGATTCGCGCGAGCAAGGGCATGAGCCCTTTCATTCCCTTCAGTTACACGGTGTCCGGGGACCCATTTTAGAAGACGTGCAGGTTAATGTTACTGCACGTCAGCTCGTGATGAATGTGCGAGTGCGTCAAAGTATTTTAGACGTGTGGAGAAAACTGCTAAGGTTGTATCTCCCTGGCGAACATGCTACCAGCTCCAAGCGCCGAGAACGGGATAGACGTAGGAGCTGAGGTTTCCCAAGGCACCCACTCCCACTTCCGCAAGCCGTAGCCTGAACCAACACTTCGCGAGTGGTCTGAAAAGGTGAGCGTTATTTCGTTCTATTTGGAGCAGAACTCTTCCCGCACCCTCGCCTTTCGCTTGCTACCGCGAGTTGCTTGCCGGTCCCCACGGGCTCAATAAACTGCGGCTGGCTAGCGTTGCGGTGTGTAAGAGAACCCGTCTGTGCACAATGTCCTTAGAGAGGCCATGAAGACAAAATGTGTTTGGTTCATAAAAATAGGCTGCATTGCCATATTAATAATGATGCAAATTTTATTGCGAAATTCAAATAATAATCGAGATACTGAAGAAAATATACCAAGCTGCGGCGATACATCGGCCACGTTTGGGCCATTTGTCCGTATTACCCTCCAACTCAAACTTCGAAACACTTTCAGTAATTCGGTCGTATTTGTGTTAAACACGTCTTTGTCATACAATGGAGCTGAGTCACACAAGAACCTAGTTCTTTTAAACTGAAGAAAGTTCCGTTTCGTCTTCATGGCCTTTTAGGCAGCAGCTGGAACCCTTTCCAAACCTTACTGAAGAACGAAAGAAAGCGTTGCTGTAAAAGGCGGGGGAGCCACTGACCGACCTACGAAAAACAAAATATCGCAGTGTTTGAGTTCGAAAAGGCAGGCCTGCGAAGACACTTTTGCCGAATTTAATTTTTACAGCCCCTTTAATTGAGGCAATCGCTGACAGGAATGATCCCTTAAGGGGGATTCGCAATGGGAATAAGATCCGCTGGCTCCATCCCCGCGCCGCGTATCACGTGACCGCACGTGACGCCTCCGTTTGTAAACGTGCGATGCAGCCGCGCAAGCGCGCGGGTCTGGCTGTGGAAGGGCGCCGCTGTGATTGGGGACGATTCGCCCACGTTGTACAGGCTATCCCCCGCCGCGCATAGGCGTTTCCTAGTCAGCACAGCCAAGCGACGCATGGCGCCATCTAGGGGCATGTTGGAAGCTATACCCACGTGCTTGTGGCCCTCAATTTAACCGCTGGGAACCGTTTGGTCTCGTAGTGCGCGAGCAAAAGTTCAGGCCCTACATAGAGTTTTTGCAACATTTGTGTGGGGTTCTCAATGGGAACCTATGCGCAGGGACAAGTAGTTTCTTCTTTTAAAGGCAGGGGGTGTTGGGCTCATGCATTTGTTTGTGCACCAACTTGTGTCTCGTTTTTTCTTCTACAAATTAGTTGATCACCCACTTTTACTAACTGTACTTCAGCAACGCATAAGTTTTCATTTGCATTTTTGCTTGTATGTACGGGTGAAGTCAATACGAAGCCTTCATGGGGATTTCTGAAAGAGGTCGTGGAGTCATTTAACCCTTTCAGCCCTGAATTTTTTCTTTCTACTGAAAAGATTTTTTCTGTGTGTTTTCTTTAATATTTGTACCCTATTAGTTTACAAACAAAAAATTGAGCTTGTGATGCATGTAATTAGCGATCTACAGGCAAGACAATTAATTAGGTCATTAGGCAATTAAAATTTTAAAGTCGAGTAGAAAAAATATTTTTGCTCGTTTTCCTAAATTTTGGAAAGAACCTAACCCACATACAAAAATTGAAGCTGGTAGTGCAAATATTTTTCAATTTACAGCCATGTAATCTAACTATGACTTCATTCCTTGGAGTCACCCTGACGTGAATTTGGTCTTCACTGCAATGCCTTCCTCTTTCATGTGTTCAGCTATAGCAAAAAACGAAAAAAAGTTATATTAACCGGAAGGGGCATCCTTAAAGAACTATTTCCCCGAAAACTATCTGTTTTCGTTTTGTTCTCAAATTGCTAGAAGACTTTTGGTTAATGTCCTAAATATAGGACACCAGGGCCGAAAGGGTTAACTTTCTAACCGCGCGGTTTTTCCTTGGAATATGTGTTAAGCATGTCAAGGAAAACTATGATGAACACTCTTATTGAGAGTCTATTTCTGGTGCCTGTTTATCGCCAGCCTTACTTAGGCCACCAAAAAAGCAATATTTTAAAACGCGTAATGAGCATGTGTATCCCGCCAAATGCAAAAACATTTTTTTTTCAAGCTTCATTCTTCCACACTCCCAGCAAAGACATGGCTGCGCGAAAAAGGAATGGCTATTCCTTGGTCAGACAATTGTCGCCTCTGTAATCAACCAGATACAATTGATCATTGTTTTGTGTTGTGCCGGGACGCTGTGTTCTTCTCGGACGTTTTGCAGCGGACACTAAAAAAGGACATTGACATCACCCCGTACACCATTCGCTTCCTGCCATTTCAAGATGTTAATCAGGCGCCATATGACGTTTTCGTTCTCCTAGGATTGTTTTGCTTGTGGAAGTGTCGCATGACTGATCGGCATGCGGTACCCCCTAGGCCGACCAAGTGCATTTTTCGGGAACAGGAGGCGTTGGTGCGGAGCGTTTATGCTGCGCAGAGTGATCCACCAGAGTGGCTGCCTCTCTTGGATGCGTGCGTTTGCTTGCCTGAGTTTTGATATTTGTTCGACTGATGTCCTCGCCCTTTGCTGTCTAAGTTTGCTAAAATTTCCATGCATTAAAGTAAAAATTGGTCTCGTAGTGTAGTAGTTCCGCTCCCGCGCAGCTAAAATCCTAATCCCGGGTTCAAATCCCGTTATCGCTTCCTTTTTTTATTTTCAAGGGCTTATCATATTTGAATATTAACATTTTTTATCACATATATAATCTCTTTATGACATATTTATGCATTATAAATGGGACTTCGGGTATTTTCGTTGCCTTTTGGTCAGTTTCAGCTACTGCTTCTTGTACGTTTTTGCGGGTTTTTCCCTTTTAGGTCGGTTTCGAATATTCTGTTGAATATTTTTCTACACCGTGGTTTTCAACCATTGCAGGTCTGTTTTGGCTGTTATTTATTTAAGTTCAGGTGGTTTTGTATGCTTTAGGTACGTTTATGCTGTGATATAACCACCATAAGCAAGCTCAGGTGACGGCTGGCTGTGCTGACTAGGAAACGCATATACGCTGACTTGCGGTAACGTGACACATAGCGCAGGGAGGGAGCAGGGGCGCTATTCCAGAAGGCCCGAGATAGCTCCCTCCCGATTTTCCAGCTGCTCGACTTAACAAAGTAGTGACCACGGAGCAAGATAAACAGGAGCGCCGACTTCGCTCTCTCCGGCGGGCCCTTAATGTCCATTACTCGCGGAGCACAATGTAGATGACGCAGCGAATTGGCCGCGGGTAGAGCCGGCCGCTTCGCCCGCGGGTAGAGCCGCGGGCGAAGCGGCCGGCGTTCCCCGTGCGCCGGCGGGCGCGTTGGCGAAACGTATTCCGTCGGCTTTTGTCGTCTGCTTCGGCGATGGTAGTTTTGGGCACGGAGTGCTTTGGGCCTGCGTTGGCGCCTCTTCGCGTTCATTGCGCTGCTCCTTCGCACGGCTTGATTAACTTGTTCCACAGCACTCTCTGGGTAACCCGGACCCGAAGTAATTGAGTGGTCGTACGGCAATGATACGTTAAGGATTGGTTTGGATGGCGGGAAAACAAAATGTAGAGACCACATATAGATATATGGCTGCTATACAAACACTATCTTTTGCTCAGTGCTTGCCGAAAATGCGACTCATTTGTGTAAATTTGTGAACACCAATTCGGCCGTGTTTTAACAGGTCTTAGAAAAAGAGAAAGGAGCAACTGGTTCTGATCAATAGCGATTATAAAAGTTCCCGCAGCTTTCTCGCAGTTCTCCAACTTACGTCCAAAACAGAGTGTGCCTAGAACATAGACGGACCGGCACTCACACGCTCATCAGAAAATAACAGAAACACGATAACATCACCCGCGACTGCCCGCGACGTAGCAATCTGCTCAAGATCAAGGCCCTGACAGTGCAGCCTTTTCACAAGCCTTTATTTCTCGGTATTTGAATTCGTCCGGACCCTATATCTCTGTGGTGATGACTCGCCGAAAGAAAAGGTTTAACGAGCCGGTTGTTTTGCCGATCAGCCGCTTAAAGAAAAAAAAAAAAACGCCTGGAACCCTAACAGGCCCAAATATGCAGCCATACAAATCGCAGCCTTTTATTTGGAGTCCACGGCGTTATCGACGAGATAACACGACCGTAGAGCGACAGTGAACATCGGGCGGTAAGTTGCGGCATGAGTTACAACGAAGACTACGTTTGATATTCTTAGGTGCCTTATCAAGCTGACAGTGTTTTTGTATGCTTAATACAACAGGGCAGCCGTCAAAGTCAGTCATTGGCACAGAAATGTGTGCATCATTGCCGTGTGCCTATGGAGACTCCGCGCGACCCTTGTAAGCGTTGTTCGTGCGCAGAAGCAGCATAAAAAATTAGGCACGCGGCCGGAGAGCGGGACAACAAAAGGGCCCGTCTCCCCGCGAGGGAGACTCGAGTAAATGCGTCGCATAGGGGGTGGGTGTATCGCGTTAACGTTTAGTGTTTGGGGAGTTGGTGGTAGTGAATGCGTTGTATCAGCAGCTTCTTGACGTAGTTTGAATGAGTCGAGGATATAAGGCGCGTTCATAGCCTTTCATTCTGTGTCGGTTTTGTGGCGCAGTGGGAAGAGCACCATGTACCTCGCCTTCCGCCCACAGCTAGTGAAGGCGTTGTATCAGCAGCTTCTTGAAGTAGTTTGAATGAGTCAAGGATATAAGGCGCGTTCGTAGCCTTCCATTCTGTGTCGGCTTTGTGGCGCCGTGGGTAGAGCACCATGTACCTTGCGTTCCGCCCGCAGGGTCGTGGGATCGAAACCAGGCGCCGGTAAGTATTATTTTTTATATAGTGTAGGGGGAGGGGTGCGGACCTGTTGTTGAGAGCGAGGAGGGTAGCGTGATGTGGGAGAGGAGGAGTGGGGGACAGGGCGCGCCTGCGCGCTGAGCTGTTGCGGACGCACGGCGGACGCTACATGTGAGTTAAAGAAATGCTCTCCATTTAAAAGAGGGTAATTTTTGCGCTGCATTGATTTGTCGTAAGCAGTATCACGCTAGACTGTATGTTGAGGCGTTCCATATTACTCTTGCTCATTCTTTGGTGCTTCTGAAGTCGTCGTCGTTCAGTTGCGTCTTACATCTGCTGGGTTAGTACAATATGTTTAGCGGGTCTTCATAGTGTCAGAGTAAACGCTCCCTGATAGGGAATAAGCGATCGCCATGTATGGTGTGGCCTGCGATTATCTGCGCCGTATATTGCGGCTGCGCACGGTTGTTTAAATTCCGCGCGTGCATGCATGCCTCCTGCATAGTAGGACAGGCAGAAGACTGACGTCGCTGCGACAGAAAAGACGCCTCTGGGGAGACCGAAGAAGGGAAGAGCCATGCACAGAGGCACAGCGAGGAGAGGGCGAACGAAGGAGGAAGAGAGCAAAGGGAAAGCTGGGCGGCCGGCGGCGCGCGGACATTACCGGCCCGAGCAAATGATTTTTTAAGAGCGAATGCTCTTTATAAGCGACCCCAAACCATCCACCGCCGGCGTCGGCGGCGTCCGCAGTGCTCTTTAAAGAAAAAACAGCATCCGGCGCCAGGTTTCGATCCGAGGACTCTGCGGGCCGCAGCGCGACGCGCTACCGACCAAGCCACGGACGCGACGGTGATATCAGTGTTAGGCGCGCCTTATATCTTTAACGCATTCAAACTACGTCGTCAGCGGCGTGCGTTGGCGACTCAGCGGCGTTATAGCGGCTTGATAACTGCGTGGTGTACACGTGATACTACAAACCCGATGGAAGAGATGGAAGAGAAGGCGGCGAGGCGGTGGGCTGCGGGGGCCGAGCGCAAGCGCCGCAAGCGGGCCGACAACCGTGCATTCGCACTTTCACATTCTCCCCCTCGGGGAAATGCGGGGGAATTTTTTCTAGGCCACAGTCGGCGCTCCTCTTTATATCTTGCTCCGTGGTAGTGACAGTGCACCATCCGATAAACCTCAAGTGACACCGGCGCAATCGCGCGGAGCACGCTTAGCATTATCAGCGCGCCCAGTTGAGGCCGCTCACGTTGAAAAAGCAAGGCTTGTGCGAACATCCGCGTGCAGCGCCGTCTAGAATCGAGTTGCAATATGCACTCCGTTGTGCCACGGCCGGACTGGAGCAGCGGCGAGCGCGCACTTGTGCAAGGTAGATAACACAGCTATTCCTTCTAAAACTCCGGCCTGTCCCCAGCCTTCTTTTAAAGCCCCGCCCTCTCAAAGCGGCGCGGGGCGACTCCGACTTGGTCGGTGTTCTGTTCTTCCACTGAAATGCGTTTGCTACGTGGTTTGAGGGTGGCTCCAGGGCACGGTGTAAGAATATTCTTACACCGTGCTCCAGGGCAGCTCAGCGCAAGCCCAAACCACGTAAGCGAAGCAATTCACTGTAGCGAAAGGATGCGCCTTTCTCCCTGCTGTCAAACGTGACCGGTTTGTTTTCGTGCGGACGGCGGGCGTAGTATCATACATTGCCCCTATTTAGCGTGTCATGAGCACCTTTAAACATTTTACGAGAGCGTTTTAGATGTTGAAGGTGTGCCATCTGTCATCTATTATGTTTTTGCTGTGTATGAATACGGCTGCCGTGGGAAAATCATGTCGTCTTGGCCGCTCCTATCGTCTGGACAAGAGCGAGCACTTCGTTCGGACCGAACCCCCCCCCCCCCCCCCCGTTCCCTCCCCCTGGGACTGTGGCAGCACTGACGGTGGCGTGGGGACGTCATTCGTTCATTGTTTTCTGCTAAGCTTTGCTGCCAGAGCAGCAAATACAAGTGACTTCGTGGCTGCGACGCTACCCCACCGGCGATGTGGACGCCATGGCAGCCATAGTTGGGTGGGGCTTCGGTCGCTACGCCGCGCCCACGATTGGGCTGGGTATGTGTGATTGACACGAGAACTCGGAAGGAACTCGGGAGAGATATTGCGCGGCCGAATTGAACTCGTGAAGCTCGTTTTGGCGGCTGCTGTGGCGTGGATCATGGTTCACGGTCGCCGTAGCAGGCATATATCTATCCCGACAGAGTTGTTCCTTTAGCGGAGGTGGAATTTCGAGCCCTTTTTCGTTTCTCGAAAGTACTGTGCATTGGGTATGCAGCCATCTGGCGTCCGACCCCTTTTGCAACGAATTTGAGGCGGCTTTCGCTCCATGACTGCCGAGCAGCAAGTGTTGCTTGCGCTGCGGTTTTACGCGACGGACACCTTCCACGGAAGCCTTTGTAGCGACCGCACCAGCGACCACCCTCAGTCGAGAGTCAGTCGGTGTGTGCGATTTAGGATTCCTGCAGACAAGTTTTAAATGCGGAGCATTTCTTAGGCTCGCCTTGTCCTGCGTCGTTGATGGCGGCACCGTCCACACGCTTACTGCGCATGCGCAACTCTCCTCCTTACACCCACAGCTCCGCGATACTACACTATAAAAAAAAGAAATAGTTAGCGGCGCCCGGTTTCGATCCCACGACTCTCTGGCCGCAGCGGGAGGTACGCGGTGCTCTTCCCACTACGCTACAAATCCGCGACAGGAGCAAGTGCTACGAACGCGCCTTATGTCCTTGACTCATTAAAACGACGTCAAGAAGCTACTGATACAACGAAGGCACGCGAAGCTGAACGTCAACGGAAACGACGAACTGAAAACTTTAGAGGGGGATGCTGAATTTCCCGTGGGAAAGCTGTGGCGGGAAGCGCCACGCGCTTGCAGCTCAACCAGCCCCGTCCGCAGCGCCTCTGATGCTGATTGTGGCAGGGTGCCCCTAGGGATTGGCCAACCAAAGAATCCATCACGAGATAGGTTCGCGTTCAACCAACGTCGTCATCTTCCTGTAGGGGAACCGCGGAAGAAGAATAAGAACGAGAAGACAAAGCTGCGAAGAGGAGGGCGTGTACATTGCTCTCAGCTGGTGCACCAATGTCAACAACCTTTACCTCACCAAAGCTGACGGAGACTACCGATTCTACCACAGAGACAACATCTACAAGAACATGATGGACGAGTTTCGGCGCCTCGAGAACCACCGCCTACTCACCGTAACACAACACTTGCGTGCCTTTGCCACCGGTGTGGACCCGGACGCGGAATTCCCTCTGGCGCTAGTAGAAACCAGATCACTCAAGATAACGGCAACACAACGGAACCACATGAAACCGCCACGATGCTTCGCATCCTCATCAGGGTTCCCCACGGGAAGATGGTGTAATTTTTTTTCGCCTCTTTTAGGTGTTAGCCGAAGGGGGAGGAGGAATCAACTTTTACTGAGCCCAAAAAGAAATCGATGGTGCACGCTGGCACCAGACGGGGTGGTTCCCTAGTTACGGGACCCATATGTTCCCAGCAGCTCCTGGCCCCTCTCTGTCAGTGCGAGCTGAGTCGGCAGGGCGGGGCTGGTCAACAAGGTCTCCCATCGCTCAAGGGGTTGGGGATTGGGGGTGTTGTGGGGAAGGGAAGGAGGGGGGGTCTTGAGTTCTGTACATTCTGCCAAGATGTGCGGCAGGGTGCCCCTCTCTCTTTTGCAAAACGGGCAAAGCGTATCCTCTTCCGCAGGGTACATGCGGCTCATCAGTACGGGATGCGGAAGCTATCCGGCCTGCGCTCGACGCAGGATCGTCTATTGTTGCCTAGTCAGTTTGGGGTGCGGTTCCGGCAGTCTGCACCTCTCCTCTCGGTACACCCGGGTAATGTCCCGAAAGCTGGTACCGGGTGTGGTAGCTCTTCCGGCTCGTGCTCACATAGCTTCCGCAGGTCCTACCATACGTTCTTCCACCTGCAGCCAGAGCATACGCTTCAGTCGCGAACACTCGATGGAAAGAAGGGTTCCATCGAGTGGCCGTGCTTCAGTTATCGTCTGCTAGCAAAACTTTCCAATGTGGCGTTGCATGAGCGTGCGCTTCATTTATCGTCAGCGCGGCAGACGGTTTTCTTGGGGCGTTTCATGTCACACCATTCTTGCGAAAACTTTACTCGCAGGATAGTATATAATCAACGGCGTGTGTCTATTATCGAAGGTGACTTTTACGCATTTCAACAAGTTTTGTCCAGCGTCTTCGTCGTCTGGCTGGAAATGGATCATGAAAACCTTGTGAAGGGAAGATTGAGACAGAAAGAAGCAGCGTGACGCCAGAAGAATAGTGAAGGTATAAGGCCCTTAAAAAACCAACGACTGTGGGGAGCTTCGTGGAACAAGAGCTGTGAAGAGCAAAGTGAAATAAAGGAAACAAATTTGAAAAGATGTGGCTGTTGCTATTCCTTTCTTTGTAGCACATGGCCAATTGGGTGACTTAGGCGAAGTTGAGAGCTTTGAGGAACGAATGGGCTCCGTTTTGAAAATGCACAAAACTGTGAATTGGAAAATAAAAGTAGAATAATGCGTGACACGGGACGTCATGGCACATGAGAATGACAGGGACAACACACCAGCCGCGCAGAACCACGATTATAGGGCGGCAGTGTTGTGTGCCAGTCTTCTTGCTGGCGAGTTCACTACGAAATGAAAGAGAAGAAACTGACGCAAACACGGTATAGCACAAAAGAAGCCGGTCGAATGCCAAAATTCATGCCGAAAGGCAAAGAAGTAAAAGCGCGAAAAATGCGCAAGTTAAGAATTACCGAAAATACAATTATCCGTTGGTAATAAGTATCGCAAGTACAATGTATCAGTTGCTATTAAGAATCGCCAAGCTTTCCCCTTTAAATCACGTAAGCAGACTGAAGTGCTTCAACGAAATTTCGTATCTGAAAGCGGACGGAGGGTTTCGATAGCATTGAGCAGCAATTACTTTGAATGTGGCGCGCTTCCATCACCCGCTTTGTTTTTTTTGTTTTTTTTTTGCCAGTCGGCCTTGGTCACGTGATTGTATTGTCTGCCATCGACGGCAGAAATGGGGAGAAACTGCTGCTTAGGACGGCTAATTTAAAACAAAGCTAATAGGAATGCTTAAAATAATATAATTAATCAATTCTGTAGTAAAATGCAGATTAATAAAATAAAAGCGCAATAAAGCAGTGTAGTTGGATTCGCTTGCCCCCAGTAGCCACAGGTGCAGCCGTGGAAGGAGAGGCAGCAGTGAAAAACGCGCGACGCCTTAGTCGCGCCTCCTTGGAACGCGCTGCCCTGTACCGGTTACGTCACCCTAGTAATCAGCAATGAGCATGAATGGCATTTGTAAAGAGCTTGAACTCCGCCTCGAAATATTATCATTATGTTAGGTGGGCGTCGCTAGAGCTCGTGTTTCCCGAGTTTCGCTCAATCTCGGGCCTTCTGAAATAGCACCCCAGATGGATTTTATCCCCCGCGCGAATCCCCCTTTTATCACGGCGCCATCGTTCTGTGGGCTCTTACAAAACGTGGGCTCTTTAGGTGTGCTTAAATGTGAGCACGTGTACGTGAAAAGGACTGAAAATGGTGCGTCACTACCGCACGTCTGCTGCCAGGAGAACTGAGTCGCGAGGCAGATGCAGCACGCTTGAACAAATATTAAGCAGGTGGCAGCACCATCGCCACTCCGTACCGCCATCGATCAACGAACGTGGGATTTGTTGCGGTGGTTCCATGCTCACTTAGGCCGCGGCTACCGCAGCTCCTTATGTTTCCGACTTCTCCCTGTTAACCACGCCCCCTCACTCTCCAACTGTCGCCTAGGTTCGCATGTGCGGTAGACTCCGCGCAAGAGCGGGCGTTCATCTTTTATTCTCCAATCACATGTCTCGGCGTGGGTTTCTGTACTGTGTTTTTTTTTTCTTTCAGTCTGCTCGCTTTTACAGCTGCGGAGAACGCGTGTATGTTTTAGGTATCGTAATTTATTACTACTATGCCCATATCACATTTCCTGATTGTCAAATAGAAGTGCGTCGCCCAGTCATGTGAAGCGCTTCAGTGCTTGTAAACTACTTTTCCCAAAGCGGCCTAGGAGCAAACTTCACAAGTCACATACAAAACTTCCTTTATCATCAGAATACAATGCGGTTTCGGAGGCTACTCGCTAATCTGGAAAAAGAACCAATATAAATGACACCTCCTCAATGAAATAACAAAGCCTTGTTTTTAATAAAGTGAAATTTGTTTTGGAGCCAGTCGCAACTAATAAAAAGATCCAATTTAGGGGCGAACTCTAGAATAAAGTAAGGAATTGAGATTTCAACAGAAAATGTGCTTATTGGGCTTACAACTCTGTGAAAAGAAGCAACTTCAGTGCCAACTTGGAAATGAATACGAAAACTTTATTTTTAATGAAAATAAAGTGTGCGTATAACGCTACTACTCTTCTATAACTGCATGAATTTCTTCGGACAAATCAAGCTGAGTGTAAAGCCAAAACTGCGCTCACATCAAAATAGCAAATTTTTCGTGGATTAAGTAACACTTAAAAAACAACGTCCTTGATTTTGAAAAAATATTGCGACAGTTTGCTTACACACAACCATAAAATACATGAAGCGAGGTGCACGGACGCTTAGATTGAATTCCTCACAACTTATGAGGATTCGCTAGCAATGTACCTTTAAAGTGCCTGGTAAATTCTTGAAAAATGTAACTTTGGCTCCCTTACCTACAACTCGAAATTCATCTTCAATATATGCTCTCCACTTCCAAATACGCTTAGTTATGTGCGAGCAAAAATCTGGTCAGATTGCTCAAAATCGCGTTCGCTATTCACGGTGTACTTGAGTTAATTTGGAGGGCATTGCAGCAAAACAGTGCACCGCACCAAACAGAAATGACACCAGTGAAAGAAAGCAATACGGCTGTTTTTACTATGCGATTTTTTCATAGTACACCATTATTACCTGAAGAAAACTTGTGAAGGCTGCGATTTATTTCCAAGCAGACAAAGACAGAAAAAAGAAGGATTTACTATAAAAGATGGCTTGCTGCTCGAGTGTATAAAGACAGACAGGTGCGTAGAGTTATCGTTCAGTGTTTGTGGTAATATTTAATGATATAAGATGGTATAAACATCCAAGGTTGTGTAGTCGTCACAGCATTCAAACCATGTGCCTTTTGTTTCAAACTCCCTCCACTAAAGTTCGAGTCAGAACCGTTTGCTGTAGTCATACTCTTGCCGTAAAAGCCGATATAATTACCGGGAGACCAGGTTTACGAACTGTTTGCAACCCTACAATGAAATAACAAATCGCAAGTACAAATAGCTTAGCTTTAACACCTGCAAACCTATAGGTATCAGCGCGAAAGCGACTACTATGCTCACAGTGTTTCGTGAGAGTGCCTTTTTATGATGCTTTGAGCTTTCGGTATAGTTATATCTCTAAGATAATTGAATTCAACCTTTCACTTGCACTGATGGGCACCCGCCCAGAGCCCAGACGGTGCGTCATCGACGGCGAGAATGAGGTACCAAGCGCCAGACAAGCAGCTGTTACACCCTCGCCTAGTCACGTGCTTCGCTTGCTTTGAAGCGCACGCACAGACGGGCCAGGCGGGGCCAGGTAATCAAGCGCAGGCGAAGCAGCCGTTTCCCTTCCGCCTTCACTCGAGGTCCGACAGCAAGAAGCTTCGAGCAACCGAAGCAATAAGAAAGAAAGGCTCCCGAGCTTACGCGACCGCGGCTGAAGGTTATTTTTGATGCGATGAATGACCTTCGAACAGGTGGATTACACAGCTTTCTGTCCTAAATGCTCGGAGTTATGAGAGCCGTGTCAGCAATTAATAGCGCTATGACTTTTCACTGCAATGTCGGATGAAATTAGAAGTTTAAATCAACACAGAGCATTAACGGGAAAGTTGGCGTGACCGCATAAGTGCGTTTTGTTAAAGGCCAACCAATATCTTCCGCTGTCTGAGCTATATACACTTTGGGTGCTAAAATTGTCCTACGAATTGTCCTGCAATGAAAAGGAATCGTAAAAATAAAACAACGCAAACAGTGTCTGCGTAATATTAGCCTCATATTTTTATAAAAAACACGCTCTATGGTTGAGTAAAAACTCACAAAAGCTACTTAAGGCTGCACAGTATTTCTCGTCGATTTTTGCTCAGTACTCGCTTCATGAACCATACACGGAGAAATATCCTTCTGAAAAAAGCGTAAAGAAGAAACAATTCCTCTTCGCCCATGGTAAGTGCAACAACAGGCTAAATATTGCTTAAAGATTCACTCAAAAAAGCAGTGTTAGCCCTTCCTCTGGTATTAGTTGCACCTTCTCCGAGGTGACAGGACAGTGCAAAGCTCGGTATACACTTACAAGTGACTGTGTGAACCCTGGTATTTACTGTAGTTGTTATTTCTGGTGTCTGTATATGTTGTTGGCGGCTGAAGACGTATTGACTTTATCTTTATGCTTGAAATTTTTTTTATGCCTCCAAGCAGTCTCTGTGACTCCGCCCTCAGTAATTAATCTCTAAGCTGGGAGCAACGGCTGTAGCAACGTGGGCTGCGGTTGAACGCACTGTTCTTTATAAATGTGGTTCAATACACCGCTGCCTCCTTTCACTGCTGTGGGCATATCTCTATATGCTTGAATGCAGACCAATCGATTGGGAGCTCGGTAGAGCTTGGTCGTAATGTCTCACGTTGAGGTTTTACGGTGCCAACCCGTGAAGACTAATGAACCGTTACCACATTGTCAAGAGGTTTCCTGTTTCCCACGTTGACAAACAAAGTTGTACGTTAGTCATCACTTCCCCGGATTTTGCCTAAAATTGTATAGCCTTCACAGAGCGCTTTAGGCGTTGCAAGCAGCGCCAAACACATGTTACTTCAATTTGTGCTGACCGGTTCACATTCAATAGCGTTTTTCGTTGAGGCCTTAGAACGTCAACCTTTACGCACTTCACACACAAAAAGTGCATTTTTAAAAGGGTTTTGGTTGATGAAGCTGGGCATCTGACGGGGCGGTATTTCGAACATCGTTTGTTCGGACCAGCATGTGGTACTTCTTGGATGACAATTAGCACACGCCAGTGAACATGATAAACAATGTAGTTCGAGTAATGTTTACCCCTTGGTGATGAGTTGCGCTCGACCTAACATCAAATATTCGCTTAATAGCGTCGCAATATACTTAATCTGCAGATTACCCTTTGTGGAAGCTAGTTGTAAACTACGAAATACGCGACGCATCACCTGGTGAATTTTTAAAAATATTCACGCAATGTTTCTACTCCTCCCATCAATGCTTTTTCACTAGAATGTCTTCCTTGTTAAGGCTCTACCAGAGAATGGTTCATCTTTCCTTAAAGGAGCCATGAAGGCAGAATACAAGTTTGTT
Organism: Haemaphysalis longicornis; assembly: GCF_048455015.1. Lineage (NCBI taxonomy): Eukaryota > Metazoa > Arthropoda > Arachnida > Ixodida > Ixodidae > Haemaphysalis > Haemaphysalis longicornis. The sequence continues at coordinate 140,291,798 of NW_027526203.1, forward strand.
TTATTCGAAAGATTTAGCGGTTTATAGCGCCCACAGCGCTTGCCCGGCAGCAAATGCTGCCGTGTTCACTCAGAAATTTATCAATTTCGGTTAAAATTTTGATTCTCGCGCCAAATCGTGGTTTTTCCTAATGTCAGCAATGACGTCAGAAGCGCGTGTATTCAAGCGAACTTCCACTGCGTCATTCGGGTTTGCGGCCTTGCTGTCCGTCAGCCCTTCCAGATGGCGCTGCTATAGTCATCGGACGGACGACGGACGCGGCAGACGACGGACGTGTGTTCCCAGAGCAGCGACGACGGCCCTGTTAAGGAGGTAATGCTGTAGAGCAAATAGAGGTAACGTTTAGTTAGTGTTAGTAGTGAGTTTAAGCACCTTTTTGATAGTGCACCAACAGAGGAAGATGCTGTAGGCAAGCATCGCGCGGTGATTGTCCTTTCTTTTCGAGCGTAGCACGTGCGGGCGAAAGCAGCAGTACTAACTTTGTGGACGGCAGTCAGGTAGCCCCGAAACATGCCGGCGAAGAAGAAGCCGGGCGTTGCGTGCATGAGGTGCAAGCGGGAGTATCCACTCGAGGACACAAGGTTCGAGAGAGCTGAGGATGCGAAAGGGCAGCACTGCATGTGTAGAATGTGTGTGATGGAGTCGCGCTTCGACCGGCTAGAGCAGGAGAAGGAGCAACTAAAGGTACAGGTTGACAGGTTAGTGGAGGAGCTGAAAGCCGGAAGGCAACAGTGGGAGGTGCTGGAAGGGAAGCTATAGCCCAGGTAGAAAGCGTGTGTATGCCGAGGGATGCCATTCCGGAAAGTAGTGGCGTACGCCACGGGGCAAGCGCACCGAGTGTGCCTGGCTCCGAGGCGGGAAGACAAGGGGAGGCCAGCGCCGCCGAGCATGAGACAGCGGGCGGACATGACAGCGCTCGTCACGGAGATGGGCCTAACGCTGTCGTGGAAAGAGGGAAGGGGTTGCCGCCGGGCGAGAGCTACTCAGAGGCAATCAGCGCGAAAGCCTCGGCGGCAAAAACACCTGCGCAGCCAAAAGAACCAAGGGAGCGGCGAGTCCCCATTGTGGGCGACTCGAACATGCGCAGGGCAGAGCAGGTGATTACAAAGAGGCTAGGGGAGGACAGGCGAATTAAGGCTAGCACGCTCCCTGGAAAGATGGTTAGCGTGGTGATGGAGAAGGCGAAAGAGGAGGTGCGCGACACAATGACAGACAAGCACCTGCTTAAACGACGTGCTTCAGGGAAGAGGACGAGGCATAGCGAAGCAGGTGGCGAAGGGGGTCAGTGAACTCCGGGCGATTTCGGACGACGTCCAGATCGCGGTCTGCACGGTGCCGGAAATTGAGGGCAGTGGTAGAAGCCAACAGGGAAATTTGGCCGCTCGCTAAAGCAATGAATTTTGAAGTGTTTGACCTCAACCGGGAATTGCACCGTGCGAGCTGGGGCCGGGCGTTTGTTAGGGACGGAGTACATTTCACTGAGGGCGTAGCGGAGCCGATGGGGAGGCGACTAGCTGCGCGGGCGGTAGCTTTTTAGGGGGGCCACGAGCATACCGGAAGGTGGACTAAATAGGCAGTTTTAGCATATCGTCACCGCGTTTGCGTTACCGTTTACCGTGTTACCGGAAGCACTGGCGACGGTGAAGCCTGTGCCGGTAAGTTACCGTTCGCGGTAACGCTCGCGCTGCGCAGTCTACTCCCGCAAACACGCTAAACGGTAACGTAAACTCGGTAACGATATGCTAAAACTGCCTAATGACAGGCACAGTGAAAATGCGGCAGGGACAAGTGATTGCGATCGAGGTCGAATGTACAGCGCAAAGGAAAGTACCAAAGTTAGCACACAGGGCGCCCAAAAGCTTAGAAAGGGGCATGAGGTAGCAATGCAGGCGAGCGAGGAGGCACCCGACGTCCCCCCGGTGACCGATTCTTACCCCAAACATCTGAAAAGAATTAAGCGAAAGAAAAAGCGTGGGGTGACTAAGATTAACTACATAACCATCCACGGTGGCAGATCACGGGGAAAATGGTTAGAGGTTCGTGGTCAACTACAAAAAGAAAAAAAAACTGAAGTATATGCATTTACAGAGACTTTTCTTCGAGATTTAGAAGAGCCCCCAGCAATTCATGAATATATATGGCAAGGCTGTAACAGAACCGTAGGTACTAGAAAAGGGGGAGGGGTCGGCATGCTTATTCAACAGGGAGCCAATTGGCACAGAGTAAACGAAAACTCCGAAGAACATATGTGGGTTAAGGGCACGATAGCGGGAAGAGAAACGATGTTGGGAGTCCCCTATCTGTTGTCAGGGGATGACAGGAAGGTTAGAGAAAAGAATGCAAAACTGGTAGGCTGCATTAAGCGGAACTTCGATCAGTTGAGACAATCGGGAGAAGTGATTCTAGCGGGAGAAAGGAATGCCCACATTGAGGACCTGGACGGATACACAGACCGCAACGGCAAACTCGTACTAGATATGTGTGAAGAACATAATCTCATTGTAGTAAACAGAGAGAATAAATGTGAGGGACAAATTACTTGGGAACTAGGGGAAAAGCAGTACAGTATAGACTACAGCCTCCTTTCAGAAGGAGTGTATGAAAGATTGATTGATTGATTGTGGGGGTTTAACGCGCCGACGCAACGCAGGCGATGAGGCGCGCCGTAGTGGAGGGCTCCGGATTAATTTTGACCACCTGGGGATCTTTAACGTGCGCCGAAATCTCGTACACACGGGCGTTTTTGCTTTTCGCCTCCATCAGAAAAGCGGCCGCCGCGGCCGGGAATCGAACCCGCGACCTCGTGCTCAGAGTGTATGAAAGGTTGACTCTAATGGAAATAGATGAATAGGTGCCCACAGCTTAGGAAGTGACCATAAACGGATAATTTTGACTTTTGGAAAAATGGAAGGTCAAAACTGGAAAACGGTGGTACACGACTTGAAATTAAACGATCAGCAAATGGCTAATATTGCCAAAAGCCTGGAGACGGAAATCAAGAGACAACCTACGACAGATTGGGAATACAGCGAACTGATTGGTTTCATTCAAGGAAAGATAAGGAACGCGAAGAGGGCAACTACTGGAAAGGAAAAAGAAAACCTAGAAGCTGGTGGAACAAGGAAATCAAGGAAGCTATATCACAAAGGCAGCAAGCATCGAGAGATCACAGGGAGGCCAAGCGAGTGGGAACGCAAACAGAGGAAATAACTTCGAAGTGGAATTGGTACCGCCTTAAGAAGCTGGAAGTACAAAAACTTGTACAGAAAAATTTTAAACGAGAAAGTGAGCGATGGGTCTCTAATATACGGGCAAAGGTTAAAGGCGCGCCGAGAAAGTTTTGGAATCATGTGAAGGAACTAAGCAAAAAGATCGAAGAAATACAACGTCATGTCATAAACGGTGAAGGCCAGGTACTAAAAGGGGAAGAAGCGGTATTTCACATACGCTCAATGATACAAGATAAGTTCAGAACAACGGAGAGAGGACTACAGAATTTACAGAGTGGGGCAACTGAGGTGCGTACAGATAGAGAGCTAAAGTTTGAGAATCTAAACTGGAAAAAAGCCGAAGAAAATGTTCCAGCTAATACGGCAACAGGAACGGATGAAATTCCTATACGGCTGGTCAACCTACTGGGTCCAAAAAGCAAGGCACAACTGATTCAAGCAATCGAAAAAGTGATTGAAAAATTGGACGCATATCTGCTCCTTTTGTTGCAAATGTCGTCAAAAGACGATAGTCTTTATCGACTTTTGCCAAGTAAATGCCTCCCTTCGCTTTCCCGCTCACCTCTCATGTTGTTCCTCTTGCGTCACGCTCCTCCCAAGGTAAAGACGCCAAAGGTTTGCTGAAATCATTTTAAATTTCCCGCGTTCCACTGCTCCATACCGGGTGTCTCGATGCCAACGCTGCGAAGACGCGCGTGAATCGAGGCGCCCTACTTCCACGTTTATAGAACCGCGTTTCCCTAGTCCGAGTGCGTTCCAAGCAGTACGTGGAATCTATCTAGTGGAACCTTTCGTAACTGTTGCCACTTGATTTCTTCAAATGCCGCCTGAAGCTATATGGCGCGGGCGACCGCAGACGACGGCGGAGTGATATTTTTTTCTTCAGTTGATGAAGTATTTAATCTCGCCAAAATCAAACATGTGCGATTTTTTTATAAAGGAACGCTGCAAATATCACTTCTGTATTGATTTGTTGTCTTATATATGCGTAATGTCTTGTTGTTCTTCGACAATATTGACAAGTATGAACATTACACCGGAATTAGACGGGCACATTTAGCTGTGACTATATAAAACTATTGCGCAGGCATTATTTTATTTTGGCCGGGTGTCTGAATCGAGTCACAGACAGACAGACATACAGACAGACCAAAATTTCTGGGTTTAAGTAGCCCAAGAAAGACTATCGTCTTTAAAATAAGCAAGTACCGGACAATTGGCGTAAGAGCAGGATGAAGATGATATATAAAAGTAAAGGAGACAGGGCTGATGCCAATTCGTACAGGCCTATTACAGTTACCTCAGTGGCATACAGGCTGGCAATGCAAGCCATAAAAGCAGAACTACAGGCGTGGATAGAGAGGAACAGCACACTGGGAGGACTACAAAATGGTTTCAGACGATACAGACGCTTAGAGGACAATTTATTTGTCCTAACCCAATGCATAGAGGTGTCAATGGCTCAGGAGCGACCACTATGGATAGCATTTCTCGATATAAAGGGAGCCTACGACAACGTAGATAGAGAACGTCTATGGAGCATACTTGAGCGGGAGGGATTAGGTCAGCACTTTATACAGCTGTTACAGCGAATGTACAATGAGAGCGAGGTGCAAATTACCTTGGAGGACCAAAAGTGCACGGAATCGGTAGTCACAAATAGAGGTTTAAAGCAGGGTTGTCCTCTGTCGCCATTGCTGTTCATGCTGTACATGGCTAGACTAGAAAGAAAGCTTGAAGGCAGTAAAATAGGTTTCAATTTATGTTATAGCCGCAAAGGGCAGGAAGTGGAACAACATATCCCGGGACTGATATATGCAGATGACGTAGTACTACTAGCAGATAGCAAACAGTGTCTGCAACAGCTCACAGATATCTGCGGTGAAGAAGCCACTGAACTGGGGTAGAGTTTAGCACAGCAAAGTCGGGAGTTCTAGTTTTTAATGACAACGCCCGTAATGAATCGGTATGCGTTCATAAAGCAGCAATACCGTGGGTAACGGAATATAAATATCTGGGCATATGGTTAAACGAAGGTCAGGCGTATCTAAAAACTGATGAGGATCATTTAAGAATGCAAGGCAGAAGAAATGCCTTTATTGTGAAGCACAGAGCACTGTGGGGATATAACAGATATGAAGTAGTGAGAGGGATCTGGAAGGGAGTAATGGTACCAGCACTCACCTTTTCAAACGCAGTAGTGTGTGTCAAATCAGAGATTCAATGACGGCTAGAAGTAAATCAGAGGGCCGTAGGTCGATTGGCATTAAGAGCGCACAGTAAAACAACAAATGAGGCAGTGTCGGGAGACATGGGATGGGCATCCTTCGAAGTGAGAGAAGCACAGAACAAAATATGTTTTGAAGAACGACTTAGAAATATGGATGATCAGAGATGGGCGGCCAAAGTGTTACGGTATCTTTACACAAAAAACGTGGACACGCAGTGGAGGAAAACAACCACAAGGCTCAGGACAAAGTATATGAAACCTGGAAGTGCAGGGGAAACGACCAAGGCAATAAAAAATGAAGTGAAAGAAACAGAGACAACGATTTCGAAAAAGAGGATGGATGCGAAGAAGTCCTTAGATATCTACGGGATCGGGAAGCAGGAGATCACAAGAGAAAAATTACTCGACAATACCAAAGGGAGTGCATTGCTTTTTGAAGCCCGGGTGGGCTGTTTGCGGACAAAAACGCTTATCCGCGAGACGGTACAGGAAAACTATGCGCAGGCTGCGGAAATGAGCCAGAAACCATGCGACATATTGTAACGGAGTGCAAAAGTATCTGTCCGGTCCTTAGTGATGGAGCCATACAGTTTGTAGAGGCCCTTGGCTGTAAGGTTAGCGGAAAAGTGCATTGGACAGCAGTAGAGGTTAGTAAAAGAAGGCAAGGATGTTGGTGGGAAAAGAGCAGAGAACAATCTGGGAAGACATGTAAACAAAGAAGTCAGACTAGCACAAAAATTTCGTAAAAGTCTTTTCTTTTTTTTATGTTAGTATTTTTTGTTTGTAATTTTTGGCGAGGTGATTGTACAGCGGCGTTGCGACTAAGGCCGCTGTGTAACGCCACCCCGTTACAAAGGGGAAGCCACTAAGCATCATCACGAACTGTTGTCCGGCGTTTGCTTTGTTTTTGAGCGTATTTGCCCCTGGCTTGTTTTTGTTACTGTAAAAAGTGATCGTCTCGTGAAATTTGGGGTATCCTCGACAAACAGGGTCACGTAAGACAACGCCGCCTACGCCAATCGGCCAGTGTCCTGTAAAACTAGAGTGTACTAGAAGAGTGGCCCGACCGGCTGCCCCGAGCGGAGCTGCTTTCGCGCAGAAAATAGCCGCGGCGCTGTAGTCAACGACCACTGAAAGCGGCGGCTGGCCGCGCGCCCGGCCGCATTGTCGGTGGCCAGGAAACGCTGCTGCTGTACGCGCGGAGCGCTTGAAGCTTGTTCTAAGGGACGTCCGGCTGCCTAAATATACTTAAAGTACAGTGGACTGTGGGTAGCCGAATGAGAAATAACCGCTGCGGCACATTTTCTGTTAATTTTGCCCTTTACGATCGACAACAATGAGAGAATTGCGGTTTTTTCTTTGGTGCAGTATTCGTGGCGGATTGTGAATTATATAATTGCAGCGACATTTTCGCTATTACAACTTCCCACTAAAAATATTTTGCGTGAAATGGCCTAATATGATCGAGTTCATGATTCCTTTATGATCCTGTCCTCATTATGCTGCTAGATGGACACAAATAAAATGAAAAAAATATGAGGCCTGGAATGATGGATTTTCAGAAGAATTTTTTTATTGTGGTGTAATTTACGTGGGCTGTTATTATAGCTGTGAGCAATGGCCCACTTGTGATAATTAAGGATCAGCCTGACCTAGCAGTAAATGACACACGCAAGCGAAAAAATGTTTTAACTAAAAAGGGGTTTTCTTAGTCGTTAGCCCAGTTGTCCCAAAACTTGTTTTATTGCAACTATTCCCCCAACATTCTATTTTTCGTTCAACCTTTGATAAAGTTCACTGATTGATTGATTGATTGATTGATTGATTGATTGATTGATTGATTGATTGATTGATTGATTGATTGATTGATTGATTGATTGATTGATTGATTGATTGATTGATTGATTGATTGATTGATTGTGGGGTTTAATGCGCCGACGCTACACAGGCGATGAGGCGCGCTGTAGTGAAGGGCTTCACAGTAATTTTTTTCAACCACCTAGGAACCTTTAACTTGCGCCGAAATCTCGAGCACAAGGGGGGTTCCGCTTTTCTCCTCCATCAGAAAAGCGGCTGCCGCGGCCTGGAATCGAAGCCGCGTCCTTGAGCCCAAAAGCGTAACTAAGCCAAGAAAGGAGACGAATCAAAGAAACGCAAATTGTATTCACAAGTATACTGAGAGAACAACTACACGCACATAAAATCAAAGCAAGACATATATTAGATCATTAACAGATCTATTGATCGCGACAAAAATAAAATATAACGCGGGAAACCATACACAGTCTATTATATAAGAAAGTTCAAAGTTTAAATAAACGGAACTGGGACTAAACATACATTTTTATTTCATTTTCGATGGCAACGAAAATGAAATGTAACGCAGGAAATCATACACAAAGTCTATTCAGCAAAGAAAGGTACAAGAACGCTAGCATAGAGACTTAACTGGAACAAAAATACTTTGCTTACATTCTGGGGCAACGCATTGTCAGAACTTCGCATGTAACCACAGGACTTGTTTAGACTTTTTATATAGAAATGCATCCGTGTCACGGCGTAAAACGCAACCAAGTTTGCAGTCAAGGTCTCGCTGTGCTGGCCGCAAACAATGCCGAGGAAGGGGAAAACTTTCCCGATACCGACCATCCAAGTTTAACTCGATTTCAGAATCTGAAATATCTGTCAAATCGAAACTTTTTCTCTCCGTGCCTTTACCTCACATAGGCGGTACGCATTTGCCCCCATTTCTCTGGAAATTTTTTTTTCTTGGACCCCGCATACCTTGAAATCGTGACAGAGAGGACAGAAGGCAAAGTCCGCACAGGCAGCTGATAATGTCCCTGTTCGAACGCTTAGCTCCCAACGCGCCAAACGCGGTCGTGAACGGCAACTTTACGCGAAGTACGCGCTGTGCAAGGCCGATTTCCCCGTTACCGGAATGCTGTCTGTCGCTTGCATCGTTTTGAGATAGGTACACGTGGACAACGCAGCTGATCATGCGGACGACCAGGAGCCTCTAGTACCTACAACGGAAGAAACACCAAACATGTAGCGTCTGCTTCCCATGATAGAAAGTAGCGGTGGTGACCAACAACCGATGTGATGCATTGAGCAGCTTGAGAACGCTTTTTTGGGATGCAGATGCAGACGGAAAAAAGGCGAGCATCACTCAGTTCTTTCTTTTGGCATATTAAAAATTGTTTTTCCCGCGAAATATTTTCCCTGTATTTCGAAAGCACCCATTTGCAGTGGAGCTATAAGCAGCACCAGCTGTTATTTCAGTGACAGCTAGCTGGCCACAAATTTTTGGTATTCTACATAACTTATCTTAAAAGTTTCAGATAAATTTACGACTTTGAGTTTTCAAGAGCGTTTTCAGAATATGCATCAGGAAATGTGATGGTATCGTTGGGGGGAAGGCGTCGATAATCTTATGATGGGTCGTACTAGTTTAAAATTTCACAAGCGGAATTACAACGTTCGGCGTTTACTTTCTAAATCAGCTTCCCAAAGGCGTGGATTCGATTTCCTGCCACGGCGCCCGCTTTTCTGATGGAAAAGAAAAGCTAGAAACGGCCGTGTGTTGAAGATTTCGGTGCAGGTTAGAGATTCCCAGGAGGTCAAAATGAACCCTGAGCGCTCCACAATGGCGTCCCTCATCACCTGCGTAGTGTCGGCATGTTCAACCACATAATAAATCAATAAATCAGCTGTCCGGGCGCCAAACACTGCAGCGAGCAACGCAAATCATGTCGCGCGCAGGCCGGGAGCTGGGGCCGGGAAGTGGCGGCTGTTCAGTGGTCGAGAACAGCAGCGCCGCCGCTATACCGGTTTATTTTCTGCGCGAAAGTCGACCTGGCGGTACAATGGGAGAGGCCGCTGCTCGGGCAACTCTAAAACTTCTAGTACACTCTAGTAAAACAACTTCAAAGCGGCAGAGTGCTGTCTAGCTAAAACAAGCATAGTTCGCCCAGTACCAACAGCAGTGCGCATCGGTACTTCTATGCTTACGTGCGCTTTCGTAACTTTCATTGTTTACCGCACCGTTCTTACTGCCGAAAAATGAATATGCATTACACTTAAGCGCAAATAGTTCGTTCGGAAAACCTATAAGCAGTGCCCAATTTCCGTTTGCTTTTCCCCTCCTCAGCCAATCGCACAGCTGGGCTCACATGACATCATAGGTTCTGTTGCGGGAAATGAGCTAGTGGGTCGCATGGCCATTCCGTTTTTTCCTAATTATGTAGCTTATTTGAGCAAAGTGTGCGTTAACAGTGGTGTCAGTATGATTCTATCGAGGCATTCTTTCGAATGAACCGAACTTGTGTTTTGTCCTCATGGCTCCTTTAAGATGCACACCGGTGTTTTCGGTACCGGCATCAATATACATTATAGGCGTAAGAGGCAGCGTCCGGCATCTAGCACAACCTTGTACGGATCAAGCAACACTGCTGTCCTCGGAAACGAGCAAACGCGATGGAGGAAAATGAGATTTGAAAAGGCAATCATTGAAATATTAAAGAAATGTACGACAGGCAGTACTTAAAAACAATTACGTTTATGTGGAAGGCCGTTACAATTGTTAGGCACGCCAAGCTGCCGAAAAACAAATATTTAACAGAGCCTTACGATTTTACTAGTAATGCTCACAGCCAGAGTGACGAACCGGCACAGGAACCTGCAGCCTGCTGCATTCTTTCTAAAGGAATTAACTCGACGGCAGATCAACAAGTTTTAAACAGAAATATTGCTCACTTGGAAACTGGGTGTATGGAGTGGAACATGGTAATTAATCGAAAAAAAAAATTGTCATTTCTGTATAACCAACAAAATAAACAAGTTCATGTCAACAATTATATAAAAGGGTCGCAGATTAGACAAGGGGAAAAATATAGACATTTGGGTGCAACAATTGCCTCGAGCCTCAACTGGAAAACCCATATAGTTAACACATGCTCCTCTGCACGAAAAAAATTAGGGTCTTAAAGCATCGATTAGCCAATACCCGAATTTCCTTAAAGCGTAAAGCCTACAAAACAATGGTGAGACTGTCTTTGGAGTACGCCTCCGTAGTATGGGACCCTCACTAAAAAAGCAATATACAAACGGTTGAAAAAATTTCAGCGGATGGCAGCGCATTTTATTCACAGTAGGTATAGACGTCGGGATCCCCTCGACGATGTCGCAGTTGGCTAATCTGGAACCTCTTGAGGATAGACGACGAGCTGCAGGACTTAACTTACTTCGTTTAATATATGTTTCTAAACTAGAAATAAAGCCGGATAATTACATAGTAAAAGATTCTTCCAGGCCTTCCCGTCACAAACACAGCTGCAGCATCAAGCCAATCTTCGCAAGAACTAATATTTACAAACACTCTTTTTCCGAAATCAATAACTGAGTGCCCCGAAACGCAACTCTACTTTCTGTTCCAACGTAACACGCACATTCTTTCCTGACTTTCACAATACTTTTTTCATTTAACGTGTTGTGGGCCTAAGAGTGTGCACATGGTGCATTGATTTCGGGCTGTGTTGCAGTGTGTGTGTTCTGCCCTGTGAAAACAGGGAAAATTTGATGGTGATTGATAGGTTTTTCTTACCTTTGATGTAACCTAGTAATAATTTTGTTGTAACTTGGTTGTACCTTTGTTTTACCTTTCAACGTGCTGTACCTTTCCTGCTTCGACCCGAAATGGTTCGCAGTATATGAAAAATAAAAAGACAGAACGAAAGAAATAGCTTTGCGGCAATGGCAGTCAACACATTCGACTTGTTTTCGCAATACTTTCGCTTAACAACTAAGAAATTATTCTGATGGGGTTTTCTTGGCGTTCAACAACATTGCTTGCACCCACTTAACCCCTGTGTAATATCATTCATTGAAATATCTTTTGGTATTCATCTGTTTCGACGTTTCTGATTTGCTCTCTCGATTTTCGCAGGTGGTGAATAGAGAAGTGACAGCTCAAGATTACCTCTGTAATTGTTCTGGAGTCCATGGCTACGGATAAAGAGGAGGCCAGGCATGGAAGCCATGCTAGCGAGGCAGTATTTGGGATTGCTTCTGCCATACTCAACATGACTGCAGATGCCTTCATAGAAGCGACCACATCTGCTTACGGAGGACAGGGCCGCTCGGGAAATTTCTCGTCGGCAAGGAGACAAAGCCGCAATACGGCCAGGCGTTCACAATTGTTGGTCGCCATTCACATCCTGGAACTACTCAACGCAGCCTACATGCCACTAGTTATCTGCTTCGGTCTCATAGGCAACGTCCTCTCTCTGCTGACGTTCCTCTTCACCCATCTAAGGAACCGGTCATCTAGCCTATACATGGAAGCCCTGGCTGCCTCGGACTCTGGTTTTCTTATTGTTCTGTCATTCGCCTGGCTCAGTGAACGAGGCATAAACGTGAGTAAAAAGATGTTCGTTTCTGCTTGCACTGGTCAAAATGGGAGGGAATGATGACATCTTTTTGGGCACTCGTGCCGTAAAACCTCTCGGCTGTCCCCGCTCTCTCCGGATATCCATTCCACCTTTTCCCTGCATTTTTCAACCAGCCTCCTGTGTTTTGTTGTGTTTACCTTTCCACTTTACGAGTTAGTGAGTGAGTTTTAGCAAACAGATGCACCTAGGCTGGCAGCGATTGCCGGCAATCGCTCCACCCTTCCTGTTCTTCACTCTTCAGCCCTTATCTATCTTCCATCCAAGTTGCCTATCTTTAACCGTTGTTTTACATAATCACCATTGCCCACTCTTCAATCCCATAATACTCTTCCACAGCCCACTTAAACACTTGAAAGTTCTCCGCATCCTCTTTTTTTGTTTCTCGGACTCCGCTATAGGTGTGTTGTAATAGGGGCACCAGTATGTAACTTGTTTTTCTGTGGTAACAAGCATTTCCCTATCCGATAAAGCGCGCGCGGGGAAACTATATCTCCGAAATAGTAGATAGCCTTCCTAAAGAGGCTGTAAAGATGTAGATTGATAAATACTTAGCTACTGCTAGACCAAAACTACTTGAGCAGTTCCCATAGCATCGTCATCCTACGTTTTAACATCGTCATTATGCCTACGTTTGACGTTGAATGCGTGTGCCCTAACATTTCCATGCCTTAGGGGGTTGATGTTGCAAATAAACGGGGTTCTTGGTGGTGAAGGCGGTATGCCCCATGCGGTGAAGAGTACGGGATAGGTCGAAGTTTGTTTTTAAAAAATTGTGACAGGTCGCTTCTGGTACAATACATTTGACCCTGCTGGCACGTCGTTACGTTCATTGGGAAAGTACACCTAGCGTTAAAGCGGAATTGAGTGCTAAAAACATGTCCTGTCCGGTGATAGGGAGTAGGAAAGACAACAGCGATGACAGGCGGTAGAGAAATTCACAAATCCTCTTTTGCAGTAGTGAGTTCAGTGTGCGTACCAAAACATACGGCTCTACCAATCCACTGGAAGGGATGCTCACACTGACATCATAAGAGAAAGCCTGTGCGCCCTATTTACTGATGCTCAGCTTCTAACAAGTATGATGCACTGAAATGCTCACCGAGTGTTGTATTTCTCGAATTTCTCAATATCTTGCGGTAAAGTTGGCTTGTTTGCATGTTTGATCGAACTGCCTGAAGATGTTTACCGCTGGTGTGTGATTGAACATCTTCCTGCCGATTTCAGCCGTGCCCTTTCATGCTCCAATATTAGGATGGCATGTTTTTCTGGACAGACGTTTTGAGGTTAACAGTGTGCTCTGTCCATCTTAAAATAAGCGGGATTCATTTAGACTCCCTGGGTGCACAAACAGCATTCCTTTAGAACACTCGCTCGTCGTTGTAGAATGTTTGCGGTCTATAGGAGAATTACACTGACAAATTTTGAATTACCGTGTATGGTGTCTGATTTATTGGGAACAATTGAAAATTGTTAAAGAAATGTCCCATTTGACACCAATAGACCCGTTATGCCAAATCCATTCATATAGCCACTGCAGTTTTATTAAATTTGCCATGAGCATAGGCAAATCAGAAATTTCTATCTGTGAGACACAAGGCAGTTCAGGCAGACTGAAAATGAAGCCCACGCTCATTATTCACTTTTCTCTTTATTTTAGAATAAATAGAAAAACAGAAGTATTTCCGAGAAAGTTCTGCGAATGCAAATGAGGCAACGAATAAATTTCGCAGAAATTCGTGCGGGCAACGTAGAGAAAACACGACGTATGAAGTAACGAGCGTAAAACGCAAATCACAGCGAAGTGGGAATACACTATTATTGAAAATCACTGGAAACCATGACATTCTGGTGAAATTGCCTTAAGCAGCACCAAAGGTACTTTGTGATGCCGAATAGGAGTTTATGGTATATGCGAGAATTAGTGCCCTCAATAGCCATGTAAGTTTCACTGACTGGTTTCTCTCCTCCCTTTATACGCAATTTATTCTATTTATTCATCAAACCTTAAAATTATTCGTTCAGACCCCTGAATAGTAGTTTTTACACACCCGACACACAGCGCATGAGGGGGCGCAAACGTCGGTGACATTTGCGCGTCCAAACATTGAGGGCTGCAGAAATTATGGCTGTTTTAAAGAAGATAGTCGTTCTTGGGCTAGTTGAACGAGAAAATTTTGGTCTGTCTGCCTGTCGGCGACGCGATTCAGCTAACAGGCCGAAGTGAAATATAGGCTGCACATTAGGTTTATATACCTACAGCCAAATCTCAACGTGTAATTCCGGTGGCAATGTTCGTACTTGTCAACATTGTGGAACGAGAACACAACATTACGCAAATATGAGGCAAAAAGTTATTGCATAAGGGATATTTGCAGCGTTCGTTTATAACAAATTCATGCATGCTTGATTCGAATGAAATACTGCATCTACTGCATAAACAAAATTAACTCCGTCGCCTGCTGTCGCCCGCGCCAGTATAGCTTATAGCGGCATTTTAAGAAATCAAACGGACACAGTTACGAAAGGTTCAACTATATAGTTTCTACGTTCCGCTAGGAACGCACATGGAGTAGGACAACGTGGTTATATAAACGTTGAAGTAGAGCGCCTCGATTCACGCGTGTCTCCGCCGTACGGCGGCGCTGGCATCGAGACACTACGCCTGGAGCAGTGGAAAGCGGTAAACTTAAATTAACCTGAGCAAACCCCTAGCGTGTTTATCTTGGGAGGAGCGTAACGGGAGAGGATGAGCATGAGAGGGGAGCGGGAAAGCGAAGAAAGGCATTTACTTTGGAAATGTTGACGAAAGACTCGTCTTTTGTCGACATTTGCCCCCAAAGGAGCAGATACGCGGCCAATTTGTTTGAATCACGACTTGACATAAACCAAGTATATCTTATGTACCGAGTATACTTCATCGCATTGCTTCTCTTACGTTCATCTTCCTTACAGGTCTACCAGCAGGGGCTATGCCAGCTGCTGGTCTTTCTCTCGTCGGCCTTCAGTTGTTGGTCTGTGTGGCTGACAGTAAGCTTCACTGCCGAGCGCTTCGTAGCCGTCCGCTACCCCCTCTGGAAGCTGCAGACCAGCTCGACAAACGTCCGTCGGCGGATGGTCATAGCTGCTACAGCGTTGATGAGTGCCGTCTTCAATGCGCACCTTCTCGTTTTTGTGGGTGTAAACGATGGAGAGTTCCCCGAGTGCAATCTTCATGCCGAGTACGAAAAGTAAGCACTGTTCACGCTGGAGTGGGTATTTGCATTTTTCCGTAGAATATAAACGCATAAATTTTCTTTTTATTTGTGAAGTCGCTGGGCTAACATTTTTTTATTGCTGAACAAACTACAGCTGTTTGTAAGGTCATATTTTTATTTGAAGACGAGACAAACAATTTCACTGATACGGAGGACGTTTGCCTGAAACGGACGGTGCTGTAATATATCCAAAAGTAGACCACAATTGGAGAATTTATGAAAAGACTGATTGGGCTGCAAATACAAATCGCAGGACTACCAATTGTTGGCAACCAAACCTACGTGTTTTAAAATACAACATCCGGCGTTAAAAAGCCAGTAAATGGTTAAAATGTAAGAAGCCTTGCGAAGTGAAGTACAAAAGTATCTAGGTTAGCATTGGCCTGGTGCTTTTGTCAGGTATAAGATATGTTCAGTTCATTAGAGCTGTAAGTGCCAAAGCCCCATCGCCACTGAGCAAGTCTCTGATGAGAAGATCCTGAAATTCCATTATCGTCTTTTGCGTGAACCCCACTTGTAAGCGAAAAACAACTGATTGCACCATTGGACTAAGCGTGCCTTGGAGATTCCCAAAGCACATATTATGTGCGAAAACCTTATTCTTCTGATTAGAGATTGGACACGTCCCTGTAAACGTTTTTTACAGCCGCTGAAAACATCTGTACCCGAAAAAGTTTGATATCTTTAGAATGCCGCGAGATAATGATAATTCTCAAGAAAACATCTAAGCACACACGTTTTACATATGTCCGCTTATTTTTTTTTTAACAATCAGTCATATTGAGCTTATCGGTCAGGGTAACATTGAAGTGGCTGAAGTCGCTAGGGCTAACTGCTTCGAAGGGCGGCTATACTGTTTGACAGGCCTGTTCACATAATACGAGTTTAGATAAAAGAGATCCCGCTGGAAGTTTAAACTGTTTCTACCACAAAATCTGCAAATTTTGTTTTTAGTTTTTATATTGGCAAAATTTAGATCCAAAACATATCGATGTATACCTACAATGCGGTCTTTGTAAAATTCTAAATTTACGCCCAACGCTACATTGGACCCTCCGGTGTTTCTAAGCGCGCTAGTAAGAAAGTTGTTTCACAATATTTCGTGGGTATTAGTTGTTAGGAAAAAAGTTTGGGTATATTTCGGGCGTTATATACAATCATAATTTTGGGAAAACACACATTGGCCCAGTTTAGTTTCCGAAAGGGAATTTTTAACACATAGAATCCTTGTATGCTACTGCGCCATAACAGTAGTGATCTGTTACCTCTCGAGAGTGAGAAATTACTGCTCAGCGTTGATGCCTCACTTAGTTACTCAAGTTGTAGGTTTCAACGTTTTCTTTTACATGTACATTGATATTCTATTGCTTGCTGAATCATTATAACACACGCAAAACATTGTATCTAACACGGTGAGTTCAACATGCAGCTAAAAGAGAAGTTTTGAAAAGACTGAGGAAGCAAAATTTCGAAAGGGTGGCTGCCTTAAACACACCTACATTTATTTACTCCTTCAATGTGCATCGAAAATACACTGGCATGAGAATACTACGCCCTATAATTTCTTGTCGTCAGAAATATTGTCGCTGCATAGGTGTAGCAGTGCAAAACATCAAGCATCGCAAAAAATAGTGTGATAAATTAAATAGGCTAATATTAAACATTTGCAATGGCAACTTTCAAAAACATCAATGAGGTCTCCCGAGGTATGGCGGCTTAGTCGAGCACCACGCGAAGGTGAAGGCGAGACATCCATATTGAAGCAGTTGCGTATTGGACAGCCACAACCCTCAGAAACATAGTGAAATTCAGTGCGGAAAGATATATGTTTATTGAGCATGGCAGTTAAACATTCTCTAGCACCTACTTGACCAGGGAAACGAAAACCCCGCATGGTGAGTATATAATAATTAGGGGTAAGCACTTGACCAGGAAGAGGCATAGTAATAACTGGAGTGCGAGCTTGGTAATTAGAATTTTAATAATTCGAACTTAGTGTTTTAAAGCGTTAATTAGAACGCTAGAGGCCTTCGTCGTGTATAAATCTAACAACATGCCACTATCCCGGAAGCTTGGCGCCTGGCGCACGGCCAGCCCCCAAGGCAACAGAGGTCGCCTCGCCACCGGAAGCAACAGAGAAACTGAGGGAGAAGTTTAATCGGCTAAAATCAATTTATTATGCCCATAGCGGACTTTCGGAAGGAGTTTTTGTGAGACTACGTCTATATGGACACGAGTTCAGGGTGTGGGGGTGTTGACAGATGGCATTTATGAGGTCAAGAGCGTATTGCCTGCCATTGCTACTGACTACGATGAGAGGTCGGACGAAGCATCGGTGCTGCCATCGGTCGGAAGAAATGACACGATTGAATGCCGTCCGTGTCTTTCTCAGGGTTCGAGAACAAGAGAACGTGGACTTCCGCTACATACCCTCTTTAGGGAAAAAAAGTGCTATATTTCGCCTTCGAGCTTAACAAGAAGTGTTACATCACGTCTAATTCAAGCATCAAATTACTGACAGGGTGTAATACTTCTAAATCGCATTGTTCAGCATTCGTGTTTCATATTCGTTAGTTCAAACTTTTATTAATTCGAACTATGGTGGCACATGTTAGTGTTTGCATTATCGACCTTTAACTGTAATTGAACCTAATAAGCAGAATATACCCAAAATGAGGAAAAAAATGTTCTCGAGGGAGGCACGGCTGGCTATTAGCAACAAGAAAAGCTCCTATCCGGGAATACATAAAGAATGTGTGATGGCCATAATTACAGAGCAGATCATGGTGGCGGGCTTTTGATGAGGAAACTGTGAATGTTACTGCATCGGTAGTGATGACTTTAAAAACTGTTAGCAACACCAAGCGTCGCTCTTACATCTTTGCCGAACGTAATCCTTTCTTTCTGTTTTTTTCCTTACAGAGTTTTCTACTACCTGAACATTCTTGATACTGTCCTGACGTTCATTGTGCCCTTCGCGCTCATCGCAGCCATGAACTTTATGATTGGAAGATCGATCTACTGGTTTAACACCCGTTACAAGTTGCAGCGTCGCGCATCCAGCCACAGCAGAGATTATAAGAAATCCTTCGGTAAGAAACGTTACAAGGGATATCCCATCTAGGGCTATCCAAAGCAGAACATTATATTCTGTCTACTTGTCACCTACACCACCGAATTGTTAGTAGAGGTCCTTCTCAGTACTGCGATTGAGACTCAGTGAGAATTACAAGGTAAGTGACAAGATATGTTAGTGGGAGCGTAGAGGGAAAACGGAGGGGTAGATGGCGGCAATAAGAGAACTGTAGAAAAGAAATACCGAAGAAGGTAAAAAGTGAATAAGGGGAGAAGACAGGGTTTGGCGGCCTCAGTAAATGGGGGTAAAGTTGAGGGCGGTGAGGCTGAAGGGGGGTTTATGAAGGAGCGATAACAGCAGGAGAGAACAAAGTGAAATTGATGTAACGGATGGAGTTACATACGGGGATGGAGAAGTAGTCGTAGCAGAAGGAAAATAGTAGGAAGAGTTGAATAAAGCTTGAAAAGAGGAAAGCGAAAGCCAAAAAGCGGGAACAAGTGGCCAATAGTGCAGGTGTCAGGGAAACAATACAACGACGTTTCGACTGCAGCAGCTGCCCCAAATGCAAATCTTGAAAGTGTGAGTGTACCGGATAGTCAGCAATCCATGAGTTTCACATCGATAAAACGGACCAGGGACAACAAGACGAGGGGCAGTGCAACAAGAAGAGCGCTTGTTTGTAGTTCTTCTTTCTGTCCCTTGTCAGTTTTCGCGCGGCGAAGCGGATACAAACCTTGCCCACAATATTGGGGAGATAAAAACAAGGAAAAGAATCGAGTAGTATAGCAGCTGGAGGAAAAGTTAGGAAAGTGATGTAGAGGACGGGTGTGATCTAAATGACCAGCACATGACAAAATAAAGAGATTGGAACAACGAAAAAATGGTGATGGAGTAGGAATTACAAAGGGAAAACCGGGAAAGATGGCACAAAATATGAGAAAGAGAGACCATCAGATAGAATGAGAGAAGAGAGGGGGTCGAAGAAAGTGAGAACAGTACCGCAGGAAGTAAGGACAGGGAGCGGAAGGCAATCTAAAGTTCAAAAAGAACATGAGAACTTGTTGGAGAGAAATAAGAAAATAGTGAGTAGGATCGAGGCAGGAAGCAGAAATAGTGGTGGTGAAGGAGATTAAAGGAGTATAAGGTTGTAAGTGGGAGCAGTCAAGCAACAAAGGAATGAAAAGAAGGAAGAAGGAGAGTGAGAGGGAATGCGAAAAAGCATAAAAAGGAGGTATTTGGTGAGGAGCGAGGAAGAGGGGTAAAGCACAATGAGGAAAGAAAGATTAGGACGCTAAGCAGAAAAAGTGGATCAGAGTGAGAAAAGATTGGGGAGAGAAAATTTACAAGATAGATGAATTTGTGCAAAAAACGGAAATAGGACGGGAATGTGATTAGGAGGAGAGAAAGTGGGGAGCATGCAAGTGAGAAAAGTTTTTATTTTGGTTGGAGAATAAGAGACAGTGATGGAGAGGAGGAGAATAGAAAATGACACAAAACGTACAATTTATGAACAGTGGACACTAGAAGGGAAAGGGACAAACGTACAGGGAATAGGATGATGTAAATGTGACCAGAAGAGCGTGACCATTAGGAGCACATGATAGCAGGTATCCTACCATGACCCAGCGGCACGAAACGTGTTTAACAATAGTCATTTTTTGCAGCGAAGCAGGCAGATCCCTGGCCATTTTTTTCGAAGTTACTAAGTCCATAAAAGCATCTGCGCTGAAGGTGTGAAAGAAGAAATAGATTTCTACTTTATTATACAATAAAATCTTCTTTAAGCCGCCTTTATTGGGCGGATTTTCTAAGGTCTTTAAAAAGTAAACAGCCATTTCAATTCGAAGAAGAAGAAGAAACACATTTATTCGAAAACTCCAGGGAGACTACCATCGTGACCTGCTCCTCGTGTAACGCGCCAACAAGGCCCACAATGCAGCACATGCTGTGGGAGTGCTCGGGGCTCGCGGCGGAGAGAAGAGCCCATCTTCCGCCGTACATCAAGGCCCTCCAGGAGTGGGCATCGCCTCCTCTGGGCCGGGCTCACCCAAGAGAGACTGTTATGTCCCTGTGGTCTTTCGCTTGTACCACGGGGATACGCAAGAGATTGTAGACGCTCTCACCTTCTTTACCGCCTTCCCCATCCCTGACTAGACAATGAGTGTCCCCTTCCAAATAAAGAATAATAATAATAATAATAATAATTTAGGAGCAGAGTTAGTGGACGATGGTGGCCGCCGTTTTGGCGGCGACCGCGGCCACCCGGGCGACCAGTGAAGCTTGTTAGCCGTATGTAATCTGCTGTACTTGCACTAAATTGTTATTTCGGGAAGCAAGCCGCCTTCTGTCCGAGTACGAGATGCCCGAAGCAAGCCATCTCCGGTCCGACTGTGAGATTTCCTCGGTACAGGTCGGCCGCTATTAGGGCTATTAGGAGGGAGAATGCTTGTTTTAGCGATGAAGCCGCGGTAGAGTTTGCTCCTAATAATTATTCCTCGTTAACGATGGCTGTTAAGTTAAGTTTGATTTTCGCTGATGTATTTATATTTATTGACGTGACATATATTTCTTTTCTTGTCGTTTTATTTTTTCGTGTCCTAATAAACAGATAAGAAACAGGGCGTGCACTTTCGAAGGGTAGTTATAAACGTGTTTAGCTTTTGGCAACGTCGTACTTGAACGACGCAAAAAAAAAAAACAAATTTTAAAGTAACATTCTTCTACAAACATTTTTATATTAATTTTAAAGATCTAAAAATTTCATTTCTATTTCTCATCAGTCAGAATTTCGTCCTAACACAGCGGAAATGCTTCTTTCCAGGAAATATTCGGTGTAGTGTGAAATAGTAAATAAATTATTGTTACGCAAAATATCTTTGCGAAACCGGTGCTTTTTGCTGTGGATTTAGAAGGTTTTTTCAGTGCGCTGCCCAAAAGACCCAATTGTACGCACATGCATTTTAGATTTTTACTAGCCATGAGATTAACTAAAAATATATCAGTCTACGTTGACCTAAAAACTTTTGCACGAACAGCTCATCTTATGTAAGTGCCAAAAGTATTATTTTGTCAAACATCACGCAATAACGTGGGGCATACCTAATAAATGGGGCGCAGTATTTGGCCGTTTTCACTGTTTTTTGCTACAGCTATACAGCTCCTTGGTGACAAAAATTTACTTATTTCCTGCAGAGTAATGATAATTTAAGTGTCTATAAGCATGGTGTCATCTTTTATAGCATTACCAGGTAGGCATATGCCATTTCATTTCGCTGCAAGCACACCTTAGGCTATGGATGAATTTTGAATAGTATTTATTTAACGCAGATGCCCTTGAAATTCTTCTGGACTCTCGGCAATTTACTCAACTAGACCAAGATTATTCCCAAAGTAGTCTACTAATTTTAATGCAGGTTAACGAGAAAAGGTCTTAGGGCAACGCATAATTAGGTAATGCCAATATTAGCCTCAGTGGTGTAGTTTAATATTTATGCGAATTCGGAAGCCTCCAAATTTATATTGGCATTACGTACAACAATATTTAGGCTGACAATAGAAATGCCTATAATAAAATAGGTTTGCACATTAGAGGCGGGACACTGAAAATTGTAATCGTTTTACTTTCAGCTACGGCATCTCCGAAGAACCAGAATACAACAGTGGTTGCCGTAGATGGGACGACAACAACGACGAGTGGCGGCGGAAACCGACATGCCACTCAGATAAGCGTAACTCGAATGCTGCTCCTAGTCTCCACAATGTTCATGCTGCTCAACATACCAAGCTACGTGATGCGGATCTACGTGTTTGTTGTCTCGTTCAGACACTCGGAGGCTGATGTGGAGGTCAACTCGCTGCCGTTCGTGCTTCAGCGCTATTTCATGCTCCTGTACTACACAAACTTTGCCATCAACTTCGTCCTGTACAATGCCAGTTCCAAAACGTTCCGAATGGCGCTCTGCGACTACGTCCATAAACGCTGGATAGCCCTGCGTGAGTCCATTTGTACAATCCGGTCAAGCGTAGGCCGGTCATCTTCGAGCCAGAACTAAGACGTCATTATGTGAGGCCATGAAGCCTTGTCGTTGGCGAACTTCCAAGACGTGCTTGTACATTCACCGGGGAATGAAAATTGCACATTGAAGAGGATACTTAGCGCGGCAACGCCGAGGTGTACATATCGTTCGAGGGCTGTTTTATAATAAAACGTTCTACAGATGGTGTTTAGAGCTTCACAAATGTCATGTTTTGCAAGTTCGGCCCTCGTTCAGTAAATATTGCTAGTACACTTGGAGACAATGGACATTCCAGTTGTGCCATCTGCAACCGCTTTGAGGCGTGGTGTGACAAAAGGTGTGCCTGTATTCAGCACCTGAAATTTTATTAAAGCGAAACCCTACTTAGTGGGATCAATGACGTTATGTTTAAAAAACATGCGATTCCCCATAAACCGGTCGGTCGACGAAAAGATCTAATATGATCTCCGGATACGCGGCCCGTACGTGAAACCGGCCTTGCATTATGTCGAAACGGTTACTCAAAATCGCGAAAATGGAATGGTTATACATAAGATAGCTCCCGCATCGATCATAAAGACAGAGGACAGTGGTATGCGTTTGTCTCGTAAACGATGCATTGGTATACACTCAAATGGTTCGTAGATGCGTTTATGTAGCGCCCAAAAAATCGTTGCATGGGTTCGTCCTTAGTTTTCGGTTTCGGTCCCTGAAAGTTTGACGATACACTGGACGCGCCTTAAGCGAAAGCTGGACGAACTCTTAGCTTTCGCGGTTCTCTCGATTTTGTTTAGGAAGGGATGGTGCATTTGTTTTTTGCCTTCTTTATTTTTGTGGCTTTACCTATAACACGTGTAATTCAGTGAAATATACGTTCAGGGATAGTGTATTATAGAGTGGTTTTTCTCCACAAAAAACCAGGAGTTTAGCATAAGAAGCTTTTCAAACGGAAAATAAAAGGGGGGAAAGGGGGCAGCTTCGCATTAGTGGCGCGAATACTTGGCCAACCGCGGAGCAGGCGGCCCCATTTAGCCCTATCTTGGCACGGCAAGGTTTACGTATGGTTATGCTCGGAGCCACCTGATGTTTTCTGCGTGGTTATGCCGGGAGACTAGCTGAATTTTTCAGCGTGGTGTCGTCGTTAGCCCTCGAAAGAGCAATGAAAACTCGTTCATTCAATTACATACGTACAATGTACGCGTGCCCACCAGCTTTGAGGTGGATCCAAGATTGGCGGAGGGCGCAGCCGTGCGAGCATTTTGGTAAACTTTTTGAACTTGTTCACTGGCCAACTTTTGGCCTCTGGGGTCCATGGTGTGGCAGGATTTAATAGGCGGTTGATTACGCTATCGCTTCTCGGCCTTTTGGCTTCTTTTATTTTGGCATTTTTTCTTCTCTTTGCACCATCAAAACTGCGCCACTCGTCACAACAAGCAATAGAACGAGCCACCCCGCGACGCATTACCACAGCTGTGCTCGTACCAGTCGTATCGCGCTTCCGACCGTAACGACAAGACCGGCCGAGCGCGCAGAGGCAAAACTACGGTAAAGCGATGACGGCACATGCCATGACGTCATCGTTCGACAAGGTTTTTCACCGTATGTTCACCGCCCAACCACCAGCTTAAACAGCACAACTATTAATATGCAACGCCAGTATTGTTAAATTAAGAAACCTAAATTAGGCCATTTTGGTGTTCGGGAAATCCAAAATATGACAATTTATTTGTGACCCAGTTTTTGAAATAGTTTGACACTCACTGTGCAGTTACATTTCAGTGGCACATGTGGAAATATAGGGCTGGTAGAATGCTCAAAGGAGTGTACTCTTTCCTTACGCCTTAAATATAAATTTATTCTACACTTCTAGAATTACAATTTCTTCAGTTTTAGCTTAATAGTGACAGAAGGACAGACTGAAGTGTACGTTCATTGCATTTGCCTTCCGAGTGTATTTGAGCTATTAGATAGTATGTTAGTGGTAAGAAAACCACCCGATCCACAGAAACGATAATGGACAGGAGTGAACACGGTATAGTAACGTCCGTTTTATTTAGGGAAATTCACATTTGGTGAAGTTATTTTTAAAGTCGTATGCTTTTCTACTTACCTGTCAGAGCTAGCGTCATCAATGCAAGAAAGGCTAATGCTACGTTTTCACCAATCAATTTCTCGATATTAATCACACCATTCTCGAGAATACGGTATATTCAGGGGCATTCTGTGTGATTGTACGAACACGCCCCATTAAGAATGCAAATTCTATAAAGGGGTTCTTGTAATACGTGAAATCTAAATGACTCAGCTCAGCAAATAGGTTGTTAAAAAAAACAAAAACATACACAAAGTGTTTCAAGGGCAATACAAAAATTTTGAAAAAATTATTATGTTCAAGTGTATATTCGTGCTTATTATGTACAACCACGATCAAAAGTTTAGAAACCACGAAAGCAGCAATTTGGGTTATTTCTCATCCCCGCGGCAGCACGGGGTACTGTGTGCCGCGTTTTCCATTACTTCAGTAACTATACGACATGTCGCATGCCCACGGCAGTTTGTCGCGCGGCTATCGGGAGATGAAGAAACTAAAATTGCCATTTTATTGGTGCGTAAACTTTTGTTCGTGACTGTACATTGGAGCGAAAAACGGAGGCCACAAAATTCTATCAACTACTGCGCGAGAAACGTTCTGTTTTGCAAGAACGTATGTGCCCAAAAGTTCCCATAAAACCGCTTTCAAACACGATTTTGTTTTATGGTGTGGAGTGTAGAGGCGAGAAATAAGGCGTGTTACAGCCAGTGTGATAAATTTGTGGTTGTTGCTATACTAGCATTACAGATGAAAATCACTCTTGCCTTGATCTCTTCAATGAGTCTAATGGGTGTCTTCTTGCCAATGAATCTTACAAGGACCAATATCAACAACGTATATTCGCAAATATATGAGGTAGAAAAAAGCCGTATGCCACGTATTAATTCAACCTTTTTAAAATATTTGGCAATAGCTCCTCTCTAACTTTCCAAAAAACACCACAACCGTCTTCTAAACACACTTTTGTGCTTCGTAGAGGCAATGGGCAATGTTTTCTAGAAACAAAATGGTGATCAGGCACCTTGCTGCAGATCAGTAATCGTTTGTTTCGTGTTGGCCCAAGTTTTTCGTTTTGGGTGTTGTGCTTGTGTACACTTCATCAATAGATTAAGCACTTCTATTTATTGCCTTTGATGTGAT
Source organism: Haemaphysalis longicornis (assembly GCF_048455015.1). Taxonomy (NCBI): domain Eukaryota; kingdom Metazoa; phylum Arthropoda; class Arachnida; order Ixodida; family Ixodidae; genus Haemaphysalis; species Haemaphysalis longicornis. The sequence continues at coordinate 140,317,288 of NW_027526203.1, forward strand.
CAGTTCTAACACGCGATAAGCTTAGGTGGTAATATAAGCAAAATAACAGTCGCGCATGGTGCACGAGAAATTGGAAGTTTATTCTTTTTTAATTCACTGATATCTGTATTCAAAAATACCCGCCAATTAAGACCACAATAAATGTATATTTTCAATAATCGGTGACGTTTTGCGAAAGCTTGCATGATCATAGCAAAGAAAGGTCCCACGAACAAAGTTGTTTCAAAGCAAAGAAAGTGCCACACCGGGCGACGGCAATCTGTAATTTTGTTTCACTAACAGTGATGATGATGATGGTTGGATGTTTATGGCGCAAGGCCAGCTAGGGCAAAGAGCGCCAAAACAATAGTCATATATGAGGGGTGAAACCTTAAACACTACGAACAGTCAGCAAAAAAAAGTAAAATCACAAAACGACAATGAGCATGGCTGGTGTATAGGGCCAGGGAGTGATCACGCGTGGTATTAAATGAGGTCTAAAAATGGAACTTCTTCTAAATATTTAAAAACGCACTTGATAGAAAACATGGGATCATCAGAGAGGAAAAACGCTGGGTGTGGTGGGACGTGTAGTCTGTATAGCTGTGGGAAGTGTTTGCGTCGTGTTGTGTGAAGTGCCTTGCATGTGATTAGTATGTGCACCACGGATAGGGCATCTCCGCACCTGCTGCACTGGGGTCTAGAAGATCCCGTCAGCAGATACGAGTGCGTCGCATGGGTGTGCCCTATCCGTAGCCTACCCAAGGCGACTTCCGTGTGTCTGTTGCGTGAGTCAGCTGTGTACCGTCCCAAGTGTGGCTTTATTACGTGTAGTTTGTTGTCTGTCTGTTCGTCCCAGTGTGTTTGCCATGTTCTCCGCAGGTGTTGTCTTATGTGTGGCTTGAGGTCTGTGTAGGGTACGGTTGTTATGTCTACAGTGTTCCTGAGTGCAGCAGCAGCAGCCCTCTCGTCTGCCAACTCAATCCCAGCGATCCCAGCGTGTCCTGGAACCCAGCAGAGGAGCAGCTGATGCTTCTTTGCATACACAGACATGATAGTGTTAAATACAAGATTAACTATGTGGTTTTTGGGGGGTGTATGCGATGACAGTGCGCGAACAACACTCAAGGAATCTGTGTAGATGATAGACTTTGGAATTTGATTTTCAAGTATGTGCCGTACAATCAGCAAAATCCCATACGCCTCTGCTGAAAAAATTGTCGTGTGGACGCTCATGGTTCTGGCTGCACAGAAATTCGGACCATGAGCAGCGCAGGAGACCATAGTGGAGGTTTTAGACGCGTCACTGTAAAATTCTGCAAGTGGGTATTTAAACTGCAGAGACAGAAAGTGCTGCAGTATTGCAGCCTGCGGTACCCGATTTTTGTCAAGTTTCATAAAAGAAAGGTCGCACGACACAGGACGAACTTGCCAAGGCGGTAAACTGTTTGAAAGGGATGACCTGTACACATCCAAAAACAAAGCACTGAGATCCGAGGCTCGCTCTTTCACTCTAAGTGAAAAGGGCAGAGGAACGGATGGGCGATTTACAAAGAGCAGAGATGTGGATGTGTCGTTAAAGACAGGATAAAAAGGATGATTATTCAGCGATGAAATTTTAAAAGCATAAAGCAAGTCCATGTATGTTCGTTGGTTCTCAAGGCTCCACTTATTACACTCAACATAAAGACTCTCAGCAGGGCTAGTGCGAAAAGCACCCGACGAAAGACGAAGGCCCAGGTGTAGAACTGGGTCAAGAATTCGCAAGGCTGTCTTAGTCGCCGACCCATACACCACACTGCCATAGTCCAAACGAGACCCAACCAAAGCAGTATACAAGCGAAGCAAGAGTTCTTTGTCGGAACCATAGGATTGGTGGGAGAGAACCTTAAGTATATTCATTGTTTTGAGACATTTATTTTTAAGTTCCTTGATGTGGGGAATGAATGTGAGTTTGTGACCAAACACCACACCTAAGAACTTGTGCTCCTTGTTCACAGGAAGCGACATGCCATTAAGAGTAATGTCTGGGTCCGGATGGACCCCGCGCTTCCTGGAGAACACAACGCAGGAGCTTTTTGCAGGATTCAATTTAAACCCATTCTTGTCTGCCCAGCCGGCAAGCTTCTTGACGCCGAGCTGGACTTGACGTTCGCAGATGGACATATTACATGATTTAAAAGATATCTGTACGTCATCTACATACATGGAGTAAGAAATTGTAGGCGGCAGTGCCTTCCCAAGGGAGTTCATTTTTACTATGAAGAGAGTGCAGCTTAGAACTCCGCCTTGCGTCACGCCATTTTCTTGCACGTGTACCTTTGACAGTGCAGAACCAACTCTGACGCGAAAGGTTCTCTCAGACAAATAGCTAGCAAGGGTGTTAAACATATTACCAGAAACACCGAATGACTTCAGGTCAGTAAGGATCCCATAACGCCAAGCGGTGTCATAGGCCTTTTCTAGGTCGAAAAACACAGTTAAACAGAACTGTTTATGAATGAAGGCATCCTTAATATATGACTCTAGTGCCACAAGTTGATCATTCGTGGATCGCCCCGCCCTGAAGCCTGCCTGGCAGCTCTCGAGAAGGCCGTTATACTCCAAAAAGTACACGAGCCTCCGGTTTATCATCTTCTCGAGAAGCTTACACAGGCAGCTGGTCAGGGCAATGGGTCGATAGCTAGCGGGAGAAGAAGGGTCCTTCCCTTCTTTCAAGAATGCTACAACTATGGCATCCCTCCAAGACTTTGGAATGTGCCCCGAAAGCCATATCTTGTTGAAAAGGTGAAGAAGTGTTACAAGAGTGTCTGTGTGTAAGTTCTGTATCATTGTATATGTAATGTTGTCTGGGCCTGGAGCTGAGGGTTTCCACGTGCTCAGAGCACCCCTCAGCTCATGAAGCGTGAACTCGGAGTTATAAGAGGTGGCTGACCTGTCATTGTCATGTAAAGGTTTCTTTTCGGCCACGAGTTTGTGTTTCATGAAGGTGTTTGTGTAGTGTGCTGAACTAGAAACGTGTTGGAAGTGTTGTGCGAGTGTGTCAGCCTGGTCTTCGAGTGTGTCCCCTGTTGTACTGACCAGAGGCAGGCTGTGTGTTTGATGTCCCTTGAGTTTGCGTATTCGTGTCCATACTTTCCGTGTGTCTGTGTAGGAGTTAATTGATGTTATGAATGTACGCCAACTCTCTCGTTTTGCCTCACGGCGCACACGTTTTCCTAACGCCTTGGCCCGTTTGAACAAGAGGAGGTTACTCGACGTGGGGTACCGGCGAAGGATACCCCACGCCTTGTTCTGGGCCTCTCGCGCCCGCCTACAGTCCTCATTCCACCACGGCCTCCGCTGGTTGCGCGGGGCAACAGAGGCGTGGGGAATGGACTTTTCGGCGGCGTCGAGGATGTGCGCCGTGAGGAGTTGGGTAGCTTCTTCAACGTGTAGGTGTCCTATGGATGTGTGGTGTAGTTTGGATGTCTCTGTAAATGTGTTCCAGTTAGCTCGTGCTTCATTGAACCTATTATGGGAAGATGGACTGCTCGGGCCTTTACCTATATACGTTAATGAAGTGGGGAAATGGTCACTGCCATATGGGTCCGTGCCCACACCCCAATCGAGAAGAGGAAAGAGAACTGCGGAGCCAATAGCCAAGTCAAGACATGAGTATGTGTTGTGACCTATGTTATGGTATGTAGGCTGTTTATTGTTGAAAAGGCATGCTCCAGAGGATGTAAGAAACCTCTCTATCAGGCGACCTCGGGCATCCGTACGAGAAGAGCCCCAAAGAGAATTGTGAGCATTAAGGTCGCCTGTTAGAATGTATGGTTCGGGCAGCTGGTCAACCAGCGCCTCGAAGTCTGAACTCAAAAGTGTAACATCAGGAGGAATGTATATGGAGCATACCGTTATCAACCTATTAAATATTATTAAGCGTATTGCTACAGCCTCAAGGATAGTGTTCAAGGTGACAGGGTGGCATGCTAAGGATTTCCGGACGATTATGGCCACACCGCCAGAAGAGTGTGTGCAGCCATCCCTGTCTTTCCTGTATACCAGGTAACTATTCAAGAAATTTGATTTTTTAGAATTCAAATGTGTTTCCTGAACACACATTACACTTGGCTGATTGGTATGCAGAATCTCATACACGTCGTCAAGATTATTCAGAAGGCCTCTGCAGTTCCATTGAACAATATTTTCTCTTCCCATTATTTAGTGTGAGAGCTACTGGAGTGTGTATGTTTATGTGTCGTCTTTCGGGGCTGTGACTCTTGGATTGGGCTTTTTGGGCGGCCTATCTGTAGGCTTGGACGTCGGAGGCCGCTCCTTGCGCTGCGTTGCAGGCAAGAACGGCACGACGTCCATCTCGTCGTCCGATGTCCTGGGTGTGCCCGTGGAACCGGGCCCCCCGGACTTGGCCCCCCTTCGGGGGCCCTTCGTTTGACCTGCCACCGCCGGTGGTGTCGGAGGCACCAGAAGTGGCACGGGCGGTGCGGTGGCGGTGGGAGCCGGTGCGGGGCTCGTGGTGTCCATGGCACACTCCAACGCACTGGACGATGGGGAGGCACGGACGGGAGCGGCACCGGCCCCGACAGAAGAGGTTGCCACCACAACCGCTGCTGCCTGAGCAAGCGGCGTGGTGGCGGGTTGGGCTACCAGAGGCAACCCAGGGGGGGGGGGCGGGGGCGGGACCAAGTCCGACTCTCGGTACTGGGTCCCCGCCGAAACAAGACGCCGCTCCGCCCCCCAGCGAGCTGCGTCGGCGTACCTGCCCAGAGGGAAGGAGGCGAACCTCTTCCGTGCCTCTGGGAAGGTGATGTTTTCGTTGACTTTCAAGGCAATGATCTGTTTTTCTTCTTTGAACTTTCCACAGCTCCTAGAATAGGCAGCGTGTGGTCCCTGGCAGTTGGCACAGGTGAAGTTCTCGGATTTACAATTGTCAGTTTGATGATCATGTGCTGCACATTTTGCGCACGTCAATTTACCACGACAAGACGTTGTGCCGTGCCCAAACCGCTGACACTTAAAACAGCGGCGCGGGTTCGGCACGTAGGGTCGGATTGGACATCTCAAGAAGCCTGCGTTGACCGACTCAGGAAGGTTAGAGCGGTCAAGTGTCAAGATTATGTGCTTGGTTGGAATTATTTCATCATTTCGGCGTATGGTGATTCGCCTCACTGCTGTCACGCCCTGCTCTCGGAGGCCATCGAGCAGGTCTGCTTCAGTCTCATTCATTAGATCCCGATCAGAGATCACGCCCTGGCAGCTATTGAGGCTGCGATGGGGCGTGATCTTGATGTCAACATCTACCATGCGCGTTTGCTTGAGGAGGTTAGAGGATTGTTGCTTGCTTTCTACTTCTATCAAAACTTCTCCCGTTTTGAGTTTCTTAGCCTTATACGACTTTCCGATAAGGCTTTCAAGAAACTTGGAGATTAGAAACACAGATTGGGAAGTGATGGGCTTTGTCTTGTCAACAGATTCCATGATCAGAAACCGCGAGAAATTATCAGGCTTTGGGGGAGAGATCGATTGCAAAGGAGGAAAAGAAACTTCGGTGCGGCCCCTTTCCGGGGGCCGATCACGTCTGGGGGGGGTTTAGAAAATGCCATATAATACATTGAAAAGCAGGGAGACGGGGGTACTTTCTCCTTTGACCTTACCGTGGTAGTCAAAGAGGTCCCGGAGCTCCCTGCCTGGTAGACAGGCAGGGAGCCCATCGGCCGGAGCTTGACCACGGCTCCGACGGCCACCGTTATAGGTTTCTACCCTTCACCTTAAAAACACATCACCACGGTAGGACACAGCTTATGTTGGGGTGCTCGGGGTCCGCGGTATCGCCAGTACCGTCACCAAGATTACTCAAGGTGCCCCGTGCGGGGTTTCACTAACAGTGCCACGAAACAATGCAAGGTCGTTTTTCAAGCTTTGATGGTCCTATTTCAGCCACGTATTCACGAAATTGACGGAAAGAGTAAATCGCCAGCAAGCTAAGTATGCGCAAGCCATCAGTATACGACCTAAATTAGGACGTTATCCCGAAAGAAAGATAAAGTGTAAACTTCGCTCAACCAAACGAAACGATACTCGTTTGAAAGTTTTGCCTTGGAATGACAGCTGTATCCTCTTTATTTCTATTATATCTCCCACAAAAACCGCTTTTTAGGCCTTCTTACAGGTATTTTGGAAGTGAACATAAAATCTGCAACAAAAGGTGAGTGTCAGCGTTGCAAAGCTTTAGACATTTCGGGTTACAGAGACATATTATTGGCACGTTTTTATAGCGAAACATTCCCCTAAGTCTTAACATATTCCCCTGGAAATTTTGAACACAACACCGTTCTTCTTATTTAAAGTAAAAGTGCCGCTTTTTAGGAGTTTCACGAGACTGGTGAGGCTCCCTGAAAAGACACTGTCGTAGATTGGCAAAGAGTGAAAGGACTGCTAAAATGATGAAGAAAAACGCTTGCGCTGTTATAATTTCATCACCAATTTTCTTGCTTGAATTACAACTTACGTTTTTTATTTTTGGGCAGCACTCTAGTAAACAATACTGTTCATTATAGATGCCATATACCAGAGTTGTGACAATAATTTTGCCTTTATTCCCGTTTTCTGGGTAATTTCCCGAACTTTCATGTACGCGGTGGTTGTTAAGAGCGTAATGTATTCAGCGTTTCAAGAAGTGGATGTTAGTGCGTGGTAATGTTTTTTTCAGAAAAAAAAATTGACCCGGATAACATTTTTTTAATTACACGTCAGAAGAGGAACTGATTGTATCAAAAAATAATTTACTTGGCTTTCTTGGTTCTCTTCCCTAGAAATAGCTGTATTCATTGCGCAAATAATCACTATGCCAGCAAGCGCGTAACCAATAAAAACTTCTTATTCACGAAATATTTTCCGTCATTCCGCTCGTATTACACAGGGCCGATAATTAAGTTTTTGATATATCTGAGTTTTCCGCCTATGCCATCCGGGTCTGGACAACCCCGATACATTAACGTTTCTCACCTTGAGAACTCGACTATATTTGGTACTGTTTCCAAACCAACGCGTATGTATACTTCCCCACGTCGGGCAATATTACGGAACGCTATATTTCTGTGACTTGCCATCAGATACATTTGTGGAAACATTGCGGAGTGTATTTCAGGTTCCGACAATGCTGGTATCAACCGAAATTGTAAACATGTTATAACTACCTTCAAGGAACATCTTAATATTATTTTGGCTACACAGAACAAGAAATAAAACAGTGAATACAAGGAATTACTTGCGTAGTTTTTGTTAATTACACTTTTATGGCCACCCTAATTGACGAGTTTATTGACAGGTTCCTCTGATTTGAACTATAATCCGCGTTGTGCCACTAAGAAGGAAGAAAGAATAATTTTACAAAAAAGGTATCTTTTCTGTAAAACGTTCGCGAATTTAACCAATCGTATTGGAAAACATCTTCTGTGGTGTTCCCGTGGATCAATTGCATTTTTAATGTTTATTGTTAATTCCATCCAAAAATTAAGTGACACTATAATGCTGCTCGGCACGCTGCGAAATCCGCAGAGTTCTACATTACACAGTAGTTGCATTTGAGTTCGTAACACTGCGACTGTTATTTTAATGCATTCTAGTTTAAACTTGGTTGTATAAAAGGAAGTGCTCAAAAGAGCACCTTGCCTTTTTGGGTTTTCAGGTTTTGCTACAATTGAAATTTTTCTGCCCTATAAACATAACACGCAGCTATTCCATGTAATGTGTGATGCTCCCGTGTGCATGTTGCGTACCTTGTTCACAAACGAGTGTGGCTCACTGTAATAAAAACATTTTTATGTCGTGTTTTCTCTTTGTGTTGCTAGTGAAACAGCGCAAAATGCGTTTTAACGTTGACAGCCTAGTCTGTAGCACATCTTTAGCGGGGTTACCGAAGTATCGCTAGGAAATGCACAGCGAAAAAAAAACGTTCTTACTTAACTTAATGCACAACAGATTTTTTTTTCGCACACTACCAGGGTTTTGAAAACGTGTACAGCAAATAAACTAAAACTTTGCTAAGCATTTTTGGTACATTATCATCTCTAAAAATAACAGTTATTTGTGCATTTGCTGCAAATGAAAGCTCACTTTGTTGTTGGTAAATAAACATCTTGTTGCCAAACAATGAGTTACTTAAATACGCGTTTTTTAGTGCATTCTAGTTTAAACCTGGTTGTGAAAAAGGAAGTGCTCAAAAGGGCGCCTTGCGTTTCTGGGTTTTCAGATTTTGCTGCAATGAAAATGTTTCTGCCTTGATAAAAACAATACGCAGCTATTGCATGTAATGTGTGATGCTCCCGTGTGCATGTTGCGTACCCTGTTCACAAACGAGTGTGGCTCACTGTAATAAAAGCATTTTTATGTCGTGTTTTTTCTTTGTGTTGCTAGTGAAACAGCGCAAAATGTGTTTTTACGTTGACGGCCTAGTCTGTAGCACATCTTTAGCAGGGTTACCGAAGCATGGCTAGGAAATGCACAGCGAAGAAAAAACGTTCTTGCTTAACTTAATACCTAACAGATTTTTTTCGCACACTACCAGGGTTTTGAAAACGTGTACAGCAAATAAACTAAACATTTGCTAAGCATTTTAGGTACAGTATCGCCTCTAGAAATAACCGTTATTTGTGCATTTGCTGCTAATAAAAGGTCACGTTTGTTGTTGGTAAAAAAACATCCTGTTACCAAACAATGAGTTACTTAAATACGCGAGGTGAGATATAGAACATTATGGACAATGACAACACTTATTGGCGGTCAAAAGCAGACAAAATGAGGGAAGTCAAGCAGTGGGAAAATCTGGAAAAAGGGTTTTGTAAGTGCTTAGCAAGAACAGACAATACAATTATTTCGTAAGCGTGTCTGAGGTCTTGAACACAAGCCTTGCAGGATGTATTTCCGTGTTACTCATAATAAGCGTTGGGGCCTTTTAGCAAAGCAACGTAACAAAAGAGGCATACGTTTTCCGAAATAAAAATCACACATCATGGATCCTGACAAGGATTCCAGCTTGCTGCGGGAGTGTTGAGGTCACTTTAATTTTATCTTTTTCTTAAAATTGACCTCACCGTCAGAAATGCTTTATGTTCCACCACCGAGGAAGATATCCCACTTGGAAAGCCGTTAGTTACGACAGAATTTCAAAGTATGCAGGAGCGCCGGAGGTTTGAAATTTGACTTTGTCTTGCCAGTGGTTATTGGAAAGAAGAAGTAGTCTCAAAGTAATATGTTTTTCTTCCATTGCTGTTTGCTGGGCAACAAAACATCAGCATTACAGGAAATGTTGAGTATTTGATACGTAGATGTCTCCTTAAGATTCCTCGCGCGAAGTAAGCAGAAACCAAGAAAGTGTGTTAGATAAAGACCAGCACAATGGAAAAAAACTTGGTATCATCCCATATTCTAAATGCCCCATAGGGACGGGAGTACCGACATAAAATATACGTTACCGTTACCCTCTAGTACGACGAAAAACATGCTACGGTATTGCCTACACACAAGCACAAACCCGATTTCCTTTCCAACTCTCCGGAACTGGGATGGCTTGCGGACCAGTTATGCCTTGAGTGACAAACTGCCTCTACGGCCCAATCCTCCAAAAAATGGGTGTCTTTTTCAAGCGATGCGGTAGCGTCATGCACATGCATGTGTTCTTGGGTTGGGGCCGTCGCTTTTGGGTGCGTGATGGGGGGGGGGGGGGGGGGATTGGCATTGCTAGGGGGCGCAAAGCGACGGGCATCAGTGCACGTCGCTGTGCTCGCTCCTAATAGCGGCACTCGTGGCACTACCGGTGTGTTGTCCTGCTTTCACCCGCCCCTGAAAGCGACGACCCCATTTATTGACAGGATGTTTTTGTAGGTATTTTGACAGCTAAAATAACTCAGTATACTAAACGTTTCAAAACTAAAGCATTTATTTGTCCTTTGAGAGAAGAATACGGCATTAGGCACCTATATTAAAAACAGCGACTTCGCAACAGTGTGATTCTACCAGGCCGTTTGTTGTCATGATGGCAAACTCATCATACCGAAGGGGGATCACCCCCACCAGTACAATGCATGTGAATGGATAGAAAGAACAAGCAGCAAAATCAACGAGTTTTGTCAACTCTTCTGGAAACGATGTTACGAAACAGCAGTGTCGTAACATGTGGGTCGCATACTAAGGAATTCTACAGCTTTAAAAGTTGTGGCAATGCACAGCGTCTACAGCGACAATATTGGAACTCCCTTCAAGAAAACGACGCGAAACGAAGCATCTGAGGCGTTCAGATGGATATTTGTGCTTTCGCATTCACAACTTCAAAGATTCCTCAGGTGTCCACGGACTTTTTTCTCGGTACTCTTTAGAGGGCACTGCTTAAAGGGTACCGTTTAGAGGAAGTAAATTGCCGGTAATTTGACACTGATGAAGCGAACAGCCTTGCAGAAGGCCAAACACCAAATTACCCTTAATAGTGTTTTCCTGTTCTTGCCATAAACATCGAGTTATAACAAACCTATTCAACGTGTGATTTCGGGAAGAGAGGGCGTTTTGTGATGTCACAGGCGGCGCTCTCAGGGGTATATTCACGGTTGAACTTGCCTTTATTACACCGAAACCAGCACATGGTCATAGACGCGTGCTTGTGATAGAGTAGTGTCCTCCAAATGTGGTTCGCATTTACATTCCGCTGTTTCCACTCATTACGGCCAGCAACAAACCGCTGAGTCCAGGAAGATCTGCGACGGCAACCTCGTACACTCACGGTTTCGTAGATGAAACAAACATCTTGTGGCTTTTTTTAAGCATGCGGTATTTAGTTATACACAAAGAATAACACGATATCTATAACTACCGTATAAACCGGAATATAGGTCGAGTTTTTTTCCAAAAAAATCCGCACAAAAGTCACCCCTCGTCTTATATAGCGGTCATTGGCAGAATGTAAAGTGTTGTCTGGCAACAATGTGCAAGCGTAGTCTGTCGCCATTGCCATTTGTGTCGGACTGTTATTTCGCACTGTCAGGCCTTTATTTGCTTTTCGCTTTTCTCTAGTTTTTCGTCTTTTACTCGTCTATTGTGTGTGTGTGTGTGCGTGCATTTCTGTACGTGTCTGTTCCGAGATGAGTTGCGGCAGTCCACGCCAGTTCACCGCGGCTGAAGGCGATTGAGTCGCCGAGTAGAATGCGAATATGGCAGCGCAACGCCAGTTTGGCGTTTCGGAAAGAAGCGGCGGTACTGGCGGAGCCAGAAAGCTAAGCTGTGCGCGTGCAACCCCCGGAACAGATCATTCCGTGGACATCAAGCGGTGCACCCCGAGTTGGAGAACAAAGTGGCGGACTTCGTCCGGGAACTTCGCTCACGATCGCGCCCGGTTACAGCGGAGGCCATCCGTGGACCAGCTCCGATAACTGGACAATGAGTGGATAGCCGGCAACAACGAAAAGACCCATACAAGCCGGCTGCGAAGACCATCCCTCGTGACCGTGTCAAGCTGGGTGTCCTTCTCTTGGCAGTCGCTACCCGAAAACATGGTTGCACGAGCGTTTAGGAAGTGCTCCATCAGCAACGCGCCTGACGGCACAGAAGATGACAGTAAGAAGCAGTCGTCCTCGAACGACTCTGAGAGCTCGGACGAGTGACTTCGGCAGGCATAGTGAGTGGCAGTGAATGACAGGCGTGGAAAATAAATATAGACGTGTGTGCGTTCTGTGCCGAATTATTTTTTTTGTCAATTTTTCCCACCTCAAGGTAGGGGGTCGACCTATATTCCCACTCGACCTATAATCCGGTTTATACGGTACAGGTGGTCGACTAGGCCTTACATGGCGTTGTTAGTTCTTGCTACATGGGTCTACCAGTCACGATCAAGCATGCTAACATCTTTGACGCCCGAAAAGTTTTTAAAGGCAATGTTGTTTGTTTGTTTGTTTGTTTGATTGATTAATTGATTGACTGACTTACTGAACTGATTGATTGATTGATTGATTAATTGATTGATTGATTGATTGATTGATTGATTGATTGATTGATTGATTGATTGATTGATTGATTGATTGATTGATTGATTGATTGATTGATTGATTGATTGATTGTACGGTTTAACGGGCCGGCTCTACACAGGCGATGAGGCGTCGGATTAAAGGGCACCGAATTTATTTCGAGTACCTGAGGATCTTCAACATGCACCGAAATCTCGAACACACGCGCATTTTCGCTTTTCTGCTCCACAAGAAAAGCGGCTACCACTGCCGGGAATCAAACCCGCGTTCTTGTGCTTAGCAGCACAACACCGTATTCACTGAGCCACCGCGGCGGGTAAAGGCAATGTTAGACATCGGCAGCTCCGTGAAGGACAAAAATGCTGAGCCCACGGTCTTAGCACAATTGGGGTATGTTTAGATACTGCCCATGCTTTCACATTCCTATCTAACATCGAAACACGGGTTGTCCTCTATGTTTCGGTATCATGTGCTTCAACCAAATTATGCTAGGACGTCACAACGACAAGCAATGCTGAAAACAAAAACTGGCCTAACTCAAGCAAGTCCACTTTGGTGTTTCTCTTTCCTATTTGGTGGCTCTGTTAATGACTAAAATTCATTGTGAAGTTACTTCACTTGCCCACAGTGAGAGTATAACGCTCCCAAAAATGCCCTCCGTTGGTCGGTGCCGAAGCAGTGACCTTGCCATTCTTGGACCACTTGCGCTTGAAATCATTAGACTGGAAGTCTAGCAGTCCAGAAACATTATATTAATTGTGATCCATAACCATGCTGCAAAGCTCTGGAGCGCAGGTTTCCCCACCGTTCGCTTACACGATTTTTTGACAGATGCTTCTTACGAATATGCGCTGCTGCTTAGGCTGGTTGAGGCATTGCGCTTCCCTCTGCTTTGATTTGACAATACTTGCACTAAAAAGAGCCCATGCTGTTTTTTCTTCTGCTTTGAATTTTGTAGTCTGGCTCATTCACAAGCAAACCTCGTTGGAAGGAGGTTCAAATGCGCGTGCGTCGAGTTTGGGTGGCCTCATTATAAGCAGTGACTCAGACGCTCAGGTTTTAATTTCATGCTCCACTTGCTTATGCCTGTTTTGTTGAGCAGTTTCTGCCCTGTAACCCGAAAGACAACATGAATGATTAACCTTCATAGCTTTATCACAGCACGCGTGCTGTGATTGCACACATAGGATTGTTTTCTAAAAGGAAAGCAAATCTTTATTGGAAGGTTTCAGCCCACACCGATCTCTTGTATTCCTACGAAAAAGGAGTACAGCGCTGCGCGTGTTGAGACCCTTACGTTTTGTAGAGAACTCTGACAGAGAATCATGAAATATAGGTTCTACACCACAGCAGCGAAAATATTTCACATTGATAAAATCAAAGATATAAAAGGTTTTTTGGTACGTCAAATTTTAATAAACTTATGTGACATTTCGAAAAATCTGACGTGTTACAGAGCCCATGTTCATCTTTCCTCGGCTACTTGTTTTGAAACATCACCTGGTATCCTCGTGCCATTAATATGAAACACTTAAATAAGGCTTTCTACGGTGCCACATGTAGCAAATCCTCTCCGGTGAACTACCCGACCCAAATATGTTCATTATGGTAAATTTGTTAAACTCCGCACGTGCTAAAAATGGAAGGGACATGAACACGCTATGGCAGGGTGGTAGTCGCTTCGTGACCCCTGAAGGAGCCAGGGGAGGATGGAAGGCAAGAAGACCCAGTTGAAGCTGGTCTCGGCACTACCGCAGTTTTCAGCGGCACTGGAAGGCTGCCCGGATTTGTTTAAAACACCACGGCGAGGATGGGAACGACGGGGCCATCAGACGTCCGATGGCGCGGGGTTCATTTTCCCGAACGAGTTGGACACTAGAGCGTTGGACACTAGACACTAAGCCCTGGAGACACGTTGTTTACATACCTGCACTCGTTGTTCTGGCGCTGCTGGTGAACTTGCAAACTTCATGCGCAATGCGGCGTTCCTCTTTTCATTCCTTTCATTGAGGTCGTTAACTCGCTAGACGCTTAGTTTCAGTGGATCACACTTTCGTTTCTTGTGTTTTGTTCGCCCCGTATTGATGCTATATTTGGTGCGTAATTATACCTAGGTAATTTTCATAGATGATTGTAGAAATCATTTGGAAATTTTATCGGAACGTCCATTATTGGAGACTACAAGATACCGCTGCATTCATTAGATGACAACGACGATATCAGGTCGACGCAAACTCAGTGTTTGTACGATAATAGACGCAATTTATTTATGATTGCAGAAATTGCAGAGCAGAATAGGGTAAATATATCCAAAAATTATTATTATAACGGTGGCTTTGACGGTGTATTTGAGTTAAAAGCACTGCAGCGTAATAAATACGCAAGCCGAAACCTCTTACTTAGGCCGCCCTACCATTTCCTCAGCTTCAGGTAACTGCTGTAGAGCCAAGCGTTTTTTTGGGGGTGAGGGGGGGGGGGGGGGGCGGAAGAGCGGAGTATTTCTTCGGCTAGGCTATTCCCATCTGCCCGAGAAAAGATTCGTGGCAGCCTATCAAACGATCCTTGTAACATCACCTCTAAACCCGTAATTTAGTGCTCAGGGTCTGCACTATTTCTCTACGCAGTGCACGGTGGCAGCTTCTAGCAGCGATACGGCGCAGACAAGTGCCGCAAACACAGTGTTTTACCTGTTTTCTGTGGTTGCGCCAGCATGGCGTCTTATCTTGTTTGCAGCCCTAGCGTAGGATGGAAGTTGGGTTATTTCGGGAGGCGGCTAGTCCAAAAGGGAGTCGACGTTGATTACAGCGCCTTGTCGGGGGAAGTGCAGGAACGATGTAGCAACTAGAGAAGCACGTTGATTTTGCAATGACACCCTGTCGGACGGGTGTTAGTGAGAAGTGTTCTTTATTTCTTCTTTAGGTACGGCCTCACATATTCGGCCCTGGAAGCAGGTGTTTAACTTCGCCTGTATACTTTGTTGAACAGGTCAGGATGCATCAGGCGTTGCCCTGGTGAAGTTTATTCCTATGTAGCAAGAAAGGCGCCACCGGCGTTTGTTTGGGGCCATAAAACGGCACCCAAATTACCATTGAGAGCCCCTCGTCCATGGTGTATAATTCTTAACAGAAACAGAAAGAAAACACTTGGGGGAATCGTGGGGAACCGCGGCCCGCGTTCCCGAGTCGGCGCGCCCATCGGGAGAGACGCTTGTGCGCTGAAACCGGTCCGCGAATCCACTGGTTCGTCGGCGGCCCCCTAGAGATGGCACCACCAGTCCATGCGGGGGATAGGCGCGCGTGCGGCGCGATCGTGTGCGCGCGGGAGACGGGAGAGTCTCGCCGGAGGCCCGGTCGGGTCATCAGTGCTGTCAACTCTAGAAAATTTCCCTAGATCTAGGGGATTTGGGTTGTCTTAGGGGAAATGGGAAATTTGTCAACATCTAGGGAATTTTCTCCGTCTACGTGGTCTTCAGCCTTCCGTCGTGTAATGGTGTCCTTTGTTAAGTTCAGCATTCATTATTTTTTATATGACCATGCATTTCAGTTTCCCGATAAAGCACAGATATCTATTTCCCATAAACGTGCATTGAGCGAAGCAATCCTCCTACGTTTGAAATTGCTGGTGTCAATTGCAAAAGAACATGATTGATGAATTTCATAAACTTGCTCGCTCGAATATCTCATTCAATGCGCATCGTCTGTGCTCGATCATGCTATTCTTCGTGCTTTATACTTGCATGCGATTAGAAGTGCACAGTGTCATAGTGCAAGAATTTTGTGTTTTTCATTGAACTGCGGTGTTCTTGATTATGTTCTTGATTTATAATTTAACGCGTCTCCTGCTTATTTATTATTATATTTATTTATTTATTTATTTATTTATTTATTTAGTTATTTATTTATTTATTTATTTATTTATTTATTTATTAGTAATACCCTCACGGGCAATGGCATTATAGAGGGGAGTGGTTACAATCATGAATACAAAAACAAAAAAAGCATCGAGGTAATACACGAAAAATTACATGTTTACACAAAATTAGGCAGAAAAAAACGCAGCAAGCAAACATAACTGCACACAACAAGGAATTATTTGTACAATGTTGACTATGGTGTTTCTGAAAAGCGTGTAGTTAACAATGATTGCTATTGGAGAGTGAGGGCGATTCCATTCTAATGATGGTGTTGATGAAATATTTTGTGGAAAAAAGAAAGTGGGAAAATTTTACGTCGAACTGCTAGGGATTGAAAGTTAAGGGTGGATTTCATTGCAGTTTCACTGGTGGTTCGGTTACAGTTAGACAAAATAAAACCTACAGAATTGTTTTGAACCATTTCCAGTGTGTTAATGAGATTGTGAAAGGAAGGATCCCAAACTAAACAGGCGTATTCTAATTTAGACCTGATAAGCGTTGTGTACAAGAGTATTTTAAGGAATGATGGTGCCTTGGCAAAATTACGTCTGAGGTAACCGAGCATGCGCTTTGCATTGTTAATAATATATTATATGTGAATGGACCGGGTGAGATTATTAGTGCTGTTAACACCGAGATACCTATAGGAAGAAACAGAGTCTAGAGCGACGCCATCACGATAGTAAACAGGTAATGTGTTATTTTTTCTGGATACACACATGAATTTACGATTATTAACATTAAGTTCCATTCGCCACTTTGAGCGCCATGTGCAATGCGCTGTAACACCTACCGTTTCTCGGAATTTTGTATTGTTGTGTGTGTGCAGAGTTATTGATTTTCCTTTCTTGGTAATTTTTATGTGTCTTATACACTATTACACATCCCCCCCCCCCGTGATGAACACTATTGCCTTTGTGGTACGATAAAATAGAGCGTTTAAACTATCACAAATTGTGCTGCAGCATTTTTTTCAGCTTCATCACCGTTACTTCAAAAATGCTTTCAAACGAATTCGCAATTATGTCTTCAATGTAAACTCTGCAGTCGTATCGCACAACACGAACAAAATATCTGAGAGGAAACCTCTAATAACCTCAATCACCAAAAATCTGGGGAAATCTACGGAATTTTGTCATCCGAGCTAGGGGAAAAGTGGCTTCGCAGGTTGGCAGACTGCGGGGCAGGATCGGCTGAACATCGATAGGGAGGAGCATGGTTAAAGAAAGCGGCTGTTTGTTCTTTTATTAAAGCTATCCGAATTTAATTATCAGAGATCTAGCCCTTAACCCGACTATAGCATTACACCATGTATCATCACAATTGCGTATTTGCCTAATTCACAGGGCATTTCCAAATGTGATGGAACTGCCATCTGTCGTCACTAAACTTGGATTTTAAAGGGCGGTACAAGAGAGCCGCTTTTTTCCTCTCGCCAACAAAATTCCAGTAATTTAAGTTTCATTCAGCTAATTAAGCAGGAAGTATACTCAGTCGCAAATTACACTCAAACGTGCTTTGTTTCGTGCACTCTGTGTGCTCCGGTTCGTTGGTCATCTTTTTTCGCGGTGAGTGAAAGCACTAATTTTTTCGTAATGCTCAGAAACATTGTACCCACGCAACAACTGCACTTTTTGCATGTAGCCATGAAACGTCGCTTTTGTAACGTTTTACAGCGGGGCGCAGATAATACGACCATTGTGTGCACCCTCACCGCTTTCTGTTCTTTCGACTACGGTCGAGGAGTACATTTGAAAAAATAGTCTTCATTGGCGCGAGACAAACAGGGAACAGACCTATGCATGGTATGGACAATCCTTTGATTGTCATTGACCTGCTTTATTGTCGGCACATATCCAGTAGTGAACACAAGAAAATAAATTGCGAATCTTGGAGCGAGTATTTGCCTTGGCGGGCGTCATTTATCACACTATCTAGCGCTCCGGTTTTTCTCACCGAGCGGTTACTATTTATGCGATAGGCGTCGTCATCGCCAATATAGCTTTACTCTAAAGTGTTTCTAACAATGGGAGTCTACAGTTTTATGTAAAAGGTGATAATTAAGTAGATCAAAAAATTACGTTCGTTTATTTGTGGGCATAAAAAATCAACTTTTTCGTACCACATAGACAACTACATACGTATTTTTAACCGAAATCTTTGTTTCCAAGTGCTGACAGCGCACACAAACGGCGGCAGTTTTTGTGCGATACTAACATTTTTTGAAAGAACCGACACATCTAAATGAGTAGCAGCTTACGGTACTCAAATGTATGTCATCTGTAAGCTACATTACTAATTTGTCCCTAAGTGATACACCGAATTCACTTCCGTATGCGGCAGTGGTGACATTGGATGCCTGGAGAAGGCCGCCATAATAAAAAAAAGACGACGGGTAAAAAGTGCGCTTACAAATGAAATGTAACACTAGGAATTGCAGCTTAGGGGTGCCAAGGATTGTAGGCTTAGCAACAGGATGACCGTTCCTGCCGTTACGGCTTATATCAATTAGCCGGCACGGGCTAGAAATAGCGGCTTTGTCTTCTATAAAATTCTTAAACTCCACCGGCCCGTTGTGAGGCTAGCATGGGTGTTTGTTTGCTTGTGGTAAAATTTGCGCCACGCTACTGTCGCTCCTAGCCCGTTCCTTTTACGTGGTGCACGAATTCCAGTGGACACACCCTGACTTACGCTCTGACCTAAACTGATGCCCTCTCCAATACACATGCAACAAGATGCAAGAGAAAAGGAGCCTGCGTCAAAGGTGTCTTTCTAGTGTTCCCCAATGCAGATCCCCTGGGGAGCTAGAGGTGCGTGACCACTCAACACGCCGGCGCGGTGACGTCGCAAGGAGGAAGCAAAATCCGTGCAGCAAAGCGTGCTCTGCGGCCTTATCGCTCATCCCTCCCAGAGGGCGGCCGAAGCGGGTCCGTGTCCGTCCTTCGGGGCAAGCGGATGGCTGGCCTGCATCATTTATTATTTCAAATGCGAGTGTGCATGTCTCTCTAGCTCTCAAAGGAAGCTATATAGAAACAGCATGTTTTCTCAGCTAGCGATGGCCCTTGGTAAGGACACCCTGTAGGAGTTGTTGCGTCTCAAGATAACATAGGACCCCGGGGACTCCGCCCATGAGCAATTCTGGCAGATCACCACGGCGGAAACAGCAAGCGTGCCCCGGTGTACGTATTCCACAAAACATCGTAAACCAGAAGACAACGAGAAGCGATTAACCAACGCTCTGCTGTTTAACTTCTGCTGTCATGCGACAATGCTGCGCCACACCGCGATATCTCTTAGTTGCTTTAGTTGCTTTATAGTAGGGAGACAGCTGTTGGGGCTCTCCACATACGTGGGAAACGTTAACACGCGTCTTTCACAACACATATCGGCATACCACTCGTTAAGGGACTCCGCAACACTTTTTTAATTTTTTTTCTCAAGGTAGGCTTTCTACAGCGTAGTTCCAGTACTCAGAAAATTCGGTCTAAAAGTACCTCAACCACAAATTGCTGCTCTCCGCCGATTAGGCACATAGGAAACTGTCTCAAGAACATTTTGTCTCTTTCCTGTTCTTGACTTTCTTCAAGTGCTCGAATTACCTCATTAGTGCGCTCTTCAGGCTCTTGGGCGGATTTCTTTCTGTTGCACCAGTAAACGCACTCCATAGCCACTTCAAAAAAGGCCACAAAAACAAAGCAGAAACGCAAGGCGGATTTGCTGCGACGAGAAAGTCACGCAGTGCAGCTCCGTGCTGTCTTAAATATACTCTTTACAATGCTTCAAGACTCCAAGGAAAGAGTGAAAACGTTTAACGGAATATGTTGCACAGTGTTTTCATTTATCCTAGAAGGATCAACAATTTGTTGGGTTGCATCTGTCGTCCCCGTCTTGTCTTCATTTCTAGGGTATTACTCTTCTGTGCTTGTGCTGAACATGTCCATTTTTCCGAGTCGAGCACACAAAGCTTCCTCATTCACCGGCGCTCAAACACTAACTCAATGCGGCGAAGAAAAGAAGAGAGAGAGGTAAGCAGCGTTGGATTTAATTATATTAGGCACATGTGAGTGATCTCTTTTGTCTATGAGAAATAGCGGGGTCAACTGTAGAGGTCCGCGCAGGAATAAACATAGCACGGGAGCGGTGGCCAAATTGAGGGGCCAAATTGTATCGCGGCGCCGCCTAGAAACGCTGACGGAAAGCAACTATAGCAGCGTTCTGGGACGCGTCCACACTGACCACGCCTACCTATCAGATATGTTTAATCGTCGCTCTATTTGCTTGTCTTAGAGCGGATGTCAATTATTATGGAGCAGCGCTTCGCTGTTCAATGGATCTGGTTACATTGGCGCTCGCTGCAATCATCCGTGACCGAATCCACTGCATTTTAGTTGAAGGAGCCCCTCCTCGCAGTTCGCATAGATTCGCCAGCCTACCATGCGAAACTTTCGGGGGCACACGCATATTTTATTTATCTTTTGTACCAGCCAGACGTTAACGTCATCAAAATATGAACAAACAAATTTCCTCGGAGAAGTTCAATGCAAGTGAGAAGATTAATCGGGGCATCAACACCAACGTCCGCGAGCACGTTCAGATATTTTACCACATTATATTTTTGGTTATTTAAAAGGACGACATTTTGGTCACCCGTCATGAAAACGCGCCCAGCAGATCAAGGGAGTTGT